>NW_016806325.1:1167511-1303233 GCF_001698545.2 Rhinopithecus bieti
CAGCAATCAGGTTTTCTTTTGTTACTATTCTCTAGTGAATGCTTTTTTTTGATTAGCTTTTACAATGTCATCGGGTGATGCTGATTTGAAGTCAAATGGTGTTATCGCTACAAGAGGACTTATTTCTTTGTCCTTTACATCTTGAACTTGTCTACTATAAAGAAAAGTCTTATAGAGGTCAAGGGTGCGTCGCTTGCAGCTTTTCAGTGGGTAACGAAGACACAGTGTTGAGGCAAAAGCTGAAGGTCTAGCAGCAAGGGCCTTGGTCCAAGAGAGAGAAAAAGGTGGTTTCCTGGTCAGAGAGCCTTTACTGTTTTTTTTATTATCCTTAGCAATATTGGAATTCTTCCCTAGCTTTGAACTTAGAACTTTAGTTCGTGATGATGGACCAATGGATTGGTCTACTATAGGCTTTGGAACAAAATCTGGGTTTTTTATAAGGACACTAAGATCAATATTTGAATCTATTCCAGGAGACCTCACTTCAGATAAACTGACCTCAAAGGACTCTTTCTTAATCTGAGAGTCGTCTACATCAATTGTTTCTGCAATCAATTCAGAAAGTGACAAATTCTCAAGGTCTCTTGTGGGAGAAGCTTTATGAAATGCCAATGATGAGAGAGATCCTGTTAATTCTGATATTCCGGGTGAAGACTGACAGCGATTTGCTAATTGTGACAGGGGAAAGGATCCCAAACTTAGATCTGTGAAACTGGCAGATGACTGGTTATAAAGTTCAGATACAGTAAAGCACTGGCTTATATTGTTTTCTTTGTGTTCCTGAAACAGTTCAGTGAGGGATGGACTTTCACACTGAGAAAACTGCAAATTATCATTTTTAAAAATGTAATTCTTGGCACTTTGTTCAACTAAAGAAACACTTCCAACTTCAGTTTCTTTACTGGCATTTAAATGATCAACAGTCATATTTTCCAATGAGCTAGTTAAGTACAAATGATTATTTGAACTTCCTAAACTGTCCTGTACTGGAATGTTTCGAAAATCAGACAGCGAATTATTTTGAATATATAAAGAATTATTCGGTGTTGTGCTCTTTATGATTATGGACTTTAAATCTGGCATTTCTTTGAATGCAGAATCATCTTTGGAAACACATTCAGATGCATGAAGTCTCAACAAATCAGCATCTAGGTTCTTTGAAAGTAGACTTTCCACACTGTCTGGAGATGATAATCTGACTGATGGCTGACTTTCACAGGAATCTCTTGACATATCATGAATTAGGTCAGCTAGTGAAAGTTCTTTTGTTAACTTACATGATTCTAGTTTCTTTTCACTTTTAAGTCTGTCAAGTTTCTTTCTTCTATGGAGTAAACAGTGACTTGGAACTGAAGAATTATGAGATAATCCATATTTTCCTACTGAGCTAGACAAATCAAAGGGTTTGCAACTATAATCCAAATGATTTGCTGACTGAGGATAAGAACTTTGAACATTATCAGCTGAAACTTCAGAAGAAGAAAATAAGACTCCTTACCTTACAAGAGCCGTTAATTTTCAGATGAATAGGTTGATATATGCAGAAGACAGTCACAGCAACCAAAAGGAAACATGAAATGAGGCATTTAATTACTAAATGCTTCTTTTGATTATGACATGAATAAAGTGATACTTGATCATTATTTAACACGAATACTCTAAAAAACAATAAGGGAGTATTACCTTCCTTTAACAATTTAAAGTACTCTTTATACTCTATTCACTGATAAATACAAAATAAGTCAGTCAATGTTCTAATTTTCATGAATTTAAAATGTGAGGTTTTAACCATAATTAAATTACAGTCAGGATTGTCTCAAATTCAAAACTTCTTTAAAAAAACAAAAGAAACTAGGTTCATTTTATTCTGTATTTTAATGTATTAGAAACAAATAAGCAAACAAATAACCCCAAGTAATTTCTACCATAATCTGGGATACACTATCAATACAAGATGACATATTACACATTCATTTCCATCACAGCCAGTTAAAAGTGCCCATCTGCGGGCCCAGCATCCCCGGAAAACACTCTTATTTCATCGTAACAGGCTATATGCAGCTTTGTTGTAGAAAAATTTAGCCCAAAGGTTACAATAAACACTGACATAGTAAACAAATTGCCATACTCATACTGAGAGATAGCATGCCAATTAATATAATGCTACCACCTCAGTTCCCCTCTTACGTCCACTGAATTCCAAATTTCACCCCAAATTTTACAAATTTAAAATTAAATCTCTGGCTATAAAAAGCAAAGTAGTATAATTATGATACTTATACCTAATTATATTTAAATTTTAAAAAGCATACATAATAAAAGCATAAAGGGATTTTTTTAACATTAATTAGCTGGCTGTTAATTTCCTTTTCCTATCTCACTAGAGTTTAAAAAAATAACAATTGAAAAGTTCTGTAAGCTACTAACAAGAAGAAAAAGATGTCTTATCTAATTTTATTTCCACTATGTTGTTAGTTATAAAATCAAGTAGTGAGGCCGGGTGCAGTGGCTCATGCCTGTAATCCAAGAACTTCGGGAGGCCAAGGCGGGCAGATCCCTTGGGGCCAGGAGTTCAAGAACAGCCTGGCCAACATGGTGAAATCCCGTCTCTAATAAAAACACAAAGAAAAAAACAGTAAGTCAGGCACGGTGGCATGCACCTGTAACCCCAGTTACTTGGGAGGCTGAGGAAGGACAATCACTTGAACCCAGCAGGTGGGAGGCTGCTGTGAGCAAGATCATGCCACTGCACTCCAGCCTGGGTGACAGAGTGAGACTCTGTCTCAAAAAACAAACAAATAAACAAAACAAAAAAAAAATCAAGTAGTAAAATAACCACAAAAACAGGCTACAACAGAAAGGAAACTCAGTACTCATCCTAAAAATTCACAACTAGAAGATCAACTGATAATCAAAAGTTAACAATAACATGCAAGATTTTCTTAATAGCTCAAGCAAATTAAGTATTTTCTTAAAAGCTCAAGCAAATGAAAGCCTCTCTTTAGGCATTAACTATGTAAAACAAGTGAAAAAGAACAAGTAAAGGCATACCTTTCGCTATCTTTCTTGTAGATACTGTTCCCTCATTCTTGTCCTTCAAATTCTGCACTCTATCTTGTTCCAGAACCCCTGACAAAGCCTTCTGCACATCAAACTTGTTCTTCAGAACTGCTTCAATTAATATTTCATCTGGCACAGCATCTCCAAGTACCTCTCTCATGTGATCAAGGCACGAATAAAGACGAGCTAGAAAAGACAACAATGGTCAAAAGCTATACTAAATGGCGCCATGAAAGAACTTCTAATCTTCAAAACTGATTTTAAAATTTACATCTGTACTAGAATATTCAACTCTCCTTTCTCTTTGGCAAAAATTACTTCTAATGATCACATTTTTATCTACAATATACCTATCTTCCCTTATCAGAGGAATAATTTCGTTAATTTCAAAATCACTATAATAAAATATCTCCTGAATAATAGTGACTAAATGTTTCAAAAAGTGTACACTGCAGATCACTTGGACTCGGGAAGGGGAACATCACACACCAGGGCCTATTATGGGTGGGGAAGGGGGGAGGGATGGCATTGGGAGTTATACCTGATGTAAATGACGAGTTGATGGGTGCTGACAAGTTGATGGTTGCAGCACACCAACATGGCACAAGTATATATATGTAACAAACCTGCACGTTGTGCACATGTACCCTAGAACTTAAAGTATAATAATAAAAAAAAGTGTACATTGCACAGTATACACTAATATCTATTTTCAGTCACCAATGATGATGGTATCTGCATTGATCATTTTTTGCATGTACAGAAAGGAAGGGGTGAGTGTGGAACTATTTCTAATTTGTTAGTGAACCCAGTTACTCACAAAGTATATTTCTTATATTTCTCAAGCTGCTACCTTGTTTCCTTTTTGGCTAACTTCAGTTCTTCCCAGCTAACTAAAATAATCCTTAATGACTCTTTAAAAAAAGGCAAGATAACATAATACAAAATGCCATAAAATAAGAAAGTCCAGGAAGTTAAGGGGAGGATAGGCTTTTTTTTTTTTTTTTTGAGACAGAGTCTCACTCTGTTGCCCAGGCTGGAATGCAGTGGCGTGATCTCAGCTCACTGCAACCTCTGTCTCCCAGGTTCAAGCAATTCTCCCACCGCAGCCTCCTGAGTAGCTGGGATTACGGATGCCCGCCATCACACCCGGCTGATTTTTCTATTTTTAGTAGAGATGGGTTTCACCATGTTGCCCAGGCTGTTCTCAAACTCCTGACCTCAGGTTTCCACCTGCCTCGGCTTGCCAAAGTGCTGGGATTACAAGCGGGAGCCGCTACGCCCAGCCAGCATTCACTTTTAAAATAAAAAAATTTAAGTCTGGAATTATCTAAGCTGTTTATGAATTTTAATTTTCTGATGACAGTATTAAAATTATTAATAATACTTATTAATGATGTAAAATCTGTAAGAGCAGAGAGGCTTTGTATCCCTAGAACCTAAAACAGTACCAGGTAACTAGGGGTCAATGAATAAAAATGTATGATATATTCCTTTATATTTTTGTATAGCACTTGCCAAGTTTCACAATACTTTTATATATATATATATATATATATATATATATATATATATATATATATTTCTTTTGTAATCCTCATAATAAGTCTATGAGCTAGATACATCAGGCAAATTCTAACTTAATAAAGATAAGATTGAAAATCATAGCACTACTAAGTCAGCAATAATCAAAACAGAATAGAGGCTTTCAAACTCCCTATTCCACAAAACCATTTCACAGAATGCAATTTATATTTAATTGTACATGCTCATATACTGAACAAGTAATCTACTGGCAATACCCTTTCTTTAAAAAAAAAAAAAGCATTTGATACTTCTTTCATTGGCCCCTTAATTATTAAAAATACATTCCTGAAATATTTGGGCAATTCTGCTTTGCTTCAATCTAAGATTAACTTTTAAAGGCTAATAAGCTATACTGGGATAATATTATCTCTTTGATAAATAACATCAATTATTGAAATTGTAACAAAATACTTAGTATAGCTAGCATTAGGGCCTCCTCTTTTTTTTTTTTTTGAGACAGAGTTTCGCTCTTATTGCCCAGGCTGGAGTGCAATGGCATGATCTCAGCTTACAGCAGCCTCCATCTCCCAGGTTCAAGTGATTGTCCTGCCTCAGCCTCCCGAATAGCTGGGATGACAGCCATGTGCCACCACACCCGGCCAATTTTGTATTTTTAGTAGAAACAGGGTTTTTCCATGTGGGTCAGGCTGGTTATGAATTTTAAGTAGAGGTTATAAAGTTAGCCTATCTTGGTTCATATCCTAATGCCACTTACTAGCAGGTACAACCTCAGGCAAGTTACTTCTCGGTGTCTCATTTTTCCTCTCTTGTAAAATGAGGGCAACTGTCCTACTTCATAAGGTTGTTGCGAAGATTAAAGATGCTAACACCTGAACAGTACATAGAAAGTACCTAGAGAGCATTAGCAAAAATCAGCTACGATCATTATTACTGTCATCACTTACATATAAGTCAGGTTAGAATGACTAACTTTCCTTCTCAAAAATAACTCTGAATTTCCTAACTCCTTAATCACTGTCCACTGAGGCACAGCAGGACAGAACTTCCATCCTATTCGTATCCTCTCTCCTTACAATCTTAACAATAATACTCTTTAAAAATACAATTATAAAGTGAGTGCATACAACAGCTACAGACTTTTATCTAGACTTTCCAACGTATTTTCAGAGTTGGTAAATTCCCTTTACTTCTTCTTTACCTGTTGTTTCCCTTTCTGCTTTGTACTTTTGTATATTCATGCTTTCTCTCCATTTTTCTTGAGTTGGTTAGCAGCTGGTATATATTTTATTGATTAATTCAAAGATCAACTCCCAGATTCATAAATTTCCTCTGTTTTAAAATTATTACAAATTTTCAATGTAAAAACAATTATGCCAAGCACAGTGGCTCACGCCTGTAATCCCAGCCCTTTGGGAGGTTGAGGTGTGTGGATCACTTGAAGTCAGGAGACCGAGACCACCCCGGCCAACATGGTGAAACCCCATCTCTACTAAAAATACAAAAATTACCCATCTGTGGTAGCAGACACCCACAATCCCAGCTCCTCAGGAGGCTGAGGCAAGAGAATCCCTTTAAACTGGGAGGCAGAGGCTGCAGTGAGCCGAGACTGCGCCACTGCACTCCAGCCTGGGCGACAAAGCGAAACTCTTGTCTCAAAAAAAAAAATTATAGAACAAAGCCACACTCCAGACAAAGATCAAATCCCTGTGCTATCAACAAATGGCATTATTGTTATACCTGGCCATTTTAGTTCTGCTATCAAATCTATGGCTTGAGTGATGTTTGAAGCCATGTCATGTTTGGAACTTATTTATAAAAGAAGAAAGCCAAAATATAAATATCTTCATTAAAATGTTTAAGAGAGTTGAAAATATGCAAAAACTCAGAACCAATGATATTACCAAGTTCTATTTTGAAACTTAATTCACACGGAGGTAAATCCTGAGTACACTTATCCAGTGTCACTTTAGACTTCAACTGGTTTTTTTCAAACCTTTTGAACTTAACATCTTTGTAAGTAAAGGAGTTTATGTATTCTAATCATAAGCTCTACATACAGCTTATCAAACAATTAAATCGTCTCAAAAAGGTCTTCTTAACAAATCACTGGAGTTTCTCTCCCATGGAAAAAAATTTTAAATGGGATAGTTCAATTAAAATTCCAGTTACTAAACAACAGCCATACAATTTTTCAATCATACAGTTAAATACACTCCTCAAAAAACATACTTAACAAAACATAAATTGTCCTTGAATAGGACAGATATGTTTACATCATTACTGTTCATAGTCATTGTTATAAACACTCACAACAAAACTGATAAATTCTGGTGTGTTTGGTTATTAATCATTTTCAGATAACAGATGCACTACTTTTTGCTATACCTTGATCAAATCCACTGAGCTGATGGTTCGAAACAGAATTGGAAGATTCTTTCAGATCTTCATAATCATATCCTTCTACAGGCTCAACGGAAGGTTTGTCACGCCGTGAATAAATAAACTGAGCAGCTAGAATATAAAATGACCAAAGAATGCTATAGTATAGTCATTTCCTATTAACTTATTTTACAAACATTAAAGTAAAAATGAAAAATTCTAATCAATCACCTATAGTTACCCACATTTCAAAATAAGGGAAGAAAACAAAAACAATATCATACCAAAACATATACCCAAAATCCTACTCAAATGTGCTTACAACTTATTAATCTCTTATAATCTTCTTCCTTCTCTCCCCCAATCTCTGAAACCATTCCACTCAGCCTACTTTCTCCATGGCTTCCAAAATCTACCTTTCCTAATATCTCTTCTTTGTATACTATTCTGTGTTCCCTGAAATTTTCTCTTCAATACAAGTATTTCAAACCAAATATCAAATCTCTAATTTACATAATTAAGAAAACACAAGGTGGCCAGGTGCGGTGGCTCACCGCTATAATCCCAGCACTTTGGGAGGCTGAGGCGGGTGGATCACCTGAGGTGAGGAGTTCAAGACCAGCCTGGCAAATACAGTGAAACCCAGTCTCTACTAAAAATATAAAAATTAGCTGGGTGTGGTAGCGGGCGCCTGTAATCCCAGCTACTCAGGAAGATGAGGCAGGGGAACCTCTTGAACCCAGGAGGCAGAGGTTGTAGTGAGCCGAGATCGCACCACTGCACTCCAGTTTGGGTGACAAGAGCAAAACTCCATCTTAAAAAAAAAAAAGAAAAGAAAGGAAAACACAAAGTTAATTTTCACTTCCCAAAAAGTGCTGATTTTGCCTGAATGTAAGAGTTCACAGAAAATACAGACTTTAATCTTTAAACAACTCATGCTTTTAATCACACACTTTCGATCAATACACTGACACTGTAAACTAGGGTCATATACCTGACTGTAACTTTCAGGTATCTGTGATACTCTGCAATACTGCCAACACCATCACTCAATATATAACTGAGTATTTATATATATCTGATCAAGGAAAGGAAAGGCAGATTATCAAAATGCTGATACATGCCTGAGTATCATAAATGAAATACAAGTGAGCAAAAGAGAAAATCACAGGCATATCCAAAGTACAAATGCTTTCAGCTCTACTGGATGGCCATTGAACTGAATCCTGGAGACTGTGTTCAATTGCAAAGGAACAAAATTAAAGAATATGTTAAGAAGGACAGAAATATAGATATAATATTCAAAAGGCAAGGTATTATTAGAGGTATTATCTAGCTTTCTATAAGAGCACAAAACATGTTAAGTCCATTGACTTGTGTATAGGTTATCAGGAAGATATTATTTATTAAAGGGAAGCTACATTCAAAATTTATAGATATGTAATCACACTGGGGGTAGAGAAAAAGACATCAAAATGCATAGATAATGCATAGAACATAAAGCTGCAGTGTATGTGTAACACCTATACTCAGAAGGTTAAAGCATAAGCACTCTCTATTCATTGTAAAAGTCAATGGCCTTACAAATTAGGAGGGAAGGCAAAGAAGAAAAACCTAATGATTTATTTTAAAAGCCAAATGAGTAATACCAGACAACAAGCACTGTGGAAGCACAGAAGTAACCAATGAAGACTGGAGCATTATAATAAAGGAGGTAGGAATATAGAGAAAATTGAAGAGGTGGAAGAGATCCTGAACAAGGAGAACAGAATAAGAGAAATATTAATAAAGAACAGTTGACAGAATTCAATCCATTCTACTATAATGCATGTTTCCTTAAAACAAATTAGCTCATGTCAATGGGCTATGAAAGTGTAACATTGAGGATGCTTTAGTTTAAGAAATTTTTCTCCCAATACTTCAATGTTTTGCATCACTGCATAATAACAACACATATAAAGTCTGGTAACACCAACCACAGAGAAATATTACACTGTAAGTATAATTGTATTATAATGCCACATAGCTTCACATTCTTCCCCTTGGCTCAGTTTGGACATGTGCCCTGTTTGGGCAGCCTTTACTGCTTGGCTCTCCAAGGTCTGTGAGCATTTACAATATTACTCTTTAGTTTCAACCCTTTCTTACATCTCCTATCTCCTTTCACCATTTTTTTAAAGTGTAAAATCCTATATTTACTGGAATACTTAATAGGAAATTAATTTATCTTTTCAAATGTGCAAGCATTTTTATTAAGATGATTATTTCTGTTAGTACTCTATAGGTGGAGTGGTTTGTCCTGATCTTATTTTTTCCCATAAGTTGTTATTTTTAGTATATAATTCTGAAGATCACAAAGATTTTTAAGAATGCACGTTATGTTGCATATATCTCTCTATTTCCCCCCTCTTGTGCAAGGAGATAACAACACTGGTATAAAGTCAGCATGGCTAAACAGCAGAAGAGACATCCTATTTCATCAATTCTCTAAGAGGACAACTTTTTTTCACATTACAAATCTCAGAATTAGAGATGTGTCTTTCAATCAAATGACATCTTAGCATTACATAATACTTAGACTGATAGCTTTCAGTTTTAAAGTGGTCCTTAAAATAATGATACACCTTACAATTCATGGCATTTTAGATTTAATGTGGTATAAATGAGGCCCTTTGGTCCCTGGTGCTTTCCTGGTTTTAATAAACTGTGTACAGTTTAGTCTAAAAGTAACAAACATACTTCGCCCAACTTCTCCTCCTACCCATGAACTAGGAGGGAGAAACCCAAAACAAATTTAAAAATTAAGTGAGGCATGAAATCAGATGTTTCCCTTAACAAGTTTCAGTCAGGAAATACTGACAGGGAAGAGGAAGTTTTCAACGTACAGGTTTCTCCTCTGCCTGCCAGGAGCTATTTTTTCTGCAGTGGGGTCGGGGTAGTCCTGTACCACCACACACACCCAACACATAACTCCAACTCAGAAACCTATACTGTGGCCACTATTCTGGAAGTAGTAATGGTTGGATTTGCGAAGGGTGGGTGGGGGGAAGAGTAAGAAAACTCCCCCAGGAGAAACATTGGGTTGGTGTAAAAGTAACTGTAGGTTTTTCCATTACTTTCAAACAGTGGGTGGGTGAGGCAGGGAGCGATCCAAACCTCTGAAATTGTACTGAGAGCCCCAAAAGCAACAAATACAAGAAATAATGGAGAGAAAGTAATGATGAAAAAATGATAAATACAAAATGCTATTCTCTAAAATTGTAAATCACAAACTTTGATGGAAGTGCTTTCTGAAAAAATGGACACCTATAATTTTCAAAATTTAAGGCATTTTGACAAACATAAAAGTGCAAAGAATTCAAAACCTAACACCTGAAACTTCCTAAAATGGTTTCCTAAACACTTTAAAATAAAAATCACATGAGGCATTCATTAAAAATACAGCTTTCCAGGCTTCTTCCCCTGGAGATTATGATTCAGTGGTGCTGGAATGAAGTAGGAAATTCGTATTCCTAAGAATTATTCCAGCCAGGCACAGTGACTCATGCCTGTAATCCCAGCACTTTGGGAGGCCCAGGCAGGTGGATCACCCGAGGTCAGGAGTTCAAGACCAGCCTGGCCAACATGGCAAAACCCCATCTCTACTAAAAATGCAAAATTAGCCAGGCATGGTGGTGGGCGCCTGCAATCCCAGCTACTTGAGAGGCTGAGGCACGAGAACTGCTTGAACCTGGGAGCCACATGGAGGTTGGGGTGAGCCGAGATCATGCCACTGCACTCCAGCCTAGGATACAGAATGAGACTCCGTCTCAAAAGAAAAAAAAAAAAAAAAAAAAAAAAGAACTATTCCCAGCAGATTCATATCACAAGGTAAGATTAAGAAACAGTGGTGACCTACAAGTCTCCCCTTTCTTCTGTCGCACCCAAACACCACTTTGTGGACCATGATCAGTTATCTGCACAAAATACTAGCTCCCTTACTCAAAAAACTCCAATAAGTCGACACTAAAACACAAAATCAAAACTGTCTTTCACAATTTCGTTCCCATTTTCTTTCCTAGCCCTGTTTCCTCCTGCCATGTGCGTTAATCCTGGTAGTCTGATGAAACAAGTCTCACTTAGAGATCACTGCTTAAGCAACACTGTTTCCTCTAGCTGGGATGCCATTCTTACTCCCAAATTTACTAGCTTCAATCCCAACTCCTTCCAGAAGCCTTCCCATACTCTTTCAGTCAGGGTTATTTTCTTTACCCACCGTACTATTGTAGCAAGTTATTTGAACAAGACTTTAAACAAGCTTCCTTATACCAAACTAATTTATAAATGTATTAGAATAGCATTTTTCTTACAAAAAAAAAATACACAATAAAGGTTTGAAATTAGAATGGAGCAAATAAAGATTACTTCTAATTATATTCGCTGAAACAAAATACATCACCATTCAAATAAAGTTTTACATACAAACTCTTTTGCTACCCCACTCTTTGACATAGGTTCAATACTCAGTATCAAAGTCAATCTTTCTAAAAGAAAGAAAAGTTAACATTTAAAAATCACCATCCTAGGTTGGGCATCGTGGCATACACCTATAATCCTGGCACTTGGGGAGGCCAACGCAGGAGGATCACTGGAGCTCAGGAGTTTAAGGCAAGCCTTGGCAACGTAGTGAGACCAGGAAAACTGGGCTTAATAGAATTCAAAAAAATATACACACGCTGATGAATTTTAGAGAGAAATTCCAATTAACTGGTAAAGTCATTCAATTATCAGACTTCATTACACCATGAATATAATCAGCTATGCAATGACATTAGCTGCTTAAGAAAGGAAAATATTCTTCTAAAACTATTCATTTTTTATTGAAAATTACTTGGAAAATATACCACTAAAGAGGAAAGTTAAGTTTTTTATCTGATGTTACTGCTATTTTTTAAATGTTTTGAAAATTTTAAAATCCAAAGTCGTATGCTTTTGTTAAAATATCAGTTTGTCACAGAAGAAACTCAAAAACATTTAACTATCTCCTGCTTTGATAAGATCAGTTGGCTTCTGGTGTGTTCGAAAAGTAACTCTCAAGAGTCAGACTGTCCTGAATACAAACCACAGGTAAGAGCCACATCAAAAGCTATGAGAGACACATGGATAAACTCTGACCCTGTCCTCAAGAAAGCTAGGTCATAAATGCAAATCTCAGAGAAACACCCTTTGAAGGTCTGACTTTGTGTGCTGTTAGCTTATTATTCAAGACAACATAACATTTATCCAGAGAAGCCTAAATGACTATGTTAACCTGCAATATTAAGGTGTCTTTCAGTAATCCCCCATCTGAAAGATTCCACGCTTACACAAAGCCGTATTCAACCAACTTCCAAGTCCTGTAGACCTCAATTCCTGTAAATTTTCTCTTGAATGTATTTCCAAATCCAATGCTACCACTCTTGCCCTAAACAAATGGTTCTCAATGCATACCACGAGCATACCCCAGTGGGCTTGTTAAAACATCTGCTATGCCTCACTCCCAGTTTCTGACTCTTGGGTGGAGTCCCCAACATTGCATTTCGAACAAACTCTCAAGTGATGCTGATGCTTCACTTTGAGAACACTGTCCTAAAATAGCCTCATCTCCTCTAGATAAATACATATAACACTCTCCTAACGAGTCTACTTACATCTACCCATATACCACCTTTAATCCATTATCGATGTATTAGAGATTTTTAACTCAAATCTAATATAACCATACCATCTTCTCAGTTCTATGAATATGCCATGCTCTCTCATGTGCTTAGAATGCGCGTGATGAGGATAGCACTACCAGACATCACTTTGTCACCTTTAATATTTAAGTTACCTAGTCAACTGTGATGCTGAATTATAGAAGCTCCAAAGGGCAAATGCCTAGGAGGTTCCTAGAAAAATGTGAAATTGTTTTATTCCTAAATCACTATAAAATGTCTTCTCTTTTGAATCCCTGAATAAGGAGCTATAAAGGAATGCTGCTCATTCAGCCGTCTCTCAGTTTCTAACCTACCATCCTTTACTAAGCTTTGTGATGCTGGATTGAAGTCACTGCAAAGCACGTTTCTTCTTTGATACCCAGCTCCCTTTTAGGATCATCCAATGAGATACTAAAGGGACACTGGAAAGCCAGAGAAGGCAGGCACATGCTCCTCTACCTTTGCTTCTTGTTCCAGTATCACCCCAGCAATACTCACTTCACCTTCCAGAAGCAGTTTCTTCCAGTAACTGCAATTAATATCCAGTTTTGGTTTTTCCAAAACTCCCAGAACCAGCTTCAATTTGCCTCTTCACTCCCCAGACAACACAACCAGCCAGTAGGTTGGAATCTCCTCTTTAAAAGGCTGAATCCCAGCTCTAAGATTCAGGGGCTTTCTGAGGCACCAGCATCAGTCATGCAGTGCCTCCCTGCCCAGAGGTCTGAGTCTTGGCCCCACAGTCCCTCTTGAAAAATTCAGAGGCAACGCAGCAAAAAACCCTCTCCTCAAGGTCTAAGTCACAGTTCCAAGGTGCCTCCACCAGCTTCTAAAAGGTGATTTCAACCTTGCCGTTTGTTCCCCTAAGAACTAGGGACAGTAAAGTGCTTCCTGAACTTATAACCTTCTTGATATCCTCATTGCACTTTTTGCATTCTTTGTTCTATAATATCTGGTTAACAACTTTTTATGTTAAATGCTTTCTGAAAAAATAACTGGTACAATCTTTATCTCGTAAAAGAATATGGACTGATAACAGTGAAACATTAAAAGATGAGAGGAAAAGCCACGATTAAGCTAAATGAGAAAAGTACTTGACCAGAAAGGCAGGCCTGTAAATAAAGAGCTAGATGCATTTCAGAATAACCAGTTAACAGGAAAAAGGTGCTAAGAGTAGATATGATAAAGACAACTTCTAGCATATCTATGCCTTTATAAAGAAAAAGAAATTATAAAAGTCAGAAGGGACATATATAGTCAGAAGAGGCTAAAAATGGGATGAAAGTAGATACAGTTTATAAGACAGCCCAGCAGACTAGAAGGTAATTAAGACAAGGATGTCTTAGTCCATTCAGGCTGCTATAACAAAATGGCATAAACTAGGCAGCTTACAAACAGAAATTTTTGATAGTTCAGAGGCTAGGAAGTCCAAGATCAAGGCAGCCTGTGTGTGGTGAAGGCCCGCGTTCTGGCTCACCAATAGCACCCACTTGCTGTGTCCTAACATGATAGAAGGGCAAGAGTTCTCCTTAGGACCTCTTTTACTAGGGCACTAATCCCATTTATGAGGGCTCCACCCTCACGGCCTAATCACCTACCAAGGGCCCCACCTCCTAATACCATCACCTTGGGGGTTAGAATTTCAACATGTGAATCTGGGGGAAACACAAACATTCAGACCATGGCAGAAGGCTCTGAAAGAAATGTTTATTAAATCTTTAGACTTGTAAAAAATGAGTTTTATAAATTACATTTATGCTACACCCAACTATAGGTAAATATACTATTATACCCTCTTTTTATACCATACTAAATATTTTTTTTTTTCCATTTTTTGAGATGGAGTTTAGCTTTTGTTGCCCAGGCTGGAATGGGGCTATCTCAACTCACTGCAACCTCCGCCTCCCGGGTTCAAGTGATTCTCCTGCCTCAGTCTCCCGAGTAGCTGGGATTACAGGCACTCGCCACCACGCCTGGCTAATTTTTGTATTTTTAGTAGAGACAGGGCTTCACCATGTTGGCCAGACTGGTCTCGAACTCCTGACCTCAGGTGATCCACGTGCCTCAGCCTCCCAGAGTGCTAGGATTACAGGCATGAGCCACCGCACCCAGCCTATACCATAATAAAATTTAGCAGGGCATTTTAACCTGTGTAGATAGTAGGCTGAAATTTGGAGACAAGGGTAGTGTTAGGGAAATAAGTGACAGGAGGATCAGGATTAATGACATAGTCTTTGATGGGAAGAATATATGAATGTTTTCCTTATACGGTGGCAGAGAAGAAATCTTTGGGCTGATAATCTAGAAGATACAGCTCCAACGTGGAATCATACAGAAATATGAGTGCCAAATCCCTCTCCAAATCAGACTCCAAAAGAAGTCTGAACTACATGTATTGGTTTATTTGCCAAACTGTTTAACAACAGATAAATGAAAGTACTGTATAAAGGAAAGTCTATACATAAGACCTCCATCTTTCTAATACTCAAAGGATCCTTGAGGATATAATGGCTGCCTGCCTCCAGAGGCTTCAGAATTTCATTATTGACTAAATTACCATTTTAGTATATTTAGATTAACTGCATGATGCAAAGTATGCTGGGAAAAAAGGCCAAAGTCTTTTTTATATTATTTAAAACTAAATAACAGAATCACAAGTTTAAATTCTACTCACAGGGAAAGAAATTATTTTATACGCCTTTAAAATTAACATATAATTAACTTTTAAGTGTTATACATTACAGTCTCACAGAACACTCTAGTCCTTGAACGACTAACATTTACTTTACGTTTTTAAACACTAAATCAAAGGAATCAAATTATTTTTAAAAATTCACCTGTTGATGGCGAAATACAATAATCATCCTCTACAGACTGGCCATAGAGATCATCATCTTCAAAATCTAAAATAAAGACAAAAGAGATAAATTCATTTACAAGTTATTTTTATATTCTTAGTTACTAGTGAGGAAGCATCTGAATCCTCTTCAAAATAAACTGTTTATCCAAAATTTAAGGAACCTAGAATGTCAATTTTCAAAAAAACACTAAGAATTTCACCCACAAAATAGTTACCTACTAACTATATTCATAAAGACATACACAGTTCTTCAGTTGTTAAATTAATTGGGTTACCCAGGTCCCAAGTTTTCACCTCATAGGATCAAATATAATAATCCTATAAAAAATATACTTGAGGTCAGGTACAGTGGCTCATGCCTGTAATCCCAGCACTTTGTGAGGCTAAGGTAGGCGGATCATGAGGTCAGGAGTTTGAGACCCACCTGACCAACAGAGCGAAACCCCGTCTCTACTAAAAATACAAAAATTAGCTGGGCGTGGTGGCGCACACCTGAAATCCCAGCTACTCAGGAGGCTGAGGCAGGAGAATCACTTGAACCCAGGAGGTGGAGGTTGCAGTGAGCCGAGATCACGCCACTGCACTCCAGCCTGGGTGACAGAGCGAGACTCCATCTCAAAAAAAAAAAAAAAAAAGAAAAAAAAAATACTTAGTTTCTCCAGTGTTGACAAAAATCTGAAATAAACCATTTTTTTTACCAAGTTCCCTCTATAACCAAAGCACACCTCTTCCACAGAACTGACTAACATGGGAGTATACAATAGATCATGAAAGTAGTATTTCTTCATGAAGAGCTAAGTAACATCCATACAAACCAAGTTACCCTAAACCCCTATGCTCACCCACTGATGGCTAATTGCCCTTTTTTTTCTGCTTCCTGGGATATGCTCTTTGCCTTGATTTTCCTAGGCCATTTCTTTCTGCTAGCTAAGGTTCCAGCTCAAATGTCTCCTCTTTGCGCAAGTCTTCCCTGACCACTCTGGGTAAAGCAGTAAGCCCTTCTGCCACTGTTATCCTCCAGCACACTTACCCAATTTACAGAGTACTACGCCTGTTCACTACATGAGACTATCAGCTTCGTCAGGGCAAGACTTGGTTTAGCCACCTGGCACATATGTGGAACTAGATTAATATTTGTTTTATTATAAATTAACAAATCAAACTAATTACAACTAAAAACCCACAAAGAACATAAATATATTTACATAAATTTCACTTCACAAACACTAACACCATGCCAGGGAGTAGTTGAGACAAACTGTGGTATAACAGTGAACACATTTCCAGTTATCACCGCACCGAAAATCTGACAAGGAATACACCCAAGAAAATGGGCAATTACAAAACCATGTGGTAAGTGCCTGACATGAGAAACACAGAGCAATTTGGGAACACACACATGAACGACAAAACTAGAACTGGGAGTGGGGTAGCCAGGGAAAGATCCCCAGGAACATAAAATCCAAACCAATCCCAAAGGTTAGAGTTAGCTAATTTCTGAGGGTATTCATGCAGCAGGAACAGCATGCTCAAAAGCTGAGACCAAATGCTTACAGCAACGAAAAATTAGATAAATGCTACTATTGGGCAAAAAGATATATGATTAAATAAATTATTAGATCACAATTCCAAGTTAATAAAAATTTATTTGAAAATAAACAAGGGGCCATTCACAAACAAAATATTTTCCGATACTGAAGACAACAACAGGTCAGGCATGGTGGCTCACACCTGTAATTCCAGCACTTTGGGAAGCCAAGAAGGCAGGATCTCACTTGCGCCCAGGAATTTGAGTCCAGCCTAGGCAACATAGCCAGATGCTGTCTCTACTAAAATAAAAAAATCAACCAGCCATGGGGCACATGCCTGTAGACCTAGCTATTCTGGAGGCTGAGGCAGGAGGACTGCTTGAGCCCAGGAGTTGGAGGTTACAGAGAGCTATGATCATGCCACTGCTCTCGCACTGCAGCTTGGCCAACAAAGTGTGATCCCGTCTCTTAAAAAAAAAAAAAAAAAAAAAAGAGAGACTCTTTTTTTACTAAGTCAGCTTGTCAATACTGAAATTGACCCTAAAGTGCCACAACAGAAAAAGATGAAGAGAATTCCTTCCTGCAATCTTCGTAGTTTGTTTCCTCAATCAACAAAATTATGGAATATTTACTACATGTAAAGAACATTGTGTCAGCCACTTAAAGTATGGATTTTGCCTTCCTGGGACTTTTAAATCAGTGACTAAGGCAGTCATGTAAAGTATTATATAAATTACAGAGAAAAACAAAGTGGGAGTTAAGTAGAGAAACCAATAGGTTTTAGAACACACACTCTCTCTAATGAGGTTATATGACTTAAGAGAATTTTTAAATTATTATTCTGAGAATTCAAGAGAAAGTCTAACTGGAAAGAAGAGAAATAAACTGGACCTTGATAATGAGTACAACTTTTATAAACAAGAAAAGGGGATGAACCTCCTTAATGTTACAGGAACAGCTTGGTTATGATGTCACCAATTGTTCCAAAGAAACATGACAACCTGACCTCAAGTAGCCAAGGTGCTCCCTGAGGCCAACCACCTCTCCTCCATGAAGCATTCCTTCACATAGAAATCCTGCTTACTCCCCCCAATGCATTCTGAATTCAGTGTTCTCATCTGTGTATCCCTCCCATAGCGTTTTCTCAGTACCTTTTGTAGCATTTTTCATATTCTAATAATCTGTAACTGGTACAATCTTCTCCTTTTAGACTACCCTCAAATATCTTACTGTCAGTCCTCAAAGCTTAGAACAGTACTCTAAGCACTAACTTAATGGTGGTTGAGGAAATGATAAACAACTATTAAAGAAACGAATAATAACTAGGCCTATTCATGTTCTTTATATTTGCAAAAATATCTCTCAGTCTAAAGTCATTTCTTAGGTGACAATGGTCCACATGCAACACCATCCATGACAATACTTATTTAAAAGGGCCTCTATTCTAAAGTAACCAACAGAAAATTCACATATTCTTGACGGACTGAGGTCACAGGTTCCAAATGGAGAACAGGGTGTTAGCTGCCCTTACTCTAGTTAGAGCACACTGATGTTCCATAATCATCTACTGGGGTGCCAACGACAATCACCAACATATTAAGCATTACATGTTCTGCACTTCGCAAAGCATAGGTCTTTATTCTTCTTCTGCATTAGTTCATACTTGTTTATATTTTTAGTTTATGTGATGCTTGGTGATGCCTATAGTTATCTACTGCATGAAGAGGGATGTGCTCCTCCTAAAAATAATTCTAACTCCTGTTAACTCCTACAGAACATTCATACAGACATTTTTCTTTTATTTCATTTTTTAATATCAAAAAGTCCTTTCCCACACACTCTTTCCTCTAGTACCACCGTTTATTTACATTTCAAAATACATTTACATCAAGCATTACCAGCCAAGAACTGAGTATAAACTTCACGATCATCTGATTGACTCATTCTTTGGGCCTTTTTAACATGTGTCTTTTCTACTGTCTCCTAAGTTTCCACTTTGAAATTTGTTGAAAAATAAATTAGCGCAAACTGGTTCTGCACTAAATATGTATGGACATACACAAAAGATTTACCGTGTAAATCTAGCACAGGTACAGGTCCGTTGAATGTAAGCATTAAGTCAATCTGTGTTTTACAAATAAGCAACGTTTCAAGGACATTTCTCAAAGGGGGTCTGAAAGAGAGGAGCTAGAAGCAGGCACGTGAGTGCCCGACATGGGAGGAAACAATGGAAGCGGTGATAATGCTTACGTGCCTAAATATCACCGGATCCCAACCTCACCAATGTCCTACCCATATGACGCTATTCAGCACCTCTCCCTCCCCAAACAAAATCAACACCAGAGGGCAGAAATCATGACTTAAAAACGACGGCATTTGGCGGCACTAGAAGGCCTGTAATATTCCCCAACTGGGCTCTCCCAATTCCGACAGGGCATCTTTGACGAGAAACTCACAGACTGAGGTAGATGCCAACGGGCTAGGATCCCAGCTGCAACCGCAAAAGAACGTCCCGGCATGACCCTGCCTCCTACCTTCATCGTAGTTATAGCCTCGAACATTCCGATGCCGGGCCATGACGGCGGAGAGGGCGTTTGCCACAGCCCCTTAACTCCTTCCAAAACACTCCGCTTAGATACTGATAAAGTGCCAACTGCGCCCTAGAGAACCCCTATGCGCCATTTTGGCTTCCCGCAGGCCTCTGCGCCGAGCGCCTGCGCAAGCGCGACGTCTTATCTGTGCACCGCGCGACGGCAATGCCTCGGGGGTCACTGTTCGCCTCCCTGAGGGCGCATGCGCACTGCTGCGCAGGGCGGGAAGAGGGGAGGGAGCGTTTGAGCGTGGCCCCACCCAAAGGTTGGGCGACGGAGGGGGATGGGGAAATCGCGCCGCCTAGAACTGACTGGTTTGCGCGAAATGATGCAAGCGGGGAACCTTGACCTACCTACGCCAGCGTTCTGGATTATTTTACAAATGTGGTTTCTGATAACGTGAGAAAGCTATGTGCTCAGTAAGAGCAGGGACCTTGTTTTATCAAACTTTGATCTTTAATTAGGCACACAGTAGGCATTCAACAAACTTGTGTAAACTTGGTAGCAGATTTAGCCCAGGCCGGTGCGGTGGCTCCTGCCTGTAATCTCAGCACTTTGGGAAGCCCAGGAGGGCGGATCGCTTAAACCCAGGTGTTCGAGACCAGCCTGAGCAACACAGCGAGACTCCGTCTCTACAAAAAATACAAACACTAGCCGGCCCCGTGATGCAGACCTACAGTCCCAGCTACTGAAGAGGCTGAGGTGGGGGGATCCTCTGAGCCCGGGCAGTCGAGGCTTCAGTGAGCTGAGATCAGGCCTCTCCATTCCAGCCTGGGCGACAAAGTGAGACTTTAATCTTAAAAAAAAAAAAAAAAAAGAGTCCAAGCTTTAGAGGAGGAAATAAGGCTATTTTTAAACGGGTATATATTATTAAATTGAGACCCTGGCAATAATAGGTCACCCTGCTTTCATATAATTTACAACTTCATGTATTCACTCCGTTCGGCATTAGTATCTCCAGTAAACAACGATTTGCCCTTAGCTATGTAAACGATTTTAGCTATATAAACGATATTTATTAGCATCATAAAGAAGGATTCACTGAACATTCATTGAACACATAATTGTGTGTAACATTGTATTAAATATAGGTTTTTAGACATAGCACTGGCCTTAGGTAGTAATGATGAATGTTGTTGATGCATGAATCTATAACCCACTATTAAATGTCCTCATTTCTTAGAACATAAAGTTAATAATGTTATATAAGAAACCAACCTCATTATACTGAACAAACCACTTCAGTTTTAGCTTGTGTTTTTGAAATGATGTTACCTCACATCAAAGGCAAATGTCAAATTCTAGAGATAATTAAAAGCTTACTCAGCTTTTTGCTATGCACAATAGAAAGAAATAAGAGTAATCCAAATTTAGTTTATATTTGTAAGTGGCTTGGAACGTAATTTATTCATGCATTTGAATGTATTCGACTACAAAAATTGTTGTTTAATGTAGCTCCAAGATAAAAAAAAAGAGATAGTTGCTAATGTTATATGGCTTAAGTGTGTTTATTATTTTACACCCTTAGGTAATTTTTATTTTGCTGCCTGTTTCTTTGTAAAATGGAGATAGTAATACTAACTCGCGAGCTGTGAATAATTTATCCATATAAGAGGATTTATCACAGATCATAGTAGGTGCTTAAAAATATTGTGTTATTGGTCGAGTGCGGTGGCTCACTCCTGTGATCCCAGCACTTTGGGAGGCTGCAGCAGGCAGATCATGAGGTCAAGAGATCAAGACCATCCTGACCAACATGGTGAAACCCCCTCTCCACTAAGAATACAAACATTAGCTGGGCGTGGTGGTGCATGCATATAGTCCCAGCTACTCGGGAGGCTGAGGCAGGAGAATCGATTGAACCCAGGAGGCAGAGTTTGCAGTGAGCTGAGATCATACCATGCACTGAAGCCTGGCCACAGAGTGAGACTCTGTCCTCCCTGACCCCCCTCAAAAAAATTGTGTTATTAAAATACAAATGGCAGCTTCCACTCCACTGTAATTGTCAATTGCTGAGGTATGAAGTGAATGAGTTATAAATAGACCACATAAGCAAAGTGCTACAGAAGCAATGAATAAGAAAACATTACTTCTGCCAGATAATATATAATTTGCCCTTAGGTCGTCAATAATGCACTCCTTTAAAACTCTAAATATTGCACAGCCTCTACTGCATCTCAAACAATAGAGCCTCAATAGCAAAGCCTTCACTGATTTCTTCACAAAAAGTTAGGACTGTTACACTCCCCTCAGGACTCTGCAGGTGTCGTCCGAGCACCGTGGCTCACACCTGTAATCCCAGCACTTTGGGACATCGAGGCAGGTGGATCACCTGAGAGTCAAGAGTTCGAGACCAGCCTGGCTACCATGGTGAAACCCCGGTCTTCTACTAAAAATAAAAAAACATTCGCCATGCATGGTGGTGAGCGACTGTAATCCTAGCTACTTGGGAGGCTGAGGCAGGAGAATCGCTTGAACCGAGGAGGCAGAAGTTGCAGTGAGCCAAGATCGTGCCACTGCTCTCCAGCCTGGGCAACAAAAGCAAAACTCTGCCTCAAAAAAGGAAAAAAAAAAGACTCTAGTATTGTGTTTTGATGGAAAGTACTATGACTCTGGAATATCACGAACCTGGATTTCAGTCCTAGTTTTGGTGCTGTTAATCCCTTTGGATTTAATTTCTTCATCTGTAAAATGGATATATATGAAAATGTATGTCTTCTGTTTTGTGAAAAGTAAATGATGTATGTAAAAACAGTAGGTGTTGCAGAGTGGGTACTCAATAAATGCCAGTTCTCTACCCCCACTAATTACAAAGCTTTATCTTTGTTTCTCCAGCACCCTAATGTCTGGCACTTTAAATGTTTGCTGAATGAATTAATGAGTAAAAGAAGAGAAATAAAATGACATTTATCTTGCTATGGAATTGTTAAATGTCATAAATAATACAAATCATTTTATATTGATTTGTGAAAAAAATTATGAATGAAAGAAGCATAACTACATTACTGAAAAATATTTAACAGCCTTATTGAGGTATCATTTACAATAAAGTGCATATAATGTGTAATTTTGATACAATTTGACATATGTATACACCAGTGAAGCTATCAACCCCATCAAGATAATGAACATATCCAGACTTTCAAAGTTTCCTAAATACCTTTATATCCAGAATAAAAATTCCAGAATATCCAAGGATCCTTCCTGCCCATCAAGGCTTCCTCACCATGGCCCCTCACAATAACTGCTCATCTTTCTGTCACTATGAGTTGTTTGCATTCTTTAAAATGTTATACAGGTTAAATCATATGGTATGTGTTCTTTTTTATCTGTCTTAATTCACTCAGCATAATTATTTTGAGATTCACCCTTGTAGTTGCTTGAATCAACAGTTCATTCCTTTTCATTTCATTCCACTGTGTGGGTATACCACAATTTGTTTTTCCAGTCACCCATTGAGAGATATTTGGGTTGTTTTCCATTTTGATGGCTACAAATAAGGCTTCTGTGAATATCTGTGTATAAATCTTCATGTAAACATAAACTTTAATTTTTCCTGGGTAAATACCTGGGAGCAGAATGATATGATTGGTTATCTTTAGCTTTTTAAAGAAACTGTGAAACTGTTTTCCAAAACCGTTGTAACATTTTATGTTTCCACCAGCAATGTAGTTCCATTTTCTCTATCTTCTCCACATCATTGCCAACAACTGATTTTGGATAAAGATGTTGATGCAATTCAGGGAAGAAAGGACCTTCTTTTCAACAAATGGTTGTCGAACAACTGAATGTCCATAATAAGCAAGAAATAAACTTTTTTTTTTTGAGACAGGGTCTTGCTCTGTTGCCCTGCTCACTGCAACCTCTGTCTCTCTGTCTCTTGGGTTCAAGCGATTCTCCCACCTCAGCTTCCTCAGTAGCTGGGACTACAGATGCGTGCCACTATGCCTGGCTAACTTTTGTGTTTTTTATTAGAGACAGGGTTTCGCCATCTTGGCCAAGCTGGTCTCCGACTCCTGACCTCAAGTGATCCGCTCACTTCAGCCTCCCGAAGCACTGGGATTACAGGTGTGAGTCACCACGCCCAGCCAAGAAATGAACTTTGATCCAAACCTTTCATCATATGCAAAAATCAACTGAAAATCAACCATAAACCTACATGGAAAATCCCAAATTGTAAAACTTATTTTAAAAGGAGAAAATTTTGTAACCTTAGATCAGGCAGAGATTTCTTAGTTATGAAATCAATAGCATACTCTATTAAAGAAAATTTGATAAACTGGACTTTTAAAATGAAAAACTTCTATTCAAAAGACAGTGTTAACAGTATAAAGAGATGAGTCACGTACTGGAAGAAATATTTCCAAATTTTATATCAGATAAAGAAATTCTATCCAGAATATAGAAAGAACTCTCTACTACAAACACCCTATTAAAAATTGACCAAAGATGCAAAGACTTCACCAAAGCTGATATATAGAACTGTCAAATAAGCTTAACATCTTTTTATTTTTTTTTCTCAAGACAGAGTCTCGTTCTGTCACCCAGGCTGGAGCGCAGTGGTGCGATCTCGGCTCACTGTGACCTCCACCTCCCAGGTACAAGCGATTCTCCCCCATCAGCCGCCCGAGTAGCTGGGATTACAGGTGTGTGCCACCACACCCGGCTAATTTTTTGTATTTTTAATAGAGATGAGGGTCTCACCATGTTGGCCAGGCTGGTCTCGAACTCCTGACCTTGTGCTCCACCCATCTCGGCCTCCCAAAGTGCTGGGATTACATGCATGAGCCACTACACCTGGCCAAGTACTACATATATTTTTGATGCTATGTAAATTTTTTTTTTAATTTCAAGGTAAAATTGTACAATTAAACTATTAAAATTAATAAATTGGCACTACCAATACACAAAATTGTATATTTTATACATTGTATAATTTGTTTACAATTGTGAATATAGTTGTATAAATTATGTATACAACTATATGTATAATTTTTATATAAGGTATATAATTCATATATATTGGATAAAATTATAAAATTGTATATATAATCATGAAACTGTATGACATATATAACAGAAACAAACAATAGAAAATAAAATTAAAATGTAATAGCCACATTGGCATAGAAATATCATCCAGCCAGGTGTAGTGGCTCACACTTGTAATCCCAACACTTTGGGAGGTCAAAGCTAGAGGATAGCTTGAGCCCAGGAGTTCGAGACCAGCCTGGGCAATGTAGGGAGAGCCTGTCTCTATACAAAATACAGAAATTAGCCAGGTATGGTGGTGTATGCCTGCAGTTTCAGCTACTTGGGAGGCTGAGGTGGGAGAATTGCTTGAGCCAGGGAAGTCAAGGCTGCAGTAAGCCCTGATTGCACCATTGCACTCCAGCCTGAGAAACAGAGTGAGACCCAATTAAAAAAAAAAAAAAAAAACTTAAAGTTTTTTTTTTTAATCCTAGGAAACTAGAAAATATTGCTAAGAGAAATTCAGAAAATGACATTAAATGGAGAGATATTCCATGTTCATAGATTGGAAAAGTCACTATTGTTATGTTAAATGGGAGAGATGTCAATTCCTCCAAAATTAATTTATATTCAGTGTTATCTCCATCAAAATCCTACCAAGGTTTTTTTTTTTTTTTTTGGAAATTGTCAGTTAGATCCTGTCATTTAAATGGAGATGCAAAGATCCTAGGATGGCTAAAATAATCTCGTAAAGGCACCAAGCCCAGGCACAGTAGCTCATGCTTGCGATCCCAGCACTTTGGGAAGCTGAGGCAGGAGGAATGCTTGAGCCCAGGAGTTCAACATGAGCCTAGGCAATATGACGAAACCTCATCTCTACAAAAAGTACAAAAATTAGCCAGGCATGGTGGCAAGTGCCTGTAGTTTCAGCTACTCGGGAGGCTGAGATGGGAGGATCACTTGAACCCGAGAGGTCGAGGCTGCAGCGAGCCAAAAGAAGGCAGACCTAAAGAGCATGTGCTGTTTGATTCTATTTATGTGAAATTCTAGGACACGCAAAACCACACTATAGTCATAGAAGTCAAAATGATTGCTCTACATAATCGCCAGGGCAGAAAAAGAAAAGTTAGGCCAGATGCTATAGCTCCTGCCTGTAATCCCAGCACTTTGGGAAGCCGAGGAGAGCAGATCACCTGAGGTCAGGCGTTGGAGACCATCCTGGCCAACATGGCGAAACTCTGTCTCTACTAAAAACACAAAAATTAGCCACGCATGTACCTGTAATCCCAGCTATTCGGGTGGCCGAGGCAGGAGAATTGCTTGAACCTGGGCAGCGGAGGCTGCAGTAAGCCAAGATTGCCACTGCACTCCAGCCTGGGTGACAGAGCAAAACTCTGTTTGAAAAAAATAAAATTAGAAAAAGTCAAAATGATAGTTACTTTTGAAGTAGATATTAATGGAGTCAGGGAAGAGAGAATTAAAGGGAGCTTTCAGAGGTGCTGAAGATGTTCTAGATATTGATCTGGATTAGGATTATAAGGTTTTATACATGTGTACAATTTTATTGTACTATACATTTAAA
Source organism: Rhinopithecus bieti (assembly GCF_001698545.2). Classification (NCBI taxonomy): domain Eukaryota; kingdom Metazoa; phylum Chordata; class Mammalia; order Primates; family Cercopithecidae; genus Rhinopithecus; species Rhinopithecus bieti. Next base: position 1,193,746 of record NW_016806325.1, read on the forward strand.
ATTTATGCACCTTTCAGTAATAAGTTATACCCCAATTTAAAAACCTAATCAAAAAATGCAAAAATTTCTTAAATGGAATTTTCATTACTATATTTAATGTGAAATACATACATATGTTTCAGATGTTTTCTTTATGCTTCACAGTGTTGTTTTATTTATTTATTTTCTCTTCTTTGTATTGACGAGTTCTCACTATGTTCCCCAGGCTGGTCTCAAACTCCTCAGCTCAAGCCATCCTCCCACCTCCACCTCCCAAAGTGCTAGGATTACAAGTATGAGCCACTATGCCCAGCATATAGTGTCCTGTTTTAAAGATACAGATAAAAACTAAGCACTGTGATACAGCTGAGTTAGAATTTACTTAACAATGTATCAATATTTCTCAGAATACAGTCTATTTTCCATCCTCTATCCAAAACTAAACAATTACTGATCCATTTACACTTAAAATTTTCTGTTGTTCCTAAAATAGCACTATCTTTGTTAGCTACTTAAATACTCATATGAGGTTTGGTAAATAAATTACCGTGATGCTTGTACTCCAAAACTATTAAAAAGAAATGAAGGAATTGATCTTAGTCATTAAGAAAGAAAGAATGAGGCCGGGCGTGGTGGCTCACGCCTGTAATCCCAGCACTTTGGAAGGCTGAGGTAGGCAGATCACCAGAGGTCAGGAGTTCAAGACCAGCCTGGCCAACATGGTGAAACCACGTCTCCACTGAAAATACAAAAACTAGCCAGGTGTGGTGCCGGAAGCCCGTAATCTCAGCTACTTAGGAGGCTGAGGTAGGAGAATCATTTGAACCTAGGAGACGGAGGTTGCTGAGGCAGGAGAATCACTTGAACCTAGGAGGCAGAGGTTGCAGTGAGCCAAGATCGTGCTACCATACTCCAGCCTAGGTGACAGAGCAAGACACCGCCTCCAAAAAAAAAAAAAGGAGGGATAGAGGATAGTTATACTTGTGACATTAGATATGTTATATAAGAAAAGTTCTAGAATTTTCCAGTTAAGTATCTAGGAAAGTAGGGCCTATGCTACAAACTAGAAAATGTCGTGGGTGTGTGGGAAGATCCTTTGGGGTCTTAGCAGTTTTGCAATTGTTGTGAGGACTTGTGAATTATACTTGTTATTACACGTTAATAATGTAAATCTACTCATCTTGATTATTGTTACCAAATATCCGTAAAATTTATAAACAGATGACTTTATTTTCCTGTTGATACCCCGAATTACTTCTATAACCCTCTGTCTGAACAAATGATATTCTTACCTTCCTATTTGCAATTCCCCCTGACTACTTTCCTCACATATTGTTCACTCTCTCTCTCTCTCTCTTTCTCCCTCTCCCCCTCCCCACCCCTTTGTTTCTCGACAGAAATCCAGCTGAGTAAAAATTGGCAAGATCCTGTGACAAGATCCTGTGACAAGATCCCGTGATCAAGACAAAGCTTTGCCCCCAAAGGACTTGAGGCCATCTGGGAATTCCATGTTTGACAGAAGCGCTGACAGCATAACTGAGCAAACAAAAAGGTATTCAGGGACGCTGAAACGGATCTTCAAAGAAGACTCAGTGGGTGATTTTTAATTTCTTTGTGGTATTATAGAGCTTCATGCAGAACATACCAAAATCTTGGCGAGGTAATGGTAGGGTCATGCATTTCATAAGGCAGAGTAATGCCCTGCAACAACAAAATAAAAGTCAAAGAGTTCTACACTGAGACATGAACCACTAAATGGGGAATACCAGCAAAATACCACCTGGGTGAAATTTTCTTCCTGCACAGATAGGTTCTTTCAACCACCAACCCTAGGCTTTCTGGCTGTCAAGCACTTAATCATGAAATATAATAATAAAGATGTTTCAGGAGTTCTTTATGATACTTTTTCAAAAGTTCATATTGTTCTAAACCCTAATAATAATAATCAGTTCTCCAGTTTAAACATCTTTCAATGGAAGCACATTATTTACAAAATAAGTCCAAACCCTTAGAAGGACATACGAGTTCCACTATGATGTTAATGCTGCCTGGTTTCCCACCTCACCTGCCACCTCTCCACCACCAGACGTGCGGAACTCTATGTCTCAGCTCCTACTTTTATGGTTCCAGGTCCAGCCATGCTCTTCCTGACTTGGGACATTCACACATACTATTTCTTCTGCTTAGAATGCCCATCTATCCTCATTCCCTCTTTATTGCTCAGGAGAGCCCAGTTGCCATCACACACTCTGTGACATCTTCCTTGACTCTGCAGAATAAGTATCCCTCCTGTGTGCCTTAAAGTAAGGGAGGAGACCACCCCTCATATTGTCTTATGCCCAATTTCTGCCTCCAAAGAAAGATAAAGTAAAAACTAAGAGGCAGAAATGAAATCCACAAGCAGACATCCCGGTGCCACACCCTGGGCCTGGTAGTTAAAGATCGACCCCTGACCTAATCAGTTATGTTATCTATAGAGTACAGACATTGTATAGAAAAGCACTGTGAAAATCCCTGTCCTGTTCTGTTCCAATCTAATCACCGGTGCATGCAGCCCCAGTCACATACCCCTGCTTGCTCAATCAATCACGACCCTCTCACGCGTACCCCCTTCGAGTTGTGAGCCCTTAAAAGGGACGGGAATTGCTCACTCGGAGAGCTCAGCTCTTGAGACAGGAGTCTTGCCGATACCCCCAGGGGAATAAACCCCTTCCTTCTTCGGTGTCTGAGGAGTTTTGTCTGCAGCTCATCCTGCTACAAAAGCACAGTATTTGTTTCTGCTTTAACACACATTAATAATATTCTAATTGTCTATGTTTGCTTCTGCCCTCTCCACTTCCCAAGTTAGATGTAAGTTCCTTAAAGGCAGGGACACTCTTAGTTTATCTTGTATCTCTTGCATCCAGTGTAGTAGCTGGTATAAAACTAGAATAAATAAAATAAATATTCTTGAATTATTGTTGAATAAGGTTGTAATATGAAAAATAAATATATCTGTAAGAAGTTCATGACTTTGGAGACCAATATCAGTAATATTCTGAAGGACACCATCTGCAAGGAATGAGAGAGTGCAAGAGAGTGGGTAATATAGCAGTGAGGGCTATGAGTAGAAATTTCGAGATTTAAAGGTATCTTTTGTGTATACCCCCCAAAAACAAAAACTTATGTCCACATACAGACTTGTACATGAATGTCTGTAACAGCATATTCATAGGAGTCAAAAGTAGAAACAACTGAAATGTCCATTAACAGATGAACGGAGAAATAAAATGTGGATGCACAGAGTACACCATTATTCAACAATAAAAAGAAGTGAAGTACTGATAATAAGCTACAACATGGATAAACCTAAAAACATTACATGAAGTGAAAGAAGCCTGTCTTCTGAGTTAGGTGGGAATACTTCAATGAAAAATGTGATACTTATTTTCTGGATTCATCCTGGTCTGAACCCAGGCTTGCCAAATAAACCTTGTTAGTGTATGCACAACTTGTTTGTATATGCACAACCAAAAGAAATATACATTGCATTATTCTATTTACTTGAAATTTCCAGCACAAGCAAGTCTATAGAGTCAGAAAATAGGTTAGTAGCTTAGGGATGGGGAGGTGGGGGAAAATGGGGAGTGACTGCTAATGAACAGGGGGTTTCCTTATGGGGTGATGGAAATGGTCTAAGATTGGGGGTAGTGATGGCTGTACAACTCTGTAAATATACAAAAAACCACTTAAAAAACTGTACATTTTAAATGGATAATTTTTTTTTTAAGACATGGTCTCATTCTGCCACCATGCCTGGTTAACGTTTTTTCATTTTTGTCGTAATGGGGTTTCACCACGTTGCCCAGGCTAGTCTCAAACTCCTGAACTCAAACAAACCATCTGCCTCAGCCTCCCAAAGTGCTGTGATTACAGGCATGAGCCTCTGTGCCCGGCCTAAATGGGTAAATTCTGATCTAGGATTTAAGAAGAAATTACTGGGCCAGGTGCAGTGGCTCACGCCTGTAAAGTCCCAGGACTTTAGGAGGCTGAGGAGAGTAGATCGCCCAAGGTCAGGAGTTTGAGAAACCCGGTCTCTACTAAAAATACAAAAATTAGCTGGGAATGGTGGCACGCATCTGTAATCCCAGCTACTAGGGAGACTGAGGCAGGAGAATTGCTTGAACCTGGGAGGTGGGGATTGCAGTGAACCAAGATCACGCCACTGCACTCCAGACTGGGAAACGGAGCCAGACTCCGTCTCAAAAAAAAAAAAAGAAAAGAAATTATTTAGATAGTGAGGGTATAGAAAACCTCGGTAAGGTTTTCCTTTTAATGAAAAGCAGCGCCAAGTCATTTTGCTTACTAACAAAGAGCAGCCTGTAAAATCGAGTTGCAAACATACAAGCTGGCAGTTGTGTCAATTGTGTTCAAAATGGCGGCTCCATCTTCCCTTCTCTGCCAGCCAGGTGTACAGGAAGGAACAAACAAGATGCACCGGACAAAGGGAGAGTTCATTTGCATAATAAGATTAGGGTGGAGCAGCCAGCCTCCTCCTGAGCTACCTAAACCTTGTACCTGATTCAACCAATCTGTGAGTCCTATGTAAATCCGACACCACTTCCTCCAGCCTGACTATAAAAACTGGCGCATCCACCAGCTGGCTCTTTCCTCTTAGAAGTCTCCTGTCTCTCACTAGTAAGAGAGAGCTGTTTTCCTTTCTCTTTCTTTTGCCTATTAAACCTCCACTCCTAAACTCCTTAGGTATGTCTGTGTCCTAAATTTTCATGACACATGATGAACCCCAAGTATTTACCCCAGACAAGACAGCTGCTTCAATTCTATGGTGTTAATTATATATCTGTATAGCTCTAATTTTTTTTAAAAGAGTCTTTTTCAGTGAAACGATCTGTTTTGGATAAATATTAAATTTTTTTTTTTTTTTTTTTTTTTTGAGACAGAGACTCACTTTGTCACCCAGGCTGGAGTGCAGTGGTGTGATCTCGGCTCACTGCAACTTCTGCCTCCTGGGTTCAAGCAATTCTCCTGCCTCAACCTCCAGAGTAGCTGGGACTACAGGCATGTGCCACCACCCCCATCTAATTTTTGCACTTGAGACGGGGTTTCACCATGTTGGCCAGGGTGGTCTCGAACTCCTGACCTCAAGTGATCCACCTACCTCTGCCTACCAAAGTGCTGTGATTACAGGTGTGAGCCACTGTGCCTGGGCAGTATTCAGTCCGTTTGAAAGCAGAGAGCCACCTGAGAAACATGGGTGCAATGAGAAGCTTCTGTAACTTCTGTAACTTGGAGGCAGAGAAGGAGAAAGGTCTGGCACAATGGCAATTTCTGTAGTGATTATAAGCCACTTGGGCAAAAAGCTCTGTTCTGCAATTTACCAAATGTGTAATCTTTTTTTTTGAGACAAGTTCTTGCTCTGATGCCCAGGCTGGAGTGCGGTAGCACAATGTCGCCTCACTGCAGCCTCAGTCTCCCAGGCTCAAGTGCTCCTCCTTCCTTAACCACTCAGCGTAGCTGGTATAAACCAAATATGCATTTCTAAGGCCCCTCAGTCATCTGAATGGACCCCTTCTCTCTGCCAACGGCATTACAGAGTTAACATGAAAATCTAATTCAGGTCATGATGGAAGAGGGGGTTGGATATGCCTCATTATACCCCTCCAGCATTAACATCAACACAGACCTTAAGTGTGACAAGAAACATTTACAGTGTGCCCTCTTTGAAACCTGCTACTTGGAGGCTTCATCTGCATGATAAAACCTTGGTCTCCACAATCCGTTATTGTGACCCAGACATTCCTTACTACTGATAATAACTTTTTAAACCAGTTGCTAATTAGAAAATTTTTAAATCTACCTATGACCTGGAAGACCCGGCAGCTTCACATTGTCCCACCCTTCCAGATAGAAGTAATGTAAATCTTACATGTATTAATTGATGTGTTGTGTCTCCCTAAAATGTATAAAAGCAAGCTGTACCCTGAACACCTTGGGCACGTGTCTTCGGTATCTCCTGAGGCTGTGTTACGAGCGCATTCTTAACCTTGGCAAAATAAACTTTCTAAGTTGATTGAGACCTGTCTCAGATACTTTTGGGTTCACACTGGGACTACAGGCACACTTCACCATACCCTAGTAATCTTTTTTATGTTTAGTGGAGACGAGGTCTTGCTATCTTGCCTAGGCTGGTCTCATACTCCTGGGCTCAAGGGATCCTCCTGCCTAGCCTCTTGAAATGCTGGGATTACAGGCATGAGTCACTGCATAAACTAGGGCCAAATGCTTCTCCTCTCAGGGCCTTAGTTGTCACACTGTGAGACACAGGATAAAAATTGAACTACTCTAAATAGTTGTGAAGATTTGAATGGCTGAATTCATTAAAGCATCTAGAGCAGCTTTAGGCACATAGAAAGTACTCCAACAATGCTTGTATTCTTCTTTGGCCCCACTGACTTCCACTGCACAGGACAGATTCCATCTGGGTCTTGAAAATTATGAGATGAGGTTGGTCTCGTTTGGTTGCCTGGGTGCTGACATCACCACTGTTGCCCTTGAACTTTACCACTGCATCCAGTGATGAGGCCCTCAGGAAGCCTCCCTGTCTTTATGTCATGCCTATTGGTCCAACAAAACATTTAGCATTTTCTTGCCCCTTGGTAGGGCTCATGATTGTCAAGTGTTTTCTCAGCTCTATGCTGCAGCGTGCAACACTCAGTGAGTCTGCCCTCGGTCACTGCTTTCAGCCCCTAACCAGGTAATATCACTACCCTCCTGCCCACCACTCACCACTGCACCATGCCAAGAAGCAGGCTTTTTTGAGGGACTTTCAGCCTTTCCAGGTTATGTTATCAAGAAATTAGCACAGCTTGGCAGGGCACGGTGGCTCATGCCTGCAATCCCAGCACTTTGAGAGGCCGAGGCGGGCAGTTCACCTGAGGTCAGGAGTGCGAGACTAGCTAGCCAACATGGTGAAACCCTGTCTCTACTAAAAATACAAAAATTAGCTGGATGTGGTGGTGGGTGCCTGTAATCAAAGCTACTCAGGAGTCTGAGACAGGAGAATCGCTTGAACCCAGGAGGCAGAGGCTGCAGTGAGCCAAGATTGTGCCATTGCACTCCAGCCTGGGCAACAGAGCAAGACTCTCTCTCAAAAAAAAAAAAAAAAAAAAGACAAGAAAAAAAGAAATTAGCATAACTCCTAATATTGCTGGATATATCCAATACATCTGGAAATCTTTCATACAATAGCTTCCACACAGGTTGAAGAGAACTGTCCATTTTGAGTATAGTATCCTTTAAGAAAGAAAGTTGGGTGGGAATATTTCAAAGATGAAGTACTTATTTTCTAGATCCATCCTAGTCAGAATTCAGACTTGCCAATATACCGTCTTAGTGTATCCACAACTTCTTCTAGGATTTATAGACTGTCTACTTCTGGGTATCATCCTAGGGCTCCCCATGTATGTATAATGTAGGGACACATACAGCTTTTCAGCCATGGGAAAGAGGTGTGTCCACAGTACAAAATGCTCCAAGGCACCAACGGAATGTTAATGACAAATCAAAGGATGAAGCATCTTTAAATCCTAAGGGAAAATTCAAAGCAAAGAAAATTTGCAAATCAAATTTAAACCAGAAAAAAAGCATGCACATAAAAGGTAGGGTTTTAAAAGGTAAAAGCGGCTCTCATTAAAAGTCATTTAAAACACCGAACTGTTTGAGGAATTTCCCTTCCTTGCCCTGTCATGCTCTGTTTTCTTTGAAAAGGCAGAAAATGGGATATAGTGTCAATGTGTTGTTTAGAAACCTGTATCTAGAAAAACTCTGAGAAGACAGGAGTAAAATAATTTAAATCAAAACCCTTTAAGCCACTAGATACGATTCTTAGTAGATTTTCTTCAGAAGGACAGGTTGGAAAATAGGAAAGGCCAAAGGGAAGCATTTGTTTTCCTTCTCACCTCAATATGTGTATAGAGTTAAGCCATTGCTCATCTCAAAAAACTTGGATATGGGACAGTCACACAACAGTGTTGCCCGTATATTGGGCCATAGATTTTGCAAACTATCCCGTAAAATTCATTAGAAGTACCGAAAAACTTTCACACTGAGAAGAGGCCACTTGATACTGATTGCCTATGTAATTTTACCAGGGGTCATTTAGAAGACTTTGGTTCCTAATTTCTGTTTCTCTCAGGAAATGGTTCAATTTGATTAGTCATTTTCTTCATATTTCTTCATATTTCCTTATTTCCTGACTTGTGATTCTAGGGCATGGTTTTATTAGGCAAGAGTTGCTTTTGCCTCTGGTTGAGATACACATAATCACATTGATATAACTAGAAGTTTTTAAAGCCATGTCTGCATTTAGATTAACAGAATAGACATTAATCCTTTTCAAGTAGAACACTGGGCAAAAATTAGTCCTTTCAGTTTCCCATTATGACTGTGGTATTGTGGTAGATTATATTTTCCTAAGATGTCCACACCAGTACATTCTATTCAACATGATTTTCTTTCCTTGTAATACTGATATGGTTTGCCTATGTGTCCCCACCCAAATCTCACTTTGAATTGTAATCCCCAATGTTGGGGTGGGGCCTGGTGGGAGATGATTAGATCATAGGGGCGGATTTCCCCCTTGCTGTTCTCATCATAGTGAGTTCTCATAAGATCTGGTTGTTTGAAACTGTGTAGCACTTCCCTCTTTGCTTTCTCTCTCTGCAGCCATCTGAAGATGTGTTTGCTTCCCCTTCATCCTTCAACGATGATTGTAAGTTTCCTGAGGCCTCCCAGCCATGCTCCCTGTACAGCCTGTGGAACTGTGAGTCAATTAAACCTCTTTTCTTCATAAATTACCCAATCTCAGGCAGTTCTTTATAGCAGTGTGAGAACAGGCTAATACACTGACTCTTCTCCATTGAGAGATTGGGAGACTCCTCCTTTGAGACATACTTTTCCATTGAGAGATCTTTCCTCTCCACAAACTGGATGGACCTATGACTACATTGGAAGCAACATTGTGTACCTGCTAAAGCTAAGCCATAAAAGGTGATACGGCTTTCACTTGGTCCTCTTTGGATGCTCACCCTCAGAACCCAGTTGCCATATTGTGAGGAAGGCAAACAGCCATTTGGAAAGGCCATGGGTAGGTGCTCAGCAGTGCCTTTGCTGAGATTCCAGATGACAACCAGCCTTCATGACCAGACACAAATGTGAATGAGGCTTCAGATGATCCCAGTGTCAAGCCTTCCGGATACCCCAGCAGATGCTGAGTGGAATAGAGATCCTCTGTCCTCACTGATTCTACCCACATTGTGTAATTGTGAACAAATATAAATGTTTATTTTAAGCCACTAAGTTTTGGGGTTGTTGTGTAGCAATATATAACCAGAATAATTACCAACCCAAAAAACATCTCACAGGAGACAGTAGTAAATACCGCCATGTTACATGTCTATAGGCTCTCATAATTCATAAAAATGCTAGTGGTAGTTATATCAAGTTAATTATAAGTACTATTGATTGTGATTATTTATATGACAAGGAATACAAGTTTAGAGAGTCTGTTCTAAGTGAGATTTTCTTTTGTCCCTAATCACAATTCTGAAAACTGCCTCCTAGCTATACCATAAATAATCATAAAAGATCTTTTTATTCCACACCATTGAAATGTTACACTAAAACGACTCAAGAAAGCTAGTGTAGCAAGGGCTTGATTTTCTGTGTGGAAAATTTATGTTATGAAATTCTGTAGTCTCCATTCTTTCACTTGTTACCCAACATATTAATTGCCTCAGAAGTTTTAAGGAACAAATATTTTATTCAAAGGTCGATGCTCTTTAAAAAAATGACAGCTGAACAAGGAAACTTTTGATAAAATATCGTCTTCTCAAGTAATATTAATGTGGGTCATTTATTGTTATTATTTTTTGCTACTACAGGGTTGGCCGGGCATGGTGGCTCATGCCTGTAATTCCAGCACTTTGAGAGGCTGAGGTGGGTGGATCATGAGGTCAGGAGTTTGAAACCAGCCTGGCCAACATGGTGAAACCCCATCTCTACTAAAGATACAAAAAATTAGCCTGGTATGGTGGCACATGCCTGTAATCCCAGCTACCCAGGAGGCTGAGGCAGGAGAATTGCTTGATCCCAAGAGGCGGAGGGTTGCAGTGAGCTGAGATTGCGCCATTGCCCTCCAGCCTGGGCAATAGGGTGAAATTCCATCTCAAAAAAGAAATTACGGCCCAGTGCGTTGGCTCACACCTGTAATCCCAGCACTTTGGGGGACCGAGGCAGGCGGATCACGAGGTCAAGAGCTTGAGACCAGCCTGGCCAACATAGTGAAACCCTATGTCTACTAAAAATACAAAAAATTAGCTGGGTGAGGTGTAGGGTGCCTGTAAACCCAACTACTTGGGAGGCTGAGGCGGGAGAATCGCTTGAACCCGGGAGGCGGAGGTTGCAGCGAGCTGAGATCATGCCACTGTACTCCAGCCCAGGTGACAGTGCGAGACTCCGTCTCAAAAATTAAAAAAAAAAACAGAGAAATTACTATAGGGTTATTATATTTCACTTGCACTGATAATTGATTCAGATGTGTCCCAAGGACTGTTTATTTCTTAACTCATGTTTTTATTAGTGAATGAAAAAGAGGACAGGAAATTAAGCAGCAAGCAACGAAGCACACTGTCATGTTATTAGGATAGTCCTAATCCATTAAACACAGTAAAATCTCTTTAAAGATGTTTTTAAACCTTCAGTAAAATGCTTAAGAATTAATTATCCCATTCCAAGAGTCTTAGGCCAGACAAAAGCTGAAATAAGTTTGTTCCTATACTCAGACATACTAGTGTACATAAATCCGTCTTAATATATAGGTAATTATTGCTTTATCCACTAGTCATAGTCTATTGACAGTCAATGAAAAAGACAAAAAAAACAATAAACAGCTTTAGAGGAAAAATATACTAGAAATTTTTTTAAAATCGCAATTTGGTTAACCAGACCAATAGGAAGAGCCAAACATAGACTGGCCTTTATATTGGCCCTCTTTCTTCTCAGCCCTGGACTTAGGAGTACTGGCTTGATGAATTCTGAATTCCTTGTATAGAGATGTTGCTTTCTGATTTACCCATTCTACTTAGGGAAAAGAATCTTTCAGGGGCACACTGATGTTTAGGGAGGGAGTGTCCCACAAGGAGAGAGATTTTTAAATTCTTTATGTGCCTTAATATAGGCACTCTAGAGTAAGGGGTAAATTAGGAATTCAGAAATAACCTGTATTATGGTAAGCCTATTAGTAGGACTGATTTCTGGTATCCTTCGTGTTATGGCAAATTTCTAGTATTTAGCATGTGTCCCAAAGAACCTAAGAAGAGTACTTCATTTACCAATATTAGCAGTGGCCAGAGAAAACTTTGTCATGAAGAAATGCATGGGAAGACTCCTTTGTTTCACCTCCTTTCAAAAAGCAACTTGGTGCAAGGCAAAGAATATCTATCTATAATTTAGGAACTCTTCAGGTTACCAGTCAACTAACTGTGTCAAGGCAACTTACTTTGCCAGCCTCTGTTTGTCTGTTTGTTTGCTTGCTTGCTTTTAAACAGGTTTTATCACAGGACCTCTAAGTTTCTTTCCAGTTTAATTTTTTTTTTTTTTTTTTTTTTTTTTTTTTTTTTTTTTTTTTTTTTGAGACAGAATCTCATTTTGTTGCCCAGGCTGGAATGCAGTGGTGTGATCTTGGCTTACTACAGTCTCTGCCTCCCAGGTTCAAGTGATTCTCCTGCCTCAGCCTCCCAAGTAGCAGGGACTACAGGCATGCACCACCATGCCTGGCTAATTTTTGTATTTTTAGTAGAGATGGGTTTCACCATGTTGACCAGGCTGGTCTTGAGCTCCTGACCTCAAGTGATCCAGATTTCTCCCTTTTCATATATAGAGTCAAGGGATTTGATCCAAAATGCAAAAGGAAGTTGACAGATGAACCAGAAAAGTACAAATAGAAGGTTGGTATATCCTCCTAGAGGATTGCAGTTAATGACTGTTAAAATGTGCCCTTGCTAACGGTAGACAGCATCCAATGACTTTGAAGCAATTGAGGTGGGAAATGACAAGGATGTGGGCTAAATCCCTGACCATTTGTTTCTGTGTAATTTATGCCAATGAGATACGTGATGGGGGAGAGATTGGAAGACAAGAAGTTGGGAAAAATGGGTGGAAAAGGAGATGTGAGAAGCTGCTTTGAAGGTAAGGGAGATAGCTTTCCAAAAGGCCTGCAGAGTTTACGCATCAGGTTTTTGTACAATGTTACTTCTCCATCAAGAAAAAGGGAATCCTTTTCTGGAAAATAAAATAAAACCGGGGCCCTTTACACACCTGTACTTTAAAAGATCATACAGTACTTCAGTGAGAAGGTGTGCTAATACCCCTACATTTTGGTTTAACTCCAAGTCAAATAGTTTTATTCTACCTACCTAAATCCTCTGCTGTTTAATTGAAGGAAGTCATACTTCACTCCACTTCCTTACAAACTAATAAAACATGTCTGGAGTTGTTTACACTATCATACTATGTAGTATAATGTGATTTTTAGATTTTTAAATGTCCACAAAACTCTTTATATCCCTCAAAAAAGGCGCTTTAACTTTTGGTTGTTAGCATTATTCCCAGCGGTAACACTTTGAATCTTTATTACGTTATTAATACATATTTATGAAGGATCATGATTAAGGAATATAATAGGATTATTTTTGTATAGCAATATAGCGTCTTCTCTAAAATTACATTGATGGGATGCATCTTTTCAACTTTTCTTGTATTTTATATGGTTCTCTTTGGAATGCTTTTTAGGCTTACCACGGAAATCCAAGAAAACGTCAACTTTTGCTTGCTTCTTTACTTCACCTCTCGTTTGTCAGTTTTTGTGAATTCTCTTTATATTAAGGCAAGACTTAACTTGGCTTGGTTGTTGGAAAATCCTGGCATCACCTGGTATCATAAGAGGGTGGAAATTTGGCCCTAATCCAATAAACTTTCATGACAACACTCTTTCAGCTTCATTTTGGTGACTTGATCTGATAGCCAAGAAGAAAAGAACTACTTAACAATATGTCAGCTTACTATCTAGTTTGGTTCACATGTCGAATGTATAGAAATCTATCACCTATTGCTAGGATAAATGTCATATCTTGCAAAGACTAATCTTGTTCAAACGGACATATTTTTTAAATGCATAAATCTACTTGAAAACTAATCTGATAACAAAGACAGGCCTGCAGAAGGATGATTCAGTTCTATCAATGTACTTGTCAGTCTGACCTCAGCCAGAGAAAAATAATATGATGGGGCTGGTGTCAAAAGCATGCAAAGTCTTGATAATCAGACAACATTAGCCACAAAATGAAAAGAAGAAACATTTTTTTTTTTAAGTTACAGGAAAAAAAAGGTCTAATGAGTTTTTTTAGACTTTATGACATGAGTACGAAGAGACAAACTGCCAATTTGCCTGAGAAAGTAGTAAATCTTTAAAAAACTGTATTTACTTTGGCTGTTATCATTATTTTAAAATTAAGATTATACATATCATCCTGGCTCATTCTCAAATGAAATTGAGAATATAACTCTTGAAATTGGGACTATGCCTCTTACTTATTTCAAATATTGGAGGCATTTTTGTACACCAGTGAGAAGGGACGGCTGTCTCTTTACTTGCAGAAGTTGTGTGCTAGCTCCCCATCATTTCCTAGTTTTCTCTTATTTTTTTGCCTCAGAGACTCTATTTAGTTATTTGTGAGTAAATTTATAATGTGGCTTTACTTATAGAAACCACTGGCTAAGTTTAATAGCCTGTAATTGAAAGTAAAGGTTTATTTTTATAAACTCTTTAATGCTTTATTAGGGTATTTTAATTTAACTATGTTCAATTTCAAACATGAGAAACTGTTCCTTTGAAATCTAATTAAACAATTCTAAGGTAGAAACATTTTTACAAATTTAAAAGTCTGGCCCTAAAAGCCCACATTTTCCTAATTAATTTAACCAGCTCCTCCCTATCTCAGAGACCAGATTCATGCATATATAATTAAACAAGAGTATTCAATTATACATTGGTTAGGGTACTCCTACTATTCCCAGGACCTAATTTTTTTAAAAATTACTGAATACTAAATTAGGATCTCTATCTTTGCTTTGTAAATGGATAATTAATTGCTCTTCACCTGACTTTTCTCACTTGTGCTTGACCTTGGCGTGACTTTTTCGTGACACTAGGTGGCAGGAATAGAAGTTTTCTTTTCTTCCCTCCCTCCCTTCCTTCCTCCTTCCCTCTCCTCCTTACCCCCTCCTTCCCTCCCTTTGTTTCTTCCTTCCTCTGCACTATGTACTCTAGTTAAGAAGTTGGGAATTTATCTCAAGCCCTTATTTTGTTTTGCTTTTTAGTCCTTTTTGTTTCATTGATTGTTGATTATTATATGTTTGTGCTTATTTGTTTAGTTAGGAATTTGACTATGGAACAGTGAAATAACTCGTAAGATATTTTATTATTGTATTGCTGTAATAACATTTCATACTCATGTTGTTAAGAATTTTGTTAGAAAACTTCATGTATAGACCAGTAAATAGCTTTCCTTTCCTTATGGCCACTTAAAATATGAACATAAAAGTATTAAATGAATAAATGAATACTTTCTACTTCCATTTTAGAAAACTGAGCAAACAATACTGATATTTTATATTTGAATGTTGTAGGCAAAGCTAAAACATGACAACATCTGATTTCTCCTTTAGAGATCCTGGACCTGGCTCAGTGGAACTTCACATATTAGTGTTGTCTCAAAATGTTCTATTATTGACTGAATATGACTCTATCCAGTATTTCTTTTAGGGGTGGAATCTTTGGTGTATTTTTGTTGTTGTTGTTTGTTTTATTTGTTTGTTTGTTTTTGAGACAGAGTCTTGCTCTTGTCACCAAGGCTGGAGTGCAATGGCACAATCTCGGCTCACTGCAACCTCTGCCTCCTGGGTTCAAGCGATTCTCCTGCCTCAGCCTCCCGAGTAGCTGGGATTACAGATGCCCGCAACCATGCCCGGCTAATTTTTGTATTTTTAGTAGAGATGGGGTTTTGCCATATTGGCCAGGCTGGTCTTGAATTCCCGACCTCGTGGTCTGCCCGCCTCGGCCTCCCAGAGTGCTGGGATTACAGGCATGAGCCACCGCAGCCAGCCTTTTATTCTTTTTTTTAGCTGAGGTCTTGTTCTGTCACCCAGGCTGGAGTGCAGTAGTATGACCATGGCTCACTGTGACCTTGAACTCCTGGGCTCCAGTCATGGCCTCTCAAAGTGCTGAGATTACAGGCATATTTTTGGCTTTTTTTGAGGCAGAGTCTCAGTCTGTCACTCAGGCTGGAGTGCGGTGGTGAGATCTCAGCTCACTGCAGCCTCTGCCTCCAGGTTCAAGGGATCTTCCTGTCTCAGCCTCCCCAGTAGCTGGGACTACAGGCACATGCCACCACACCCAGCTAATAGTACTTTGTATTGTTAGTAGAGATGGATTTCACTATGTTGGCAAGGCTGGTCTTGAACTACCGGCCTCAAGTGATCTGCCAGCCTTGGTATCCTAAAGTGCTAGGATTGCAGGTGTGAGCCACCATACCCAGACAGATCTTTGGATTTTAAACTGAGCTTCCTAAAACCAAAATATCTAAATCTACCAGTATGAATACTTACTAGATGGAATCACTGTTGCCAAGAAAATCAATGAGTTTCAATATTTTAGGAAAAGGAAAAACACATTCACTCATACAGTTTTTATATATTTATTGAACACCTGCTGTGTGACAAGCCTTTCATTGGAAACCAGAGACACAAAACCGCAAAAGGAAAATAATATAAAATAATGGAAAAGAAAAATACAATAATACAAAAGGAGCCTTCAGTCTAGAGAAAACAATATTATCATTGAATATGGCCTATGCTGTACCTGGAATACTCTTCTTCACTCTTCCTTCTTCTAACTCCTCCTTTACTCACAACGGTCCCACATCCCTCTTCACTCCTCCATCCCACTTTCCCTCACCTGCTTAACGCCTGTCCTTCCTTCAGGTTTCAACTGAAACCTCACTCCTTCAGGAAGCCATTTTCCAACTCCATAGACGTGGATAAATATGCTAGTTATAAAGTGGCCATTTTTCCATATCATAACACCAAACAATTTTATTACATTACTTGCTTAATGTCTACCTTTGGAGATTTAAAGGCAGGAACCATCTTGCTTTTGTTTGCTACCATAACTTGAATACCTTGCACATTTCTGGGCCCATAGTTCATGCTCAGTAAATATTTGATGAGTGAAAAAATGAAAGAAGAGATGTTGTTTAATATCTATCTATAAGTATGTTATGTCTTAATATATAGTATACAAAGAAAAAATTAAATACTTTAATAAATTGGTGGAGTAAAATAGAATATCCTTTGTTTGTTTGTTTGTTTGTTTGTGTTTTAATTCCTGAGTCTCCGGAGAAGAATATACTTATTAAAGCAAGGGAAAAAATGATAGCATTGTGACTCCAGTGTTACAATTTTGTGCCTGCTGTTTACATCCCATATGCACTTTCAAGTCTCTTTCCACTATATCTTACAACTAAGTTCTATAACTCCATCTTTATTAATTTCTGATCGCTAGTTTTAGATTCCTAGTTTCAGATTATATAACCATCAAGTTAATTTGAAAAGTATGGGCATATGTTCAAACTTTCTTTTTCACTATTAGTCAAGAAATAACAAAGTACATCTTCATATACATATTCAAGACAAAAACAATGAATACTTTGGATACTGTGAAATGCCTCTCTTCCTAGCACTTAACATCATATCATTGAATCCCCCAAGATTAGTCAGAAGTCCAATTGGGAACACTAATAATTAAAAGCCGTGGTCAAAACTGTGTGTGTCCAAACTCACCCTTTCTACTCTGTGTTGTGTGATGCTGGGGCTGAGCCTTTGTAAAGAGCTTTTCTCTTTGATCCTCCAGCTCCCTGTTAGGCTTGGTCAATAGAAGATGCTGGAGGTGCCAGGCGTGGTGGCTCACGCCTGTAACCCCAGCACTTTGGGAGGCTGAGGTGGATGGATCACAAGGTCAGGAGATCGAGACCACCCTGGCTAACACGGTGAAACCCTGTCTCTACCAAAAATATAAAAATTAGCTGGGCGTGGTGGTGGGTGCCTGTAGTCGCAGCTACTCAGGAGGCTGAGGCAGGAGAATGGCATGAACCCAGGAGGTGAATCGACTACACTTCAGCCTGGGCAACACAGCGAGACTCTGTCTCAAAAAAAAAAGAAGATGCTGGAGGCAGGCAGGAAAGCCAGGTTGAAGAAAGGATTTGCATCTTCCTGTTTGTTCCACAGTGTTATTTCAGCAAAAGTCTCGGCCTGGCAGAGGCCAGGTCTCCTGCCTTTCTCAGCACTCCCAGAGCCATCCTCACGGCACCACTACAATGACACCACCAGACCACCAGCACCCAGTCAGGAAAATAGAAACTACACTGGTTTAATATAATGAACGAAATATAATGAATTTAGTATAATGAATGAAAGATTGATAATTTAATATAATGAGACCATTTAATGTAATGAATGAAATACTTATCAGTTGTTAGAGAACTAAAGCAAAAAGGGAATACTAAGGTAACACAGAGATAAGTCACCCCAGGGAGAAGCTACCACTCTAGGGCAAAAAGAAAGACATGGGTCTTGTCAGAACCTAGAAACCCAGAAGAAGGACCCAGCATAGCCAGGACTCAGGCCTCTGAAGAGGAGCCACTCCAGGGCTGGTGCTGATGCCTGGAAGATCAGAGGGAGAGGTTCATGGACCTGAGACTCAGACCTTAAGGTAGGCGTGCTGCCTGACTGGTACACTATGTATAGAGGAAATCTGTGTGAGCCTAGACCATGTCCACTACTGTGGTTCAGGAATATCTGAGCACATTGACTGAGGCTATAAGATGGCCCAAGAGAAGTCAATTTTTATAAGTTGATATATTTATTTATTTTGGTTGGTTATCTATCTGCTTGTTTCTTTGTTTTGGTTCAAAGATGAAGACATAGATTTTAGTGACTCAAGGGGGAGGAAATAGGTGACCAAGTGCACAGGGAGAAAGATTGGAGAATAAAGAGCATAGCATGTGGTATGCTATGCCACACGGTTTGGCTGTGTACCCACCCGAATCTCATCTTGAATTGTAATCCCTGTAATCACCATGTGTTGAGGGAGGCACCTAGTGGGAGGTGATTGGATCATGGTGGTGGTTCCCCCATGCTGTTCTCGTGATAGTGAGTGAGTTCTCACGAGATCTGATGGTTTTATAAATGGTAGTTTTTCCTGCGCTCTCACGTTCACTCCCTCCTGCCGCCTTGTGAAGAAGGTGTCTGCTTCCCCTTCCCCCATGATTGTGAGTTTCCTGAGCCCCCCCCAGCCATGCAGAACTGTGAGTCAATTAAACCTCTTTTCTTCATAAATTAGCCAGTCTCAGGTATGTCTCCACTAAAAATACAAAAATTAGCTGGGCGTGATGGTACACACCTGTATTTCCCAGCTACTCTGGAGGCTGAGGCACAAGAATCACTTGAACCTGGGTGGTGGAAGTCGCAGTGAGCAGAGGTTGCACTACTGCACTCCAGCCTGGGTGACAGAGCGAGACTCCATTTAAAAAAAAAAAAAAAAAACACGTGATAATAATAACGTGTAATCCTAGGATGAAATTTTGATTCTGCTAAAATATGTGCTAAATGAATTATATATTGTGAATTATGTGAAGTAAGGGAAATACAAGTCACAAGTATTGAGATGAATTTAATATTTAATTTAATAGAATAATACTAATTTAATATTCAATTTAACATTGTGCTTGTATTCACAATATTTCCTACTATTTTAGGGGAGGCTGTTCTCCCACTTACTTTCTCAGGTAGGGAACCACAAAAGTCAACAGCTTTCATACACTAATCATGTGTTCTGCTATGAAAAGTGGTGTGCTAAGATCTCTAAAAAGAAACACAGAAACTATGCCGCCAAATTCTAACCATAAATTCCCCTTAAAACCTTTATATCTTAAATTAGATTAAATACTCTTTTATGAATGCTTTTCATAGTTTGTCTTTAGAAGTTTAATTCTAAAGATCATTAAATGTTTAATCATGCTTTGGGGTATACACAAAAAGACATAGAAAGCAACAGAATATTTCAAAATGTTCTGAGACATTGCCACTCCATATGCTGGAGTGCACATTGCAGTATTATAATGAATTGCTGAAAGTGTGGACTCACTGTAACACTTTTTATGATAACAATGATATTTAAGCAGTCTGTTCAAGACTTCTGCCTGTTCAATTATTTACACTCTAAATCTAATGCAACCCTAACACTTTCATTTCTATGAACAGCAGTATTTTACTATGAAAAGAAGGTGGTTGTAAGCATTGCCACATGGTCCTCAGAATGTCTGAGCACAGCAAGATAGTCATTTTTTAAAATTGGAAAACAAACACAATGCAAAGACTTGAGGGAAACAGTGTTGGGTTTTGTTGTTTCAAGATGTTTTCGGGATTTTTACATTGCTTTTAATTTGAGAAACAGAAGATATGTGGTATAAAATTCCTTTTTTACATAATAAAAATTCTCTATCGGAGTCTAAAGTGAGCCTCAACACACACACAGATGTGTGCATACACACATGCCTGCGCACACATGCATAGCTTTTCAGCAAAGTATAGTAGATATACTATTCAAGACATCAAGGAAATCCTGGATTAATCATTAGCTGACCACTAAGCTAAACAAGCAGAGTTTATTGGCCACACACAACAACAATAAAATACTTTACAGAGTTAGTTTGGAAAGTCATTAAACAAAGAAACAGCAGCAACAACAGCAAACCCTTAAAAGGGAGGGGATCTGATTACCAGAGTTGCCACATTGTAATATTTTAAATGCCCAGTTTTGACCAAAAAATATCACAAGACACACAAACAGGAAAACGTGGTTAATACACAGGGAAATAGTAGTCAATAAAAACTATCTCGGAGGAAACACAGACAGTAGACTACCTAAATAAAGACTTTAAATCAGCTATTGCAAATATGTTCAAATGACTAAAGGAAACCATAGCTAAAGAATTAAGGGAAAGTATGAAAATGATGTTACTTTCTTTCTTTCCCTTTCTCTCTCTCTCTCTGTCTCTCTCTCTCTCCCTTTCTTTCTTTGTGTTTTTGAGACAAGGTCTTGCTCTGTCACCCAGGCTGGAGTGCAGTGGCACAACCTTGGCTCACTGCAGCCTCTACCTCCCAGGTTCAAACAATCCTCCCACCTCAGTCTCCTGAGTAGCTGGGACTTCAGGTGCACCCCACTATGTCCAGCTAATTTTTGTATTTTTAGTGGAGACAGTGTCTCACTCTGTTGCCCAGGCTGGTCTCAAACTTCTGGGCTCAAGTGATCTGCCCACCTCAGCCTTACAAAGTGCTGGGATCATAGGCATGAGCCACTGCTCCCGGATGAGAATGTTTCATCAAATTTTTAAAAATCAATTAAATGGTAGAAATTATTTTTAAATGAACCAAATAGAAACTCAAGAGTTATAAAGTACTATAAGTACAATGAAAATTTTACTAGAGGGGCTCTAGGAGATTTAAACTGGCAAAAAAAAAAAAAAAAAAGAATCAGTAAACTTGAAGATAGGTCAATTGAGAGTATCCAACCTAAGAAACAAAAAAAAGAATGAAGAAAAATCAACAGAGCCCCAATAACCTTAATTGTACTTAGTACAATTGACATAATGGAAATACCAGTGGGAGAGGAGATAGAAAGAAGCTGAAAGAACATTTGAAAAAATAATTGTCAAAAATTTCAAAATTTGGTGAAAAACATTAATCTACACATTCAAGAAGCTTAAACTCTAGGATAAATTCAAAGAGATCAACACCTACATATACACTTGTCATAAAGTCAAAAGACAAAGACACAGTCTTGAAAACACAAGAGACAAGTGACTCAACATGTACAAGAGATCCCTTAAAACAGTAGTACTTTGATTTCTCATCAGAAGTCATGAAGACCAGAAGATGGTATGATGCCATATTCAAAACACTGAAAGAAAAATAATTGTCAACCAAGAATTTTATATCCAGCCAAACTATCCTTTAAAAATGAAGAAATGGAGACATTACAACATAAAATACAAAAAATACTAAAGGTAGACATTTAGACTGAAATGAAAGAACACTGGATAGTAACTCAAATCTGCATGAAGAAAATCCACAAGAAGGAAACTACATAGATTAATATAAAAGACAGTATATATGCATTTTGGAGGTAACTCTTTTGTTCTATTGGATTTAAAAGACAATTGTATAAAACAACAGTTTTATACTGTGCTGATGCTCTTATAATCTATAAAGATGTAATTTGTGGCCAGGTGGGGTGACTCACGCCTATAATCCCAGCACTTTGGGAGGCTGAGGTGTGTGGATCACTTGTGGTCAGGAGTTCAAGACCAGCCTGGCCAACATGGCAAAACCCCCTCTCTACTAAAAATACAAAAATTAGCCGGGCATGGTAGCACATTCCTGTAATCCCAGCTACTCAGGAGACTGAGACGGGAGAATGGCTTGAACCCAGGAAGTGGAGGTTTCAGCGAGCCAAGATCATGCTACTGCCCTCCTGCCTGGGCAACAGAGTGAGATTCCATCTCAAAAAAAAAAAAGATATAATTTGTATGACAATAATAGCACAATGGAGCGGGGAGGAACAAAGATATAGTGGAGCAAAATTTTTGTATTCCATTTAAATAAATCACTTGTAATTTAAGTAAATTATTTAAATTTATATGCTAAATTATAATTATATAATCCCCAGGGCAACCATTAAGAAAGTAACAATATATAACAAAAAAACCCAGAAGGATCATAATGTTACACAAGAACATACCAACTAAACACAAAAGCAGCTAGTTATTAAATTCCATTTAACTTTCTGATTTAAGGTTACAAAACTAAGCACTGAGTTCCTATTAGCTAAGGTGACCATATAGTTCATCATTCAAATCAAAGTGGTTTGAGGACATTATTTACATCAGGTCAAATGACATAAACTGTCCCTGGCCAACTTTGATATAAAACTGCCCTACTTTTAATAGAAAAGTTTAGGTATTTTGAACAATCAACTTAGTTTGCCTTGTATCAAACACTGTTTAGTGTTCATATTTGGCTACTAACTTGTAGGGCAAATTAAGCACTATGTTTTAGCATTCTGGTACAATCTGATTATGATAAATTGTTTCCAACCATTTAAATCTGGTCACTATTATCAAGTAAATACTGTGTTTGTAATTGTATTCATTCTCTAGATCGATCTGAGGAAAATTTTTTTGTAGTTTTCATTTCATTATACAGACCTCACATATATACTGTTAAGTTTATCCCCAAATATTTCATGCCATTTATGCTATTATAATCGGTTTGTTTTCTACTTGTATATTGCTAATGTAAAGACAGAATTGATTTTTGCATATTAACCTTATATCCTGCAACCTTAATATATTTGCTTATTACCTCTAGCATTTTTTCCCTAGATTTCATTTTACCCTGCCAGAAAAGACTAAAATGTAAAAGTATGAATGCTTCTACTGGTGGGAGGCAGAGACATAGTGTTTGGTAATGTGAAATACTAACAACATTTTGGAAAGCATTTGTATAGCATCTATTAAGATTTAAGTGAAAATACACAATTAGTTTCAGCTCAGCAATCTCACTGCTAGGAATCTATTTTATAGCCAGCATAAGGATATATGTGCAAAGATGTTGATTGCAGTCCTCATTTGTAATGGCAGAAACCTGGAAATGAAGTGAATGATCAACAATAGATGAGTGGTTAAGTGGTGGTACATCCACCCTTGGTTTCAGCTGGCTTGAACGGGTTTCTCAGACTAGTAGAAATAACCTATTTCAGCAAAGGACTATATAGTACAAAAATAATATTTCATTTTTATATATGATTATGTATTGCTGAAAACTAAAACGATTTAAAGATCTGTTACTGTTCAGTGGCACTTTCTTTATTCCTTCTAAAGTTTTGTCTTGCTGTGATAAAGGTATGCATGGTCTGCAAAACGAGCCCTTGCTCCTTTCAAATTTGCATAATGTGCATGCAGTTACACCTGCTCAATTTTGTTTCTTCAATTGCCAGAGGATTTCCATAACTTATTCAATAGAACTCACTCAAATACAGCAATTTTTGTTTAACCTTCTACTTACCTTTTTAGAACTCTGATGTCTATATCTCTGCCATTGTTACTTCTTTGAAAAACAAAACAAACAAAAGGAAAGCATTATTCTGACAGAAATCGTGAGATCACCATGATTTCTCCCTATTTGTACCACATTGTTTTCATAAATACTTTTAACATTGGATGTGATCTGAAATGATTCATTGTATCACTGTGTATCACAGTAAGTGCCTATTTTATTGCTATAAAGACTTTATTGCCATTTGGAGAAATACACAAATACATTTGTAGTAAAAGTAAAGAAATAAAGTACAAGGGTATAATGGTCAGATCTTCTGCAAGGCCATTAACAGCATACCATGAATCAAGCATGATTTGACACATGAGAGGAATGATTTACAGTAAATTCTTGGAACAACTACTATCTGTAGGACCTAGGAGAGAAAAAAAGATACAAAAACATAAAAGAACTCAAAACATAAGCCACTTTTGCATAGTTATTAACTGCAGATTTTATGACTTATGCTCTTACAAAGAATCGTTTGAAGCATCAGATAAAGAGGGAAGGCAGAGCAGTGAGAATTCCTTGAATGAGACCTTTGAGCTGGTATTGCAGGCTTGGGAACTCACCTCATGTACTGGGGAAAACAACCTGATTATTTAGTTTAGTTCTGTATAAAAAAAAAATCTATAATTATAATAAAACCTTTTATTATTTGCCTAATATCCCTCGCCAGGAATTCTTTTTTTTTTTTTTTTTTTTTGAGACAGAGTCTGACTCTGTTACCCAGGCTGGAGTGCAGTGGCGTGATCTTAGCTCACTGCAACCTCCACCTCCCGTGCTCAAACCACCCTCCCGCCTCAGTCTCCTGAGTAGCTGGGACTATAGGCATGAGGCACCACACCCAGGTAATTTTTGTATTTTTGGGGGAAACAAGGTTTCACCACGTTGGCCAGGCTGGTCTCAAACTCCTGGCCTCAAGCAATCCTCCCGCCTCAGTCTCTCAAAGTAATCCTTCAGTCTAATCACCAGAGATACTAGCTTGTTTCTGCTGTGAAGGAAATCTACAATAATAATTATATTGAGTGTTTTCATACATTTGATTAGTACAACCAAATAATTTCAATAAGTATACAGACTCAAAATGAACATTTCCTTAACATTGTTTAACCTGCATTATAGGTTTTATTTACAACTCAACTCTTATCCATAAAGAATAGTCTCAAATATTTACTAAAAGTCAATATATTTTGTGTATATTACAGCCATAAAAACAATCAAATTATAAGTAGCATTTACAGTATTAGTCACAGATAGGAAACCATAATTTAGTGAAGAATAACAAAAATAAATAAATATAGATTGACAGATATATAGATAGATACTGAAATTTAACCTTGGCTTTACCCAACCTTGTTGAGAATGAAATCATGTGTGCAGAGTGCCTTAAAGGCACTTTTTTTCCCCTAAAAATTGTATATATTG
This sequence comes from Rhinopithecus bieti, assembly GCF_001698545.2. Lineage (NCBI taxonomy): Eukaryota > Metazoa > Chordata > Mammalia > Primates > Cercopithecidae > Rhinopithecus > Rhinopithecus bieti. Next base: position 1,218,481 of record NW_016806325.1, read on the forward strand.
GAAATAATTCACCAAGAAAATCCTAAGAAAGAAGAGTTTATGTGATTGACTTTGGGTTATCAAAGCAAAGACTATCCAGGATAAATAACAGGCAGAGGATAATGATTACAGTTCATTTATTAAAACAACAACATTGGTACATATCTGAGTCAAGCTTGGAACTCCCCCTCCCTCCCAACTAGACGAGTTAGGCTTTAAAATTACTGTAAAAATTAAATCAAATTGCCTGTGAAGGTAAGTTCATAGAAGAATTTTTTAGGTAGATGATCTACATAACAAGACATGCACCAACAAAATCTGCAGTCAAATATTGGGGGGAAAAAGCAACAACAGTAGGTTTGTGTTTATTGCAATGTCTGGAATATTTTAAAAATTAAGTTCTTGGCTTCAGCCTAGGGGTCACTAACCAATTCCAGGAAATGTACTGTATCTTTCCTTGAGGCTAGCAGGAAAGCCTCTTGGCAAGGGTGTCTGGAATGACCACTTGACATCCCCAGCACACCTCTAGCCAAACTTACCCATGGCTGCAGAGAGACTGATGTGCTGCCACTGATTGACTTTAAGGATGAACAGATCAAGATCAACTAACTTGGGTGGATGCATTAAAGTGTTTCTGTGTATTTAAGCATACCATAGAAAGACAAATTCAACAGCTTTCACTTTGCTTTCATACAAGGTCGTTCTCTTACGTGTTTTCTATTTTGGTTTATATACTAATTTCCTTTAGATTGACTGGGTTCTAAATTTATTATGAATTTGGTAAAGCCTCTGAACTTTGTGTTTCTATATTACACACCTTGTGTCTGTTACTACTGTTGTGGTTATACACTCGGGATTTTAAAGTCTCAAGATAATCGCCCTAAGTCATTTTTAGCAGCTCTGTTTAAAAGATTCCATCAATAGAAACTCAACATGGGTAACTTTCACTGAAACATTCCAGACTCTCAGAATCTTGTATATTTAAATGATGTGTTAAAACAATGGCACCTCTTTTACTTAATTTCAGTCACATCTGGAAGAAGATAAGAAAGTTTATTCTGAACTACATCACTTACTATTACTGAGTTTGCTTCATTGTTGAAAGTAAGGAAAATTAGTCTGAGATTTCAATAAAGCAACTAAACAATTTTTTTTCCAAGTTCTTATCCACCATGACTAGACCATGGCAAAATAAAATAAAATAAATAAAACACAAACAAATAAAAAACCCAGAGAGATAAAACACACATAGTAGAAAGAAAGTAGACACACATAGACGCAAATCCCCAAGTTCTCCACTTACTGGGTAAGTACATTTTGTTGAGCTACTTAATATCACTACAATTAAGTTTCCTTATTTATAAAATAGAGATGACACCTCCTTCATCGCTTTGCTGAAAGATTACAGGATGATAGGTGAACTGTAATACTTGGTACATAGTATACATTCAGTATACATTAGGAAGACCCCTTTCTGCTCATTATGTGGACAGAGGTAAAGTACCAGGCCAGGCTATTTATGACAACTATGTGGAAAGACTTAGGCTTCTAGGGGATGACATGGTTATAGGAATCAAAACTTTGACATTAAAACTTTCGTATCCCTTTATGAAATTTAATGAAAAGAAAGAGCTGTTGATGCTGTGGGCTAAACATGAGGACAGTAATGGTTGGATTAACACAGCTGGACCACAGAGCGCCAGATGGTGGAAGACACCCTTCCCCTTCCCCTTCCCAACCCATAAATCCTAGAGCCCTGAGCCCCTAGTGTGAGCGTTGTGCATTTGTGCACAAATGCCCGAGGTTCTCCCACTACAGGTCCCAGTTGGCATATCCACCACAGCTCTCACCAAATCACACTTGTGTCCTGCCTTCCTTTCCACATCCGCCTGCACTATCACCACCCCAAAGAAGCACCTTTACTGTATATTACAGATATGTTTGATTTCTCTAAGCAAAATGTTCTCATATTCTACATACAACTGCATTCAAAACCTAAGTTCCACTACCTTAGAGATGATCGTGTGGTTGTGTTTTGTTTCCTTCAGGGAATGCTACCTCTCTAAACCATATGGCAAATGGACAAGATGGAACATGAGTCACTGTACGGAAGGGAACAAACATCCAGACGTGAAGGCAGACAGCGTCACAACAACTCCAGAGGCTGGCAGTTTCTGGGCTTCAAAAGGAAAATAACTTTTTTTTTTTTTAACTCTGCAAACCACAGCTACTTGTGTGGTTGATGTGTAGCTAAAGGCCGCAGCTCTCCTATCACATGATCTCACACAGAGCTGGAGTTCTTCCAGTGAGCAGGTGTTAACGGTCCCTGAAAACCAGTTTATAAGAGATCGTAGCTGTCATCCCAGAGTGATATGCTTTAATAGAAAGAAACCCATATTTCCCAGGAAATTGCTATCAAAGTTCAACAGAGGTTCCAGTGCACAAGCAGAACATAATTTACCCACCATTTATCTTTAATAAGCACCTACCGTGTGCCAGGTACTATGCACCTGCTAGCTTTGTCTATTTTAATCCTGCTGTTCCTTTAAATCTCAGGCAAACATCACTTTCTTACAAAAGCTTCTCCTTCCTTCCCTGAGTCAGATCCTCCTTTTACACACTCTGGTAATATGACATCTCTGTCTTTCACGGCTCTTAACCATGGCTAAATTTTACATTATTTATGGCATTCTTTTATTGACATTTGTCTCCTCCAGCAAGTTGTAAGCACCATGAGGGCAAGTGCTGTGTCTGACTTTAGTCAGTACTGTATCCACAGCACCCAGAAGGCACTCATATTTATTAACGAATGCAGGTCTTTATGTCGTCCGCAATCTTACATGCTCCTGAGGTAATAGTTCAGCTGACCTGATTTAGGGTCAGCTAGGATAAAATGAGTAAATATTAATTGAGGAATAAAGTGCATATTTCTTTCTTTGGGAGACATAGATTACCCACACCCGTGGTGAAATGGCAAGCCAGCTCTCTTGAAATTAATCAGCCAATCAATCAATAACCCTGATTTGTATTGTTTGCCAAATTCCATGGTGCAAATACTCCCCCCCCCATATCCAATTTCAGACTACCAGTATGAAGTTATTGGACCTGAGTTGGGAAGAAATGCACACAATCAGCTCTCATGAGCCAATTCGAAGCAGCACTAGCATACACTGCCTCACACCCACAGATACTCTCAACTATTGCATCACTCCCATGATTTATCATAACTGTAGCCACAAGAGCAGCCTACGATACCTTTTGTCTTCTGGTGGCGTGTAATTAGAGACCCCATGAAATAAAGTCACATGCAAATGATTGACCAGGAAAACCAACATCATTGGGAATGGAAGGTTATTTTTTTAATCTGCATAGGATTGAAGTTACAGTTAAGATCCTGTTTGATGGAACATGGTTTCACGTTTGAACTCTGGAGAAAAAATAACCTGGGGACATGGGTTCTCATTTTAGAATCTTACTGATAAGTGAAATGATAAGGACTACTGTCTTGACCTGAATGGGTAGCAAAAAACATCAGCCTAAGTAGGGTTTTGGCCTAGTAACGGGGCAGAGATGTGGTTCGAGGTTCTCCCCGGACTCGCCGTCATGGGCGTGTGCTTGTTTATTCCAGGACTGGCTACTGCGTACATCCAGAGGTTCACTAACGGGGCAAGGAAAAAAGGATTGCTCATCTTGGGTATCACTGGAAACTGATAGAAAGAGATAGGCGCATCTCTGGAATTAATTGTTACTATGTGTCAAAGGGTTTGGAGAACATTGATTAAGGAAGCATTTTCCTGATTGATGAAAAAAATAACTCAGTTATGGCCATCTACCCCTGCTAGAAGGTTATACAGTGTATCATGTAACATGCAATGTGTTATGTAGTGCTTAATAAAAATAAAATGAAAAAAAAAAAAAAAAAAAAAAAAAAAACATCAGCCTAAAAAGTCACCACAAAATGAAGACCTGAAGGCTTCAAACAGGAATTTTTTTGCCCTGCTGTCTACTCCTGAGATTCTACCATTAGGGGTGCTATTCTTTGATTTTTCCAAACCTTATCAGGACATTAAAGCCACTGTAAAAGTGAATATTCTCCATGGACAGCTGCCACTTTAATCCTTTATCAGCCAACACCTTCACTATAAGGGAGAATAAAAACCAGCAGAAATAGGCTTGGTGGGCCCCAGTGGATGGGAGCAGAGGCACTGGAAGGGGAATTGGAAATTTGCATAAACAAGTGCTGCTTCATGATATTTATTTATTTATGCCAAATCTAGCCGGTCACTTCTCTTTAGTTTTTTTGCTATGCCTAGTATTTTATTTTTAAGGCATGTATTTGTTCTAATATTTATTGAACAATTACAACTGCTGATAAAATCCAAAGGGGCTAGGGATTTAGATATAAAAGATGATTAGCTTTTGTCACAACTTTCATGCAAGCATAACTAAAAATTAACATTATTGATTTTTGCTAAATAAAAGTCCCAAAAACCTGTTATCTACATGACTTGTTTTCTTAAAAGCATTTGCCTTGGGAGGCAGTTACTTTTGCACCCACCTAATAACATCCACCAGAGCATTTAGGGCTTCCCATAGCCTCCATGTTAGCAAATCTTGGACATTTGAAGAGGATGTGATGTTGTTGGATATGGCCAATATCATATGAAGGTAAGTCTAGCTGAGTGTTAGCTGGGGGGATACTGCCAGGAACAAATGAAGACCATCTCCCAGTAATGGGATATGTGCCTCCTGGATGCACTCTGAGGATTAAATTCTGTGCACTGACACACACTGAAGCCTCTAGCACTGTTTTGGCATAAGTAGCTACTCAAAAAGCTTTCACTTAATTAACTATAAACTTAGATATATGAAACAAAACCTCTGTAAAAAATCTTAAGGTCGAGAACATATTATATAATAGGCATAAGACTGAAGCAGTAGATGGGGCAGATGTGACAATAGAGTCTTTGATGTTGATAGAAAAGCAAACTGGAAAATATTCATTCATCCTCCAGAACCTCAAATCCACCCACACTGGAAATTGTCACTAACATACTCTTGCCCAGGAATAACACATGCTCTGACTTGTAACGCCTGTCTTACTCTTTCACTTTTATCATAGAAAGAGGTCAAGGGGCAAAAAGAGGACAGATTCTAGTTCTAACGAAGCCAAGTTGAAAAACATCAGTACTTAACTAGGCTGAACTAGTTCAGACATTAAAATAGAGAAAAGTTATGTAGCTTAGATTTTAAGCAGTCTAGAAAATCATTATCCTTCTGATATTCTAAGTCTCTATCAGTAAAGCCTCTTGGATTGGAAATATATCCATTTTGAGAGACTGAACAAAATCCCCCTTCACTTTAGTTGCACTGGTTGGTTTTTGGTAAAATCTTCTACATACATCTCAGTAATAACATTGAACACACTCTGTAATAACTTCCTTTTTGGAGACCCATAGAATATCAATTGTTTCTTTGCTATGGTCTTTGCTCAAAAGATGAGTTTTTGTTTTAACACTGTGGTGAGCAGAATAATGGCCTCAATAGGTGACCGATTCCTAATCCCTGGAACCTGGAAATGTGTTAATTTACATGGGAAAAGGGAGTTTGCAGATGTAATTAAAGTTAAGGACCTGGAGATGGCAAGATTATCCTGGATTATCTAGGTAGACCCACCCCACTCACATGAGTCATTAAACTTGAGAACCTTTCCCAGGTCAGAGTCCAAGGGAGATGTGAAGACAGTAGAAGGGTTACGCAGATGCGATGTGAGGCTTCTACCTGCTGCTGCTGGCTTTGAAGATGGAGGAAAGGGGCCATGGAATGTGGGCAGCCTCTAGAAGCTGGAAATAGCAAGGAAACATATTCTCCCCTAGGGCCTCTAGAAAGGAACACAGCCCACCAACATCTTTATTTTAGCCCAGTGATACCTCCATCAGACTTCTGACCTACGAAACTCTAAGATAATATATTTGTGCTATTTATTTTAAGCCACTACATTTGTATAAATTTGTTATAAAGAGGCAATAGAAAATGAATGTGGTTAAATATCAAATGTATATCCCACAGGTTTGTTTACATGCCTTTCTTTGTATACACTTACCTTCACTTTCAATGTATACTTTTAAAAGACATCTTATATGGCAAGTAAATCATCACATGTGGTGTCAATAATGCATGCATTAAATAATGCATGAATCAACCATAATACAAACAGCTATGATAATAACTTCATTATGACCGCCACCTCACCAGCAATGACTATAGGATTGTAAGATGCACCCCAACTGCAGAAAAATTAAAATGTGAATAAAGACTGAGGCAGGAGGATTACTGGAGCCCAGGAGTTCGGACCAGCCTGGACAACGTAGTGAGGTCCCATCTCTAATTAATTAAGTAAAACGTGAACAATAGAATCTATGAAAAATGGAAGATAAGAATTAGGCTCTCCAGTTCACAGCAATCTCCACACCACTCCCTACCAACTCCCTATGCTCACTGCCTTTTCATGCCAGGTGCTTAGGAGCTCTGGCTTGACCTCTCAGTTTCTTCTTTCATCGACAGGAGGAATGATATCCAGCCTACAGGTCCATCATAAAAGTAAAGGGTGAAATCATATCATAAAAACAGAGAGCTTTGAACACTGCAGAGTATTAGGCAGGTGGCCCAGCTGTCCTTAGGCATCTAGTCACCAGACTGGAACGCTTGGTGCCCTCTTTGTCTTTGCTCTTTCCTCCTCAATCCACATCCAGTAGGTCCCCATGCTTTCCTTTATTTTTATTTTTATTTTTTGAGATAGAGTCTTGCTCTGTCGCCCAGGCTGGAGTACAGTGGCTTGTTCTTGGCTCACTGTATCCTCTGCCTCCTGGGTTCAAGCAATTCTCCTGACTCAGCCTCCTGAGTAGCTGGGATTATAGGCATGCGCCACCATGCCTGCCTATTTTCATATTTGTATTTTTAGTAGAGATGGGGTTTCACCATTTTGGCCAGGCGGGTCTCAAACACCTGACCTCAAGTGATCCGCCTGCCTCGGCTTCCCAAAGTGCTGGATTATAGGCATTAGCCACCATGCCCAGCCCGCACTTTTCTGTCTCTCTTTTTCTTTTCCACAGCCCATTCCACATGCTCATGCTCAATTATCTTAAAAGCCTCCTAATGGTTCTAACTCTGGCTGCTGTTTCTCCTCTCCTTCAGTCAGTCTTATCAAGAGCCACATGGCTAATTTTTCTAGAATAAAGACTTATCCATGTCTGTCCTCCATGGCAGGCAACCCCAAACTTCTCAATGTTGGGTGAAAAAGTACAAACTCCTTAGCCTGGTATCCAAGGCCCACAGCAATGTTGTTTTCTACCAAAACACACCATGAACCCAGCATACTTTACCAAGAGCATTCTCTCAGTCTCTCTTTCCCCTCTATGCATACGTAAGGTCTAAAATTTCATTCTAATTGAGCTCTAGATTTAGATCCTCCATGGAACTTTTATCAACATACTCAGTTTTCAATGGCCCCCCACGGATCCCCCTCAAACCTCCTGTAGGACCAGTCTAATATCTCTCTGAATTTTTTGACATATCTAAAATCATACAAGATCATGGTTGCGAATGACCATGGAAATCTTCCCAGGCTTTGTATTGTCCCTTGACTATGTTATGCTCATACTTGTATTGCAAATTGCTGATGAATTTCTCTTTGCCTGAAACACCTTCCCCTTCCACGCAACCTGTCCAAATCCTATTCACCTTTCAAGGGTCAGTTCAAGTTTTTGACCTCTCTCAAGAACTTAACAACCACTTTAGCTCATGCAGTGTGCACTGCTTGAATTTTTAATTTGAGCAATTGAGTCTGTTCTGTGCCACATCTATATTTATCTGTTGATGTGTGTTATTCACGGTTTTTCCTTCAAGCTCTTTAAAATAGGAACTTTTTTTTTTTTTAGAGACAAGGTCTCACTTTGTTGCCCAGGCTGGTCTTAAACTCTTGGGCTCAAGCAATCCTCCCACCTCAGCCTCTCAAAGTGCTAGGATCACAGGCGTGGCCACACTTGGCCAACACAGGAACTTTTATTTTACTTTTTGGGTATTAGAATTCTACCACTGGCATATACTTACTCTGTGGCCTTGGGCAAGTCACTCAATCTCTAAGAGTCTCAATTTCCTCATTCGTTAAATGGGAAAAATGTATGAAAAGGGACCCATCAAAGTGCCTGGCATATAGTAAGTTCTCATTAAATGTTTGTTGTTTACATAATAGTTTATAAGCTTCTATCCCATCCCATTCCTCACCATTCTGTCCATGTGTACATAAAGACTACTTGTTGCATTAATTATTTCATCCTTAAACTGGTGCAGTTCTAATCTTTAAAATGGTTTGTTGCTCACCACAATGACCACAACTAATGATATGCTATCCAGGGGACAAACACTCCCACAGGCTGGTGCTTTGTAAGTGATATATTGAAGGAAAACATTGTCATCTTTTCCGTGTATAATAACATCTGCCTCCTTAACAAGGGTTTTGTAAGGTTCAAATGAGATAAACCATGTGAAAGTATTTTATAGCTATTATAAAGTACTATAATAGATGTTATTATTATTCCAATGTCCTTATATACAACTTTCTTTCAATTCAGTTGCTTTTCCAGATGCAGTACAAGAGACTGCAAACTATTCTCAAGGACCCCTCATTCATTTATTCATTCATTCATTCATTCACATTGTTAACAGATCTTTATTAATCTCCTATAAGATACAGAGTAAATGTGCTAGTCAAAAGAGGGGCATATGAAGATGTAATATCTCAGCTGGGTGCAGTGGGTCATGCCTGTAATCCCACACTTTGGAAGGCTGAGGCGGAAAGATTGATTGAACCTAGGAGTCGAAGGCTGCAGTGAGCCATGATCGTGCCACTACACTCCAGCCTGAGCAACAGAGTGAGACCTTATCTCAAAAAAAAAAAAAAGATATAATATCTGTACCCTCAAAACACTTCATATTATCCTTTTTTTCCTTCTCACCTTTTACCTTAAGCCATCCTGTTTATCAACTGAACATTTTATGTGTCTGCACATGAGACAGGATGGGGTGGGGAAAGAAGCTGAGTAGGTGACACTGCAGGGGACTCATCTATATGATCAGTCCTATTGTACCATGTGAACCACAAGAACTTTATTTATAGGGTGCTGAATCTTCTAGAGATGAAAAGTCTCAGCCCCAGAAAGCAATGCCAAATTATGAAAAATCCGGAGGAAGAAGAAAACCACCAAAGGGTATTCTTAAAAAAAAAAAGAAGAAGAAGAAGAAAGAAAGGTATACCTACTGAAGACTCTGACCACATATCATTATGACTCATAGTAAAATGGGTCTTGGTGATTCACTGCTACTTATTTTTTTTAAGCATGATAATTATCTTTACTGCTTAAATTAAGCTTTTCTTATTTCCAAAAACAATTTTTAAAACCCTTGAGGCTTTGTTGGATTTTTATTCCATTGTTTAAAGTAAATAAGATTAAATACTCTGAGCTTTTCAAGTCTAACATTAGACTTGGTTACATTTTTGTAATACAGGATGTCTTCTGAGTTTCCATTCTAGATCACTTTTTGAAAGAATAAGATTTTTTAAATTTCTCATCAACTGTAAAGTAGAATTGTAAAAGATATTGCTAAACAATGCTATTTCAATGTTTTTCCAACACTGAGCCCATGAAGGTCAGCAAAGGAAGAGAGAGAACTAGAAGGTGGGAGGGAAAGTCTTTGAGATATTTTCACTGCCTTTACTTAAAGGAGTATTAACTGATTTCAAAACCAATATGATTTTTACAGTAAATGAGTTTTGACATGTGCATGATTATGGTTATATTCTAAGTGAAAATGGCCTGGCCTGGGGCTGAGAATCTCCTGAGATACTAACTACTTCAGCTATTCTCACTACTATACCTGTTCTTTAATGAGTGAATTCATCTGATAGGTAGGCTGGATGCAACTGAACTCTCCATTAAATAATTGGATTTATGTTTTAAAATCCTAACAATTTCTGAATAAGGAAATAATGTAATGTACTCTAAAGAATAGCAAAAGCATAGCCTCCAAAGACCAGATTGCTTCCGTTGCATGGTCCTTGCTCTTTTGCAATTCTAGGCTTCTAGCATAGTACTTGGCACACACAGTTTGCTGTTCAATGAGCTACTTTTAAATTCCAATGAAGTCATATAAAAATGAGTGAAATTAAGAGATTAAGTATGTGTTTGTGCATTTATATTTTAACAGTCTCATCTGACTTGGCAGAAAACTGTACTTTGCCAAGAATTTCATTATTTAATTAGCACTGCTGCTAATTTACAACATGTGCTTAACCAAGAGACTTACCCCTATTTTTAAATATTTGTTTACTAACTCTTTTATTTATGAAATAGGACTGTCTTTTCTGACTTTATAAATGTCTCAATATATTCTTTGTACTTGCCAACCTAGACAGGGATACATAATCAGAACTTTGTATGAAGTTACAAAGTCGTTGAAAGGCTAGTGGTCACGCATGTTAAAGTGATAAAACAATAACTACTCAGAATTCTGTCAAATTTTAGTAAAACATCTATTGACATCATCTTGCGTGTCTGGACCATACTTAAAAGAAACAGTGTCTCACACACTGAGGACGCTATTGTGTTGTTAAAAGTTAATTGTAGATTTGACCCTAATTATGATTTTAGTCCTTTTCTTTCCTCTTCAATCTCTGTGCTTACAGAAAGCTACTGAGTAGACAATTAAATGATCTACTACTACTAATATACATATATTTACATATTTTTTCATATAAAGTGCTTTTAAATGTCTTCTATCATTTAACCTAGCCAACGAAGTAGTGAGTTTAGAAATGTTACTGATTGCATGTTTCAGATAATGTAACCAAGCAGAGGACCAGGTAACAAAAGGCATAAGTTAGTTCAATATATACACAGGGCCATTGCTCAAGAGAAATGTGGCTAAAAGAAATCATACATGTATAAACTTTGAAGTAGACTAGTAGTTCTATCAGTGAATGCTATCAACATTATCCAATTAGCTACTAGATTGGTTATGTGTTTATATATTGTTTCATTAGCATATATCAGTACTTAAGAATGCCAAATATCAGTCTCAGCACCATACATATAATCCTTTTAATCCTTCTAGTAAGTTTTGAGACGGTTATTCTTCCTTTCCCCATTTTACAGATAAGGAAGCTGGGCACAGTGAAGTTAAAGCCAAGGTCCACACAGCTAGTATGTGAAGCACTTAGGATTCATACCCAGAATTCTGGATTTTAAGCTTCTAAAGAGTGGACTATTTTCAACAATGGTGTATCTTGCCATAACTAACACAATGCATTGTATTTAGAGGCATTTATTATTTCCTGAATAGAATGATGGCAGCAGTGGAAAATTTTTGGTCAGAATAGTGGGCCTTTCTTTGTGAACCACACCATTAGACCAGTGCCTCCAAAGTAAACAAAAGCCATGGCCTTTAATTGATGTTTACTGGGGCAATCAGAGCTTTAGTGAACTATACAAACTGAAAATATCATCACACATTGCTCCGCAACTTAGAAGCTGGGTAATCTTGAGTAAATCAACAAGCTCTCCAAAGCCCAGTTCTTTATCAGTAAAATAGGGATATTGAATAGCCTGAGAAAGAAGTTGTGAGGATTCGGGATAATATAAAAAAGAACTGCAGAAAGTAATATATAGTAATCACATGATTAATAATAATAATGCCTGCAATTATTTTTATGGTGATGATTCTCATTAATCCCAAAGCACACCTCTAACTGATGGAACAAATGAAACCGCAACCTAGTCCTCCAGATTTCTAATCTAGCCCGTCCAGACACTCATTGTTATTCTTCTCCTCTATGGTAACTGGAGCAAACTGAATAACTTTTACATCCATCTAATGGCACCATCATATTTTCAATGCATATCATTTTAAGTTCTGGTTTTCGGCCCGGTTGTGAAAACAATTTTGTGATGTTGCAGAAGGACAAAGCAATTTGGTTTTCCCGATTAAGAAACTCTACTGACACAACATCAGGATTAAATTCACTCTGGACAGCAGATGTTATTATATCAAAACCACAAAATGTTATCAGGGCGGTTCCCTCAGAAGACACTTACTGGCAAAACTTCTGGCATTTACTATTGAAAAAATTAACATTTTCTCTTATGAGAGTTTACAGTAGAAAATTCAAAAAACACAAAGAAAAAAAAAGTAAAATGAAGTCTCCAGAAATACCATCACTGAGAAAAGCATAAGCCTGGGGTGGGTTTGGGGTGGGAGAAGAAATGATGGAATTATATTGGATTATATGCAAAATTTGTAATTTGTGCTTTGTTTCTACAATAGACATTTTTCATGTCATTAGATATTTTGTACAACATCACGTTAAAAGACTGTATTGTATGGATATATAATAATGTAATTAACTNAATGCCTGCAATTATTTTTATGGTGATGATTCTCATTAATCCCAAAGCACACCTCTAACTGATGGAACAAATGAAACCGCAACCTAGTCCTCCAGATTTCTAATCTAGCCCGTCCAGACACTCATTGTTATTCTTCTCCTCTATGGTAACTGGAGCAAACTGAATAACTTTTACATCCATCTAATGGCACCATCATATTTTCAATGCATATCATTTTTAAGTTCTGGTTTTCGGCCCGGTTGTGAAAACAATTTTGTGATGTTGCAGAAGGACAAAGCAATTTGGTTTTCCCGATTAAGAAACTCTACTGACACAACATCAGGATTAAATTCACTCTGGACAGCAGATGTTATTATATCAAAACCACAAAATGTTATCAGGGCGGTTCCCTCAGAAGACACTTACTGGCAAAAACTTCTGGCATTTACTATTGAAAAAATTAACATTTTTCTCTTATGAGAGTTTACAGTAGAAAATTCAAAAAACACAAAGAAAAAAAAAGTAAAATGAAGTCTCCAGAAATACCATCACTGAGAAAAGCATAAGCCTGGGGTGGGTTTGGGGTGGGAGAAGAAATGATGGAATTATATTGGATTATATGCAAAATTTGTAATTTGTGCTTTGTTTCTACAATAGACATTTTTCATGTCATTAGATATTTTGTACAACATCACGTTAAAAGACTGTATTGTATGGATATATAATAATGTAATTAACTGAACATATGGTTGTTTACAGTTTTTTCACTAAGCAACCCTGCTGTGACTATTTCTGTGCACAGATATAGTTAAGATCTTGGGATAAATTCTGAAAGTGGAATCACTTAAACAAATATTTTTAATGCTTGCCAAAGTGCTTCTGGCAGTGAATTAACCTTGTAACAATAAATAGTATTACTAAAAACAATCTTAATCCATTTGTTATTGTTTTGCTTTAAATGATATCTTGCCGGGTTTTTAAAACTCTGTATTTCTTTCATTACTAACGGTATTCAAATTTTAAAATTTATTTATATTTTATTTTACCTTCTTTTGTGAAAAGCCTTTTCATATACTTCACCATTTTATATTGGGCATTTTCATTATTCATTTCTGTGGACTTGTTATGTAGTACTCCTTTGTTATACATGTAGCAATATTTTATCAGTCTTTTTTCTTTTGATTTTATTTTTTACTAATTTATTTTGTTTGTTTTATTTTGGCTGCAGTGCAGTGGTGCAATCTTGTCTCACTGCAACCTCCGCCTCTAGGGTTCAAGCAATTCTCCTGCCTCAGCCTCCTGGGTAGCTGAGATTTCAGGCACACACCACCACACCTGACTAATTTTTTATGTTTTAGTAGATACGAGGTTTCACCATGTTGCTCAGGCTGCTCTCGAACTCCTGAACACAGGCAATCCACCTGTCTCAGCCTCCCAAAGCAGGATTACAGGTGTGAGCTACTATGCCCAGGCCGATTCTTAATTTTTCATGTTTTAACATAAAACAACTCTCAAAGTTTTAAGTTTTATGTAAACTAATCTGCCACCTTTGGCACCAAACTTAGAAATTCTCACTCTACCTGAATATTGTAAAAATATTAACAATTATTCTCTGGCACTTAAAGGTTTTAGTTTTAACATTTGAGAACATGATATCTCTAGAATCTGTTTTGCGACATTGTTTGAGTTAGAGAGACACCTGTATAGGATACAAACAATATATTTTATATTTTGCCCTCAAATGATTAGCCATTTATCAAAACACTATCGAATAACTATCCTTTCCCCATTGATTAGAAATGCCATTTTGTTCATATACTTCATTCTTCTTTCTAGTCATATCTGTTTACGGGCTTTTTGTACTATTGCTCTTCTCATTCTTGTACCAGTTTCACAGTGTTTTAATTATGATGGCCTTATATTCCTTTCTAAAAATTTATAGGACAATGTCTGCCATTGCTTTTCATTTTCTTAGCAAGTTTCACTCAGTTTCTCTTCCAACTAAATTTAACAGTCATTTTGACATACACTTTTATAGCTAAAATCTACTATTTGTCCATTAGTGACTTAAATAGAGATTGTTCTTCCACAAGCTGCTTAAAATTGCAATAATTATGACTGGTAAAAGGAAACAAGGTTGTAAATTACAGAACATGATATTAGAGACAGCTGGGGATTGTTTTCTCCATGTCTTTAATTCTAGGATAGAGTCATTTAGATGAAGAGGGACATGAAAACAAGGCACTGGATGCATTCCTTGTTAGTCATAAAGTTTCATTAATTTTCCCACACAACATTTCTGAAAGTGTGACCTATGTTGTCCCAAAATCATGCTGCATTTAAAATAGTGCAGTTTGTGAAGCAAGAATAATTTTTTTAACTCAAAAATCATAAAAGAGACATCCAAGTTACGTCCAGATAACATTCAAGGTGCTGCTAACATTCCCTCCATGACAGAAAGGCTATTCCCTGCAGACCTTGGCATTCTCTTTTTCACTGAGAACTGAGATTAGACTGCTCCTTGGTATATATTGCTTTTATTGTTGGGTGGGTGCGTGTGTGTGTGTGTGTGTGTGTGTGTGTGTGTGTGTGTGTGTGGTGTTATATATATCCAATCTCTCAAGGGCAAATTGCAAACACCCTACCAGCCCAGCGTCTACCCAGAGACAGTATATCATCAACGTACATACTTATAGGGTCATTTCCAATCCTGTGATTCTATGTTTTTGTTTTGTTTCCTTCAAGATTATGCTACCTTTTTTTTTTTGGAGAGGAAGTCTCCCTCTGTTGCCCAGGCTGGAGTGCAGTGGCGTGATCTTGGCTCACTGCAACCTCTCTGCCAAGTTCAAGTTATTCTCCTGCCTCAGCTTCCCAAGTAGCTGGGATTATAGGTGTGCACCACCACGCCTGGCTAATTTTTGTATTTTTAGTAGAGACAGGGTTTCACCATATTGTCCAGACTGGTCTTGAACCCCTGACCTCAAGTGATCCACCCACCTCAGCTTCTGAAAGTGCTGAGATTACAGGTATGAGCCACTGTGCCTGGCCTATGCTACCTTTTTAACTGTAGTCATAATTTCACTGTAGTCTGGCATTGGTCTTTAATTATTGCAACACTTGTTCAATTTAAAATATCAAAACTTTTATAATTAATCAAGACTGATTGAATCATGTTGGTATAGGTCATCTAGGAATCTTTACTGTGGAGATGGAGATTTTTTTTTTTTTTTTTTTTTGAGGACGGAGTCTTGCTCTGTCGGCCCGGCTAGAGTGCAGTGGGCCGATGCTCAGCTCACTGCAAGTCCACCTTCCCGGTTTACGCCTTTCCCTGCCTCAAGTCTCCCCGAGGTAGCTGGGACTACAGGAGCCCGCCACCACGCCTGGCTAGTTTTTTGTTATTTTTTGTTAGCTAGACACGGGGGTTTTCACCATGTTAAGCCAGGATGGTCTCGATCTCCTGACCTCGTTGATCTGCCCGTCTCAGGCCTCCCAAACTGCTGCGGCATTACAGGCTTGAGCCACTACCCGCGACGATATTTTTTTTAAAGAAGACTTCTGTGAGGAAAATATGTGGAATAAAGCAGATCACAGAATCTCCCGCTCCAAGGCAACAGAAAGCTACGAAGAGTGGGTTAAATTTGGACTATAAAATTAGATTAAGTGGTTGAATAGGAGAGAAAAAAAAGATTTTGATAGGGACACGCAAATGGCATTGCACAGCTTCCAATTTTCCCAGACATAAACAGAGATGAGTAAAAAGATGAGCTAAAAATTTTATAGAGTGTGGTAGTAAGGGTGTCCTCTTTTTGTTTTTGTTTTTTGTTTTTTTTTCGAGACAGAGTTTGCTCTTTTTTGGGCCAGGCTGGGAGTGCAATGGTGAGATCTTGGCTCACTGCAACCTCCGCCTCCCGAGTTCAAGTGATTTCCTGCTTCAGGCTCCCTAGTAGGCTGGGATTACAGGCGGCCCCCAGTCTGGCTAATTTTGTATTTTAGTAGGATGGGGTTTCACCATGATCTACCAGGGCTGGATCGAGCTCCTGACTCAGGTGATCCATCATTCGGCCTTCCAAAGTGCTGGGATTACAGGCGTGAGCCCCGCACTGGGTCAAGGGTGCTCTGATAGTGGGTGGGGAAAAGTCATGAAAAATTCTGAAGATAGCAGCTCCTAAAATTGACCTTAGAACTTAATTGAGACAAAAGGCTGCAAGACTTGCCGTCTCACCGTTGCCAGGCGTCTTGCATGTGAGCTCATGATGGGAATCTACCTCTGCTTGATGGGGTAGGCCGTTTAGGATAGGATATTTTAACATCCCCCAAAGGACACTGAAGACAAGATTTCTCAGCGAGGACTGCGCCAGCCCAGATTGAGCCTCACTCTCTTTCTCTTTCCTTCATCTCTTTGTCACTACACAACAGAAAAGTGGATTGAAAGAATGAACTATCCTCACATTAGCTCTTAAGGAAAAGAGCAAATATGTTCAGGGCAAGTTAAAATAGAGTTGGGAGAACACGCCACCCTCTATTATAGAAGGCAGAATTTGAACTAAGGCCTCTAATCAATTTCCAGTTAAATTCAATTAAGGCCGGGCGCGGTGGCTCCAAGCCTGTAATTCCCAGCACTTTGGGAGGGCCGAGACGGGTGGATCACGAGGTCAGGAGATCCAGACATCCTGGCTAAACATGGTAAAACCACGTCTCTACTAAAAATAAAAAAACTAGCCGGGCGAGGTGGGCGGGCGCCTGTAGTCCCAGCTACTCGGGAGGCTGAGGGCAGGGAGAATGGCGTAAACCCGGGGGCGGAGCCTTGCAGCGAGCTGAGATCCGGCACGCACTCCAGCACGGGCCGACAGAGCGAGACTCCGTCTCAAAAAAAAAAAAAAAAAAAAAATACAATATAAACAAGAGAAAAAGACTAAATTTACCATTTTCACCTTTTCTTTTCTTTTCTTTTTTTTCTTTTTTTTTTTGAGACAGTGTCTTTGCTCTGTCACCAGGCTGGAGTACAGTGGCACGGTCTTGGCTCACTGCAACCTCTGCCTCCCAGGTTCAAGCGATTCTTCTGCCTCAGCCTCCCAAGTAGCTGGGACTACAGGTACACGCTACCACACCCAGTTCATTTTTATATTTTTAGTAGAGACGAGGCTTCACCATGTTGGCCAGGCTGGTCTCAATTAAGTGTACAGTTCTGTGGCATTAAGTACATTCATATTGTGCAGCCATGGTGATTATCCATCTCAGAATGTTTCCATCAGCATTTCCCAAAATGAAACTCTGTGTCCATTAAACTCCCTAGTTCCCCCCACTGCAGCCCTTATTAACCACTATTCTTTTTGTCTCTATGGATTTTTGTGTTCTAGATCCCTTATATAAATGGAATCATTCACTATTTGTCCTTTTGCATCTGGCTTATTTCACTTAGCACAATGTTTTCAAGGTTCATCCATATTGTAGCATCTATTAATTTTATTTATTTCTTTTTTTTTTTTTTGAGACGGAGTCTCGCTCTGTCGCCCAGGCTGGAGTGCAGTGGCTGGATCTCAGCTCACTGCAAGCTCCGCCTCCCGGGTTTACGCCATTCTCCTGCCTCAGCCTCCTGAGTAGCTGGGACTACAGGCGCCCGCCACCTCGCCCGGCTAGTTTTTTGTATTTTAGTAGAGACGGAGTTTCACCATGTTAGCCAGGATGGTCTCGAACTCCTGACCTCGTGATCCACCCGTCTCGGCCTCCCAAAGTGCTGGGATTACAGGCTTGAGCCACCACGCCCGGCCAATTTTATTTCTTTTTAAGATGGAATAATTTTTCACTGTATGTATATGCCACATTTTGTTAATCCATATGTTTATCCATTTGTCAATGAACATTTGGTTTATTTCTACCTTTGGATTACTCTGAATACTGGTATACAAATATCTGTTCTAGTTCCTGCTTTCAATTATTTTGGGTATAGATCTAGAATTGGAATTGCTGGATCATATGGTAATTCTATATTTAATTTTTTGGAGAAATTGTCACACCATTTTTCCAAAGCAGCTACACCCTTTTACATTTCCATAAGCAATGCACAAGGGTTTCAATTTCTCCTCTTCTTCTCCAACACTTTACAAAATATATACAATGAGCATTCTAATAGGTGTGGTGTAATATCTCATTGTGGTTTTGATTTGCATTTATCTGGTGCTTAATGGTATTGAGCCTCTTTTCATATATTTATTGTCCTTTGTATATCTTCCTTTTAGAAATATCTATTCAAGTACTTTGCCTATTTTTGAATTGAGTTGGTTTTGTTGTTGTTGTTGAGTTGTAGTTCTTTATACATTCTGGATGTTAATTTCTTATATGATACATGATTTGCAAATGTTTCTGCATTGTGTGGGTTGCCTTTTCACTCCGCTGATTGTATTCATTGATGCACAAACATTTTTAATCCTGATGAAATCCAATCTATCTCTTTTTTCTTTTTTAGACTGTACTTTTAGTGTCATATCTTAACATCACTGCCAAATTCAATGTCATGAAGTTTTTCCCCCATGTGTGCATCTAAGAATTTTATAGTTTTAGCTCTTGTGTTTAGATCTTTCATCCATTTTGAGTTAATTTTTGTATATGATGTAAAGGAAGGCCTGCACTTCATTCTACTGCATTTGAAGTAATAACTTTTAAATAAATGTAATCATCTAGCAGTTTAACCTCTGACATTGAAGGCTTACCCAGGAGAAAGGTCACTGAGGATCTAAGTGCCCAGATGTACCACCATGACATAGTGACCCAGAACGTCCAAGGGACTAGTCTTTCCATGGCTCCCCCTCATCACTTCATGAAGGCTGCTGTAGACTGCTATAAGAGCTGCCCTCTCTCTCTCTCTCTCTCTCTCTTTTTTAAACAACTAGAGGCACCTGTTCTTTGTAGTGGGTGTCAGCTGCAGATGTAACACCCATTATCACATGACATCTGTTTTAGTTAGTGAAAATGCTGCGATGCTTTACTTATTTGCCTCCCTGCTTAAAATCCACAAGCTTCAAAATTTCCCACAAGGGGATCATTAATGTTTTCTCAAATACTTTTTTCTTTATTTTTTAATATCAGAAGACATCTTTTTGGTATTTACATGTACTGTTCTCAATCTCCTCTATTTTAAGTGGAAATAAGTAGAATGGCATATTTTAAAATAGCATTTTATATGCCATTTTTTCAGACAGGAAACATCAAAAATTCCTGGCAGCCTCCCAATTATACAGCCAGATGAATGATCAATTAAAAAGCCACTAGCAGTAATAGGGCACATACCACAAAACAGAACATTACAGGTCGACTGTGATGAAAATACGACTTTTGGCTAGCATTCCATCAGTGTTTTTTTCTGCTTTTGTTCTTTTTTTTTTTTTTTTGAGACAGAGTTTCACTCTTATTGCCCAAGCTGGAGTGCAATGGTACACTCTCAGCTCACTACAATCTCCACCTCCTGGGTTCCAGCGATTCTCCTGCCTCAGCCTCCCAAGTAACTGGGATTACAGGTGCATACCACCATGCCCATCTAATTTTTGTACTTCTAGTAGAGATGGGGGGTTTCACCATGTTGGCCAGACTGGTCTTGAGCTCCTGACCTCAGGTTATCCCCCAACCTCAACCTCCTAAAGTGCTGGAATTACAGACGGGAGCCACCCCGCCCTGCCATTCATCAGTGTTTTTCTAGTTAGCACCAACTGTATTTTTTTCTCTGAACAAAACAAACTATAAACTATATAGTTTATACATATGTATACACACACACATATACACATATATTTCAAATGTTTTCATATTTGTACTAAGTAATTAGTACCATGAAATATTACTAAATAACTTATTTCTGTTTCCAATATGGCTGTATCTGAGACCAGAAATCAGCACTCTTAACTAAAGTAGACTGTGGGAAGACCCTGAGAATTCCTTAGTGAGCCAGCTCTTTAAGTCTTGTTTCTTTCATTCTAAATCCTTAACATTCTATTATTCTTCCTGAACTATTGTTCTTGACTTTTCCTAAACTGCAGTGAGAAACTATGGAATAAACTTAGGCTTGCTTACATAATCTGTGAGGCCCAGTACAAGATGAAAATATGGGGCCCCTTGTTCAAAAATTATTAAGAATTTCAAGATGGCAACAGCAGAGCATTAAGGCAAACACAGGGTCATTCTGAGCGTGCAGTCTGTGCAGCTGCACAGGTTTCACACCCATGAAGTTGGCATTTCGTGTGCTTGTTTCTGTGTTCAGCCATTTCTAGGACTCAACTGCAGATACTGATTCTCAGATGCTGCCAAGGACTCATTTTCATTTTCACCTTAATGTATCTTTTTTTTTCTTTTCTTTTTTTCAACATCATCCTGGAAGTCCTATTAATGCAACCAACTTGTCTCCTCCTGATTGGTGATAGCTCCTTCTCCTTGCTGCTCAGCCGACTTTCTGCCGTCTGTGAAACTATGCTCTGACTGCCCCCATCCAGCCTTTTTCTACATGTGTATCCAGAATCTGCTATGAATATTTCATTCAACAATAGCAAATATTTATTTTCTTGGTTTGGATTCCCCAAACAGACCTTGAGATAAGAATTTGAGAGTGAGAGTGAATTATTTGCTTGAGAAATTAAAACCAGCAGACGAGGGGGAAATGATGCAGGGAAAGAAGGCAGCCAACAAAGGTGTATTATTAAGACAGCTAGCAAAGTCTCAGGACAACTCCCCTCCCCTCTTTTCCTTACTCTCATTCTCCTCCATTGAAGGGCAAGGCAGTTGTAGTATTTATGCCTCAAATGATGAGAATCACTGACTGAGACCTGCTCTGTGGCAGTGACGTTGTAAATCCTCAAGCCTGATGCATAGAATAGGTAGAATGGTCTTCTATATCATTTCTAGAAAGCGTCCTGGAGCTTGGAGATGCAGATAGAGGCAGTTTGAAGTTGGCCAGAGCACACTTGAATGATACATTCCAAGGAATCTAGGAGGATATGACAGCATCTGCTATGTTTGAATACCTGCTTTGTCCCAGGTGTTATTCTAAGTGCTGGGATATAGGCCATAGACAAAAATCCAAGCTCATGAAATCTATATATTCTGGCTGGGGGAGACAAATGATAAACAAACATATAACAAAAGATGGTAAGTACTATAAAAAAGTAAAGCTGGTTATGGGAATAGAGAATGATGGGAGTAAGAAGGAAACCAGTTTAGAAAGCGTGGCTGGGGAAAGGCCCTTTGTAAAGTGATACTTGAGCAGAGAACTGAGTAAGTGAGAGAGATAACCTAGTAAGTACCTGGGGACAGGGAGATCCAGGCAGAGGAAAGAGTAAGTTCAAAGGCCCTCAGATAAGAGTGTCCCAGCATGTTTAGAAAAGAGTAAGGAGGCTATTGTTACTGGCTAGATTATAGGGGGAAAGAAAAAAATGGCAGCCGGTGAAGTCAGAATATTGGGTAGCAGTGAAATCCTGTAGGGTTTTGTAGACCACAATGAGAACGTGTTGTTCTATTGTATTATGGTGTTATATTATATTGCAAGCTAGATAGAAAGAAAGTGGAGGCTTTTGAGCAGAGAAGCAATTTGATCTGTGGTGTTGCCAGTCAACATTGGTGATTGCCGTATTGTTTCTGTTCTTCACCCTAAAACACCAAAAATAGTAAAGCAAACACATGATCACCCATCCATTCACCCATACATTGAGAAAGCCTTTCAGAGTTGAGTAATTCCGGCTCCCTTTCTGCTACTGCCATCTGGGACAAGCTGCTGTGGGGGTGTAGTAACTGGGAGGTAGCTCATATGAAGAAGCACAGGCAGAATGAGAAACAAAGACTAACGATGTTGGCCAACCCAGTGATCACCACTCTTCATTTTTTTTTCTTTTTCTTTGCTTTTCATTTCTTTTCCTTGTATCTCTACCTTAAAGAACTACACATAGTTCTTCACGTCAGAAGGTGACACTAAAATTCTTGACAGAAGATATTCAAGAAATATTAATGAACTCTTAAGATCTGTGTGAATTTATGGCAAGTAACTGGTGCAGGTTTAAAAGAAAAAAAAAAGACCCGTAATGACATAAAATGCACATTAACATAAGCAGCAGAAATACACAGGTTAAACCAAACGATCACACAGGGGATTTACTTGTGTCCTGGGAGGCTAAGACCATAGGCCAGGAGTCACCATGTTGAAAGTTTATTCCTCTTATGCTAGAAGGTTGGACTATTGTGCTTGTTGAAAGTGGGGGTGGGGAATCAGGAGACAGAGCTGAGGTTTCCCCCTAATGCATTGAAAGGTATCAATAGAATGTTCTATAGACACCTTTTCTTTCTTTTTTTTTTTTTTTTTTTTTTTTTGAGGGGGAGTCTTGCTCTGTCACCCAGGCTGGAGTGCCGTGGCCGGATCTCAGCTCACTGCAAGCTCCGCCTCCCGGGTTTAGGCCATTCTCCTGCCTCAGCCTCCGGAGTAGCTGGGACTACAGGCGCCCGCCACCTCGCCCGGCTAGTTTTTTGTAGTTTTAGTAGAGACGGGGTTTCACCGTGTTAGCCAGGATGGTCTCGATCTCCTGACCTCGTGATCCGCCCGTCTCGGCCCCCCAAAGTGCTGGGATTACAGGCTTGAGCCACCGCGCCCGGCTATAGACACCTTTTCAATTCAATTCCTTGTTCCAGGCCAGGAAGAACAAGAAGCATTTCCACCAAGAGAGCTGCATCCTGACAACCTTAAATTTTCACGGTGCAGAATAGAAGAAAAGAAAAAACTGACTTCAATTCTCTATTCCATCTGTGAGAAGAGAGCAGAGAAGTTTAAAGTGTGTGACCTTGAGATGGATTTTTCTTTTCTGTTCTCTGTCATCCTACTAAATGCAGGAAAGCAGAGGAGTCATCTCTACATCTCTGGAAAAGAGCACCCATTGTGACAATGACAAAGGGCAGTTTTGTCCATAGCAAAGATGGGCCTCAGGGCAGCAGTTCCGGTGAAGGGGAAAGGAGAAGCCCCAGAAAGCTTCATGGTCATGCCACGTCTGGGATGCTTGGCAGCTGCCCTGGCTGGGATCTAACAGCAGGAAGCCGCGGACCTCACAGGCCATTCCCAGGCTTCGATTGAAGGGAGTAAGTTGCGGAGTTGAGGGTAGACAGAGCAGCAGTGAGGGTAGGAGGCCTTGTCAGACTATTGTCTAGGATTTGCAGAGAGAGATATTTGAAGGGCAGCACTCTCCTTAGTAGTTTGCAAAATGCAGGGTTAAGAGAAAATTATCCTCTGTCTGGAATAACTAAGGAGTCCCATTTGGTTTTGTTTTGTTTTGAGACGGAGTCTCACTCTGTCACGCAGGCTGGAGTGAAGTGGTGTGATCTCGGCTCACTGCAGCCTCTACCTCCTGGGTTCAAGCGATTCTCCTGCCTCAGCTTCCCGAGTAGCTGGGATTACAGGTGCTCACCACCACATTGGGTTAATTTTTGTATTTTTAGTAGAGACAAGTTTTCACCACTTTGGACAGGCTGGTCTCGAACTCCTGACCTTAGGCAATCCGCCCACCTCAGCCTCCCAAAGTGCTGATATTACAGGCATGAGCCACCACACCTGGCCCAAGGAGTCCTATTTGGATTGAATATCAAGGCTTGCTAGGAAAGAGAGCCAACAAGTCACCAAGTTAATAGAAGGACAATGATGCTTCCTTTGAGCCTCCTCAAAATCTTCCTTCACTACTAAAAGGTGTAGGCACATAGTTTCATCATGAAAAAATATTAATCAATAGAGTCTCCTCTTATTTTTCTTAATTTTATTCAGAACTGCAAACTTGATGTATTTTTCCTGGGTTGTGATCTATCTGGTTTTGCTAACTTTAGTCAGTTTTCTGTTTTGTACAGAAAGCAGTCCAACAAGTCTAGTTCTCAAGTTGAGATTCCAATTGAAGATCAGAGTGAGACTGCAAGGAAAACTTCTTGTTTAGAAACTGAAGTTATAACACACATAGGTGATTAATAGTCTCCACCTGCATGGATATCTACTTCTGTTCTTATAGATACAGCACTAAGTTGGAGGTAGAAATAGAGAGAGAAGTTACAATGATAAATACCATTTGACAGCTTTTGTAGAGAGTAGAGTTTCTACTGATAATAATAAAGTCCTAGCCAGTAATACACTTTAAACACACTGTTAATCATTTATTAGGGGAAGATCATTTCCTTTTTTTATGGGGGGGATGGAGTTTTTTGCTCTCGTCACCCAGGCTGAAGTGCAGTGGCGTGATCTTGCCTCACTGCAACCTTCACCTCCTGGGTTCAAGTGATTCTCCTGCCTCAGCCTCCTGAGTAGCTGGGATTACAGGTGCCCACCACCATGTCTGGCTAATTTTTTGTATTTTTAGTAGAGACAGGATTTCACCATGTTGGTCAGGCTGGTCTTGAACTCTTGACCTCAGGTGATCTACCCACCTTGGTCTCCCAAAGTGCTGGGATTACAGGCGTGAGCCACCATGCACTGCCAGGAAGATCATTTCCGAAACTCCCTTGACTAAGCTATTTGTGTGTCTAAGTAACAACACATCTGTATTACAGTCAGAATTTTTCCGTTTATTTTCATTCTTACAGATAAAAGATAAATTCTTTTTTAAAAAAGATGAATTCTTTTACTACTATGAGAAAGGCCTCTGTTTCCTTCCCCCAACAAGTTCTAGAATAAAAAAGGAATTCAACAGAGAAATATAGAGGGAAAAAAAAATCTTTGAATGCACTCTCCATATTCAAACTATTTAAAAACTTCCTCAGAAAGGCCGACTTGCATCTAAGTTTACATCATCATTATTTGTAAAAGATCTCAAATAGCAATAAACATTTTCCTTTTATCAAATACTAGAAACAATAAATCAGAGTCTTTATAAAATGCAAAAATAAGCAGCATTTGTTTAATAAAGTGCTGAAAAATCCACCTCAAATTTACAATCATTAAGCTCACTGTCTCCATGGTCCTGGAACCACTAATTTTCTTGGGAATAAAGAAAAGAGATTGGGGAAAAAAATCCTTGGTTTCCTCCTCAAAATAGTGTGCATGTCACAAGAGATGAGAAAATGAGGAAATGTGGTACACGTTGACTAAACGCTTTACTTCTTTGACATAAGAACCATGTCTTAGTCAATGTGTTCTTTTCCAAATCATTTTCTAAATTTCCCAATAACATTTACTACCCTCCCCCCTTAGATTTAAATTACCATATTTATATGCAAGTCAGGTTGACTTCTGGGTTACCAATTCTTTTCTCTTTTTATGTCCTCTTCAATGCCCATATCATATTATTATCATTAGTAAAGCTTTTTGTTTGCCTCTATAGTAATGCAAGGTCCAGTGATTGTGATTTTCCCCCATTGTTTATTACATATTTTTGCATAATTTCTCTGTGAATTTTCTAATTATCTTCTGGAGGAATTTCTCAATTAACCTTTATTAAACATGTTGATAATATTTTACTTATGATTGCATTAAACTTATACATTATTATATAATTAAAATTTTTTTACAATATTGAGTCTTCTCATCTAAGAACATGACTTATCTCCACACTTTTTTCAAGTCGTCTTTGACAACCCTAAGAAAAGTTTGATCTTTTTTTGTTATAGGTGTATTAAGATGTATTATTATAATTATTATGAAGTATCTCACTTTTCATTGTTGCTACTGTAAATGGAGCTTTTCCCTTTTATATTTTCTTATATCTGGTATATAGAACACTTTATTTTTGTATGTTAATCTTGTATCTGGCCACCTTAATGGACCCTTATATTGTTATCGTAGTTCATCTATTGAGTTGTTTTTTTTTTTTTTTTTGGAGATAGAGACTCACTCTGTTGCCCAGGCTGGAGTGCAGTGGTGCAATCTCGGCTCACTGCAAGCTCCACCTCTCAGGTTCACACCATTCTCCTGCCTCAGCCTCCCGAGTAGCTGTGACTACAGGCACCTGCCACCAAGCCCGGCTAATTTTTTGTGTGTTTTTAGTAGAGATGGGGTTTCACCCTGTTAGCCAGGATGGTCTCGATCTGCTGACCTGGTGATCCGCCTGCCTTGGCCTCCCAAAGTGCTGGGATTACAGGCGTGAGACATCTGTATAGGTGATCCTATCTCCTGTAAGTGGCAATTTTATCCCTTCCCTTTTAATATTAATGTTTTCAATTTCTTTTTTTCAGAGTATTTTTCAGGACCTTCAGTACATATTGAATGCTGGTAGTTTTGCAAAAATGCTTTTATTTGTAGGAATACTTCTGATGTTTCACCAAAAGGATGTTTGCTACAGGTTCTTGGTAAAGTCCTAGGCTATTAAGATTTCTATCTTTATGAGTTCTTGATTGTTTACCAGTAAATGTTATTTTTCATATCTGTTGAAATAATTACATATATTTTCTTTTTATAGATTTGGTCTTAACAGCTCTTCTGAGAGATTGTAAACATTATTCCCAAAGAAGTTTATAACCGGCACTTTTTCTTCTTTCACAGATCTAAGTTCGAGAAAAGAATTGGAACAGGATGTGCATCTTGAAGAAGCTGAGGGGATGAATATACTAAATATGCCACGCTGTCTGCACCATGCCAGGTGGTCGAGTATGTACTGGGTTCCACTGAGACTGATGATACATTGAATTCTGATGATACAGTTCTCTGTGCCTGTCCACTCTCATCTGTAGGACAATTGCCACGGTCTTATGAATATAAGGCTGGGTTTGGAGGGGGTCAGTTGAAATTTTAGGAGTTTTCATATGACTCCTACTCTTTTAGATTTGCTATCTACAATTGCACATCTGCCAGTGACCTCTGTCTGTTACTGAAGAAGACTGCTGGCATTTTTTTGCTGTATATCCTGATCACATTGACTTCCTTCTGCAGCTTCTAGATAAGTAAATTTTTTTGATTTATCAGGAAGTGTCTTTGGTCTTTCAGTCAATTTGATTCTACTACTGACATTTATCAACATGGTGGGTGTAATATCTTTAAATCTAAAGAGCTATATAACTGCATTTTCTTTTTATTGTTGTTGTTGTTTTTTGAGACTGAGTCTCACTCTGTTACCCAGGCTGCAGTGCAGTGGCGCGATCTCAGCTCACTGCAACCTCCACCTCCCAGACTCAAGCGATTCTTCTGTCTCAGCCTCCCAAGTAGCTAGGATTACCATGCCCAGCTAATTTTTGTATTTTAAGTAGAGACAGGGTTTCACCATGTTGGCCAGGCTGGTCTCAAACTCCTGACTTCAAGTGATCTGCCCGCATCAGCCTCCCAAAGTGCTGGGATTACAGGAGTGAGCCACCACGCCTGGTATAACTGCATTTTCTAACGCTGAATGATTCTTGCATTGCTGGAATAAATCCTACTGCTTTACAAAGTTTATGTTTTTTGTTCATATGCTACTGAAACCAAATATAATTAGGAATTTATTACATAATAAATGTTCCTTCTCAATTCAGTGTGGAAAAGATGGGCTTTTCAATAAATATATGGTGTGGGGAAAGTGGATAAGATATAGAAAAATACTAAATTGGATTCATCTTTTAAATACATATCAAGGTACAGTGGTTCCAAGATGGCTGAATAGGAACAGCTCCAGCCTATGGTTCCCAGCGTGAGCGACACAGAAGATGGGCGATTTCTGCATTTCCAGCTGAGGTACTGGGTTCATCTCACTGGGGCTTGTTGGACAGTGGGTGCAGGACAGTGGGTACAGTGCACTCAGCGTGAGTTGAAGCAGGGAAAGGCATTGCCTCACCTGGGAAGTACAAGGGGTCAGGGAATTCCCTTTCCTAGCCAAGCGAAGCTGTGACAGACACCACCTGGAAAATCGGGTCACTCCCACCTTAATACTGCGCTTTTCCAATGGTCTTAGCAAACGGCACACCAGGAGATTGTATCCCGCACCTGGCTCAGAGGGTCCCACACCCATGGAGCCTTGCTCATTGCTAGCACAGCAGTCTGAGATCCAACTGCAAGGTGGCGGGGAGGCTCAGGGAGGGGTGCCCTGCCATTGCTGAGGCTTGAGTAGGTAAACAAAGCGAAGGGGAAGCTCGAACTGGGTGGAGCCCACCGCAGCTCAAGGAGGCCTGCCTGCCTCTGTAGACTCCACCTCTGGGGGCAGGGCATAGCCAAAAAAAGGCAGCAGAAACCTCTGCGACTTAAATGTCCCTGTCTAAAAGCTTTGAAGAGAGTAGTGGTTCTCTCAGCACAGAGTTTGAGATCTGAGAAAGGACAGACTGCCTCCTCAAATGGGTCCCTGACGCCCAAGTAGCCTAACTGGGAGGCACCCTCCAGTAGGGGCAGACTGACAACTCACACAGCCGGGTACCCCTCTGAGACAAAACTTCCAGAGGAATGATCAGGCAGCAACATTTGCTGTTCAGCAATAGTCGCTGTTCTGCGGCCTCTGCTGCTGATACCCAGGCAAACCGGGTCTGGAGTGGACCTCCAGCAAACTCCAACAGACCTGCAGCTGAGGGTCCTGACTGTCAGCAGGAAAACTAACAAACAGAAAGTACATCCATGACAAAACTCCATCTGCATGTCACCATCATCAAAGACCAAAGATAGAAAAACCACAAAGATGGAGAAAAAACAGAGCAGAAAAGCTGAAAATTCTAAAAATCAGACCACCTCTCCCCCTCCAAAGGAATGCAGCTCCTCACCAGCAACAGAACAAAGCTGGAAAGAGAATGACTTTGACGAATTGAGAGAAGAAGGCTTCAGATGATCAAAATCCTAGCTAAAGGAGGAAGTTCAAACCCATCGCAAAGAAGCTAAAAACCTTGAAAAAAGATTAGACGAATGGCTAACTAGAATAACCAGTGTAGAGAAGTCCTTAAATGACCTGATGGAGCTGAAAACCATGGCACAAGAACTACGTGACAAATGCACAAGCTTCAGTAGCTGATTCGATCAACTGGAAGAAAGAGTATCAGTGATTGAAGATCAAATGAGTGAAATGAAGCAAGAAGAGAAGTTAAGAGAAAAAAGAGTAAAAAGAAAAGAACAAAACCTCCAAGAAATATGGGACTATGTGAAAAGACCAAATCTACATCTGATTGGTGTACCTGAAAGCGACGGGGAGAATGGAACCAAGTTGGAAAACACTCTGCAGGATATTATCCAGGAGAACTTCCCCAACCTAGCAAGGCAGGCCAACATTCAAATTCAGGAAATACAGAGAACGCCACAAAGATACTCCTCCAGAAGAGCAACTCCAAGACACATAATTGCCAGATTCACCAAAGTTGAAATGAAGGAAAAAATCTTAAGGGCAGCCAGAGAGAAAGGTCGGGTTACCCACAAAGGGAAGCCCATCAGACTAACAGCAGATCTCTCTGCAGAAACTCTACAAGCCAGAAGAGAGTGGGGGCCAATATTCAACGTTCTTAAAGAAAAGAATTTTCAACCCAGAATTTCATATCCAGCCAAACTAAGCTTCATAAGTGAAAGAGAAACAAAATCCTTTACAGACAAGCAAATGCTGAGATATTTTGTCACCACCAGGCCTGCCCTACAACAGCTCCTGAAGGAAGCACTAAACATGGAAAAGGACAACCGGTACCAGCCACGGCAAAAACATGCCAAACTATAAAGACCATCGATGCTAGGAAGAAACTGCATCAACTAATGAGCAAAATAACCAGCTAACATCATAATGACAGGATCAAATTCACGCATAACAATATTAACCTTAAATGTAAATAGGCTAACTGCCCCAAGTTAAAGAGACAGACTGGCAAATTGGATAAAGAGTCAAGACCCATCAGTGTGCTGTATTCAGGAGACCCATCTCACATGCAGAGACACACATAGGCACAAAATAAAGTCCAGGACCAGACGGATTCACAGTCGAATTCTACCAGAGATACAAGGAGGAGCTGGTACCATTCCTTCTGAAACTATTCCAATTAATAGAAAAAGAGGGAATCCTATGAGGCCAACATCATCCTGATACCAAAGCCTGGCAGAGACACAATAAAAAAAGAGAATTTTAGACCAATATCCCTGATGAACATCGATGTAAAAATTCTCAATAAAATACTGACAAACCAAATCCAGCAGCACATCAAAAAGCTTATCGACCATGATCCCAGGGCTCCATCCCTGGGATGCAAGGCTGATTCAACATACAAAAATCAATAAATGTAATCCAGCATATAAACAGAACCAAAGACAAAAACCACATGATTATCTCAATAGATGCAGAAAAGGCCTTTGACAAAATTCAACAGCCCTTCATGCTAAAAAACTCTCAATAAATTCGGTATTGATGGGACATATCTCAAAATAATAAGAGCTAAATATTTATGACAAACCCACAAGCAATATACTGAATGGGCAAAACCTGGAAGCATTCCCTTTGAAAACCGGCACAAGACAGGGATGCCCTCTCTCACCACTCCTATTCAACATAGTTTTGGAAGTTCAAGCCAGGGCAATCAGGCAGGAGAAAGAAATAAAGGGTATTCAATTAGGGAAAAAGGAAGTCAAATAGTCCCTGTTTGCAGATGACATGATTGCATATTTAGAAAACCCCATCATCTCAGCCCAAAATCTCCTTAAGCTGATAAGCAACTTCAGCAAAGTCTCAGGATACAAAATCAATGTGTAAAAATCACAAGCATTCTTATACACCAATAACAGACAGCCAAATCATGAGTGAACTCCCATTCACAATTTCTTCAAAGAGAATAAAATACCTAGGAAGCCAACTTGCAAGGGATATGAAAGACCTCTTCAAGGAGAACTACAAACCACTGCTCAACAAAATAAAAGAGGACACAAACGAATGGAAGAACATTCCATGCTCACGGACAGGAAGAATCAATATTGTGAAAATGGCCATATTGGATATGAACAGACACTTCTCAAAGGAAGACATTTATGCAGCCAACAGACACATGAAAAAATGCTCATCATCACTGGCCATCAGAGAAATGCAAATCAAAACCACAATGAGATACCATCTTACACCAGTTAGAACGGTGATCATTAAAAAGTCAGGAAACAATGGGTGCTGGAGAGGATGTGGAGAAATAGGACCACTTTTACACTGTTGGTGGGACTGTGAACTAGTTCAACCATTGTGGAAGACAGTGTGGCAATTCCTCAAGGATCTAGAACTAGAAATACCATTTGGCCCAGTGATCCCATTACTGGATACCCAAGGATTATGAATCATGCTACTATAAAGACACTTGCACATGTACGTTTATTGTGGCACTATTCACAATAGCAAAGACTTGGAACTAACCCAAATGTCCATCAATGATAGACTGGATTAGGAAAATGTGGCACATATACACCATGGAATACTACGCAGCCATGAAAAAGGATGAGTTCATGTCCTTTGCAGGGACATGGATGAAGCTGGAAACCATCATTCTCAGCAAACTATCACAAGGACAAAAAATCAAACACCACATGTTCTCATTCATAGGTGGGAACTGAACAATGAGGACACTTGGACACAGGAAGGGGAACATCACACACCAGGGCCTGTTGTGGGGTGGAGGTGGAGGATAGCATTAGGAGATATACCTAATGTAAATGACGAGTTAATGGGTGCAGTACACCAACATATCACATGCATACATATGCAACAAACCTGCACATTGTGCACATGTACCCTAGAACTTAAAGTATAATAAAAATAAATAAATATCAAGGTACTCTACATATGTGTCAACAATTTAATGTACACTATGATACAGGAAGGTAAAGATACAAGAAGAAAATATTTGTGCATTTCTTTACAACTTTGGAGTAGAAAAAGCCTTTCTAAACCAAGTCTCAAAATCTGGAAGCCAAGAAATTAAAAAAAAAAAAAAAGACTGATCAAGTAGACTGCATAAAATGGAAAATACAACATGGCAAAAGACACCACAAACAACTATATAGACAAATGACAAATTAAGATAAAACATTTGAAATTTGTAGCAGGAGCAATACTCTAAAAGTCCCTCCATGTCATCCGTAATACTTTAAAAGTCACTAGAAATTGAGAAAAAAAAAAACCTGAAAGAAAACCTATTGTTCACAGAAAAGAAAATACAGATGTCCCTAACATATGAAAAAATGTTCAGCCTTGTTTATAAGAAGAGAAACACACATTAAAACTACACTAAGATAACATTGTTCACCTGACAGATTTGCAAAGTTTCCACCAGCAAGTTGGGGGAGAAGGCCTGTTCAGGGTGGGTGTGCAAAACAGAGCAACCACCATTAAGGGCAATTTGGCCAAATATAAGAAACTGCAAGTTGCACCCTACTTCTGCAGTGTTTTCTCACATACACACCTGCCTGTATATAAAATTCTGTATTTACAAGGCTGTCCACTACATTATTATTTATTATAGAAAAATAATTAAATGGGACAGGCGGAATTCAAAAGAGAACTGCTAAAATCAGTTATAGTCAATGCAGACAATGGAAGAGCAGGCTATTATAAAAGCAAGTGAGGAAGCTTTCCTTATATTTGTGTGGAAAGATCTTCAGAATACATGGTTAAGTGGAAAATAAGCAAGGTGAGGATGAAGCATATAGTATGCTACCTATACTTATATTAATATCAATCAGATATGGAAATAACTACTTCACAGCAGTGACTCTCAAAGTATGGTCTGGGGTCCATGAGGTCAAAACTATTTTCATTATAATATTTAAAATGCAGGCTGGGCACAGTGGCTCATGCCTATAATCCCAGCACTTTGGGAGGCCGAGGCGGGTGGATCACCTAAGGTCAGGTGTTTGAGACCAGCCTGATCAACACGGTGAAACCCCATCTCTACTAAAAATACAAAATTAGCTGGGCGTGGTGGTGCATGCCTGTAATTCCAGCTACTTGGGACGCTGAGGCAGGAAAATCGCTTGAACCCGGGAGGTGGAGGTTGCAGTGAGCCAAGATTGCACCACTGCATTCCAACCTGGGCAGCAAGAGTGAAACTCCATCTCAAAAAAAAAAAAAGAAAGAAAGAAATGCATTTGCTCAGACTAGGCAAAAAGGACAAATATGGAGGCATCATGTTACCTGACTTCAAACTATACTATAAGGCCACACTCACCAAAACAGCATGGTACTAATATAAAAATAGACTCACAGACCAATGGAACAGAATAGAGAACCAGAAATAAAGCCAAATACTTACAGCCTACTGATCTTCAACAAAGCAAACAAAATATAGAGTGGGGAAAGGACACGCTATTCAACAACTGGTGCTGGGATCATTGGCAAGCCACATGTAGAATGAAACTGGATCCTCATTTCTCACCTTATACCAAAAGCAACTCAAGATGGATCGAAGACTTAAATCTAAGACCAGAAACCATAAATACTTTAGAAGATAACATTGGAAAACCCCTTCTAGTCATTGGCTTAGGCAAAGAGTTCATGACTCAGAACCCAAAAGCAAATGCAATGAAAACAAAGATAAACAGATGGGACTTAGTTAAACTAAAAGGCTTCTGCACAGCAAAAGAAATAATCAGCAGAGTTAACAGACAACCCACAGAGTGGGAGAAAATCTTCACAATCTATACATCTGACAAAGAACTAATATCCCTAACCTACAAAGAACTCAAACAAAGTGCAAGAAAAAAAATGAACAATCCCATCAAGAAATGGGCTAAGGACATGAATAGACAATTCTCAAAAGAAGATATACAAATGGCCAACAAACATGTGGAAAAATGCTCAACATCACTAATGATCAGGGAAATGCCAATAAAAACTACAATGTGATGCCACCTCACTCCTGCAAATATGGTCATAATCAAAAAATCAAAAAATAATAAATGTTGGCATGGATGTAGTGAAAAGGAACACTTTTACACTGTTGGTGGGAATGTAAACTAGTACAACCAGTATGGAAAACAGTGTGGAGATTCTTTAAAGAATTAAAAGTAGATCTACTGTTTGATCCAGCAACTCCACTACTAGGTATCTACCCAGAGGAAGAGGAGTCATTATACAAAAAACAAACAAACAAACAAACAAAAAACCCACATGCACATGCATGTTTACAGCAGCACAATTTACAATTGTAAAAATATAGAAACAGCCCGAGTGCACATCAATCAACAGGTGGGTAAAGACAATGTGACATATATAATGGAATATGACTCAGCCGCAAAAGGAACAAAAGAATGGCATTCACAGCAACCTAGATGGAATTGGAGGTTATTATTCTAAGTTAAGTATCTCAGGAATGGAAAACCGAACATCGTATGCTCTCACTCATATATGGGAGCTAAGCTATGAGCATGCAAAAGCATAAGAATCATACATTGGACTTTGGGGTCTCGGGGGAAAGGGTGGAGGGTGGCAAGGGATAAAAGACTATACATTGGGTACAGTGTATATTGCTCGGGTGATGGGTGCACCAAAATCTCAGAAATCACCACTGAAGAACTTATTCATGTAACGAAACACCACCTGTTCCCCCAAAGCCTATTGAAATAAAAAAATTAAAAATTAAAAATAAAATAGATGTATTTGCTCAAGTTTGCTTTCTAATCTTTAAAAAACGTATCAGTGAAAAAATCCAGGAATAAAGGCAGCCTTGGGCTGATTCAAATTAATCTGGTTGACATTTCCCTTGCTCTGTCACTTATGCCTGTGCCATTATCATTGGCATTTAGGTCCAGCCGTGAAGAAATGAGTAGGCACTGCCAGGCAAGTCTAAGAAAACAGACCACAACCACTTGCTTTTTGAACCTTGTCTTTCCCATGAAGAAATTTACAAAAAGAAAAAGAGGATCACAAAATATAAAATACTCCCAGAAGTCTAGTCCAAAATGTCTATCAAAATTAAACTTTTTTCCCCTTCAGACTTGTAAGGGCAAAAGTAACGCAGATAATCCATGTGAGTTCTAGATCATAATACATAAAAATTCAAATGGGCAATTTATTTTTCTAAGCAACAAGTAAGCATAGTTCTACTAAATATAGGATTTGTGGTCATTGCTATATGTAGGTAGGGACCAGATGCTTGGTCACAAGGGATACTGAATGAGAGTGAAGAGCCACTTCTACTATTCAGACACTCAAAAGCATGTGGCATTTGCTGTTTATAAAATGTTTTCCCTTGTGTAAAATGTTTCGGAACCATGGTCTCCAGGGCACGCACGTTGCGCTGTTTTTTCCTGGAGTCGTGTTTCATTTGCACAAACTAACCCACATTTTCTTCTGTGATTCTCCATATGACTAATGAAGCACAGCTCTGAGGTTATGATTTAGGGGAATATCTGTAGCCATCAAGGGTTCAACACTGACTGGGCCCATAACCTGAGTATAAACATGATCTCACATACTTAGCAGATCAGCCTTCCTTCTCCTCTTTTCTTTTTCATTTTTGTTTTAAAAGATAATCTATTTAGCTATAATTGAATGGTTTAAGAAAAAACAGTGTTTTTCTGCACTGGTTCTCTAACTTATGCCTCCAATAAAAATGTATGGGTCATCATTTCTTCGGGTTCTGCTCAGGCTTTTCCCCAAGAGATGGCTCAGGCTTCATGGCTTGAGGCTAGGCCAGTCTATGAGCATCTTGTCTGCCACAGCTGTCTAAGACCACCAAGTAATTTGAAGAGACACTGCAGTATACACCTTGAGAATTTGTTTCCCTTCCTGCTCACACTCAGCTAATTTACCCATCCTTGTATAATAGCTCCTTAAGTTTATATATCAATATGTCTATTTACTTGCATATACCAGTAAAATGAGTGCATGTGTTCTTAAATAATTTGGGTGTGTTTATTTGCAAAATAATAAAACAACATGAAGGGTAAATGCATTTCAAATTCAGAAGTTAATATACAACACTCTTTTTAACGATATATTAAAATCTTATTTGTATGTCTTCATCTATTAAAAAAAAGTACAAAACACACAAAACACAAAAGCTAATGGTTTCCTACAATTGAGGCCTCCTTTTTCTTTAAACAGGTAGGATAATTACAGTATCACAAGGACCTCAGAGTTTGATTTCACAGAAAATCACCTTTCAGAATTAAATAACATTTCGATGTCCAGCAACATTCCATTTTTAGCTGCTCTGTGGAGTCTAAAGTATTGTATTCTTTGTAGAATTTATTTTTAGACATCGTTTTAGAAAAGATATTGGGACTGCCTACATATTGTGAATGTTTGTGTGAATGGCTTAGTCAGGATTGGATTTATGATCTCTGACCTAAGATGAAGTTTCTAAATGACACTGGCATTTGGTGGAGGTGATCTAATTCTCATGATAAGTCTGAACACCTCACTTAGAAAATGTGTCAATTAATTATAGAGAATCCAAAAGATGCACAAACAAGAAAAAAATAAAATCATCAGTTGTGTTAAAGTGTATTAAATCTCATGCAGTAATCCTGCCCTTTACCAGACTATCATCCTGAAATTCTCACATCTGTACCTTGCTTCTACTGGCTCCAGATGTAACTTTCTCCAACAAAGCCATCTATAAATCCTCTGTGTTAGGGACAGATAGGGCAACCCATAGTCCCTTTTCTTTCAAGCCTTCCTTACTTATCAGTAAGCTGAAGGTAGAGAGTGTTGCCACAATATACGCATATCAAGGAGTGAAATGAAAAAAGTTGAGCTAATTTTGTGAAGCATTTCCACTGTTCTGGTAAGAATGAAATGCGTATGTACGTGTGAACTACAAACTATGAATTGTGCAATTTCGGTAATTCTGCAATACTAAGGCGATGCTCTTACATTTGCATGTAGGACTAGCCATACACAAAACAAAAATGAGCAGTAAAATTCATGCTAATGATTTCAAGTTTTAATTTTTCTTTACCTAGAATAACATCAATTAGAAAATAAAAAACACTGTAAGTCGAGAAAGAGGCCCTAGAAGAAAAGAAAAAGTCTTACATTTAGTACATTTTACTGCACTTTTTCCTGCTTTTGGAACAAGGGATCCTGCAATTTCATTTTGTATGGGCCCCCACAAATTATGTGACCTTGGTTATAATGATGCATCAAACAAGATCTTTGACACTGAAAAAGTTCACTATCTTTCAGAATGCCTAACATATAGAAAGATTGGATAGTAAGATAGATATTGTTTGTTCATTATGTTAAAGCAGCCACTGTGCAAGTATTTGGGAAGCATAAATACTTGGTCCATCACTTCCTTAGAATCTGCTTACCAATATTCACTGGCTTTATGTCGTTTATCGTTGTAGGAATAGGAAGTTTTTTGTTTTGTTTTTTCCAGTACCGCAGCTGTGCTGGGCTTTCTCAGAGGCTCCAGGAGCATTTCTTCACAGGTATGTAGGGTGCTCAGTGACCTTTAAGGGAAGATCAGGTGGTTCCTCTGTTCTTCACACTGGGGAAGGAAAGACCTGCTTGTAAAATGTAACAAATGTTTCCTGGGTTGAAGCCAATTTATTTTTGATCTTCATTTGATCTTTATTTTGACTAATCCTTTTCTCTTTGTGTGATTTCCTTTTGTTGATATGCCAAAATTCTGCCAGCCTGTTTCCTTTCTGACAAAAACCCTCATTTCTGTTAAGTTTAATTTAGTATTCAGGCTTGTTTGCCAAAACTAAATTAGATTCCCTCTGCCCTAGCACCAACCCCGATTCAGGTCAGAAGAATATCTTATAAAATATCTTGGAAATTGGGTCATCTATGTGCTTATTGTGCCTTTATCTTTTAACGACAGTCATATGTTGGTCTTTATGGATGTATTGAACGGAGGTGGGATGAGGGGAGGAAACTCAGGATTTTCTTTCCGGTTACTGATTTTCACAAATAAGATAATATTTTCATGTCACTATGGTCAACGATCCAGCTAATACATTCAGATTTCATTTGAATTAAACAACATGGCTTTAATGTAAATTCGAGGATGCAATATAGGAACTTGGTTAATCCATTCCATAGGCTACTTAGAGGACTCTGGCTGGCAATCTGGCATTATAGGAGTTTGTTGCAGGCAATCTATCGGTAAGCCCAAAGTCCTCTTGCAACGCTTTTCTAAACTCTACACATGCTACAAGAAAACTTCTTTTTCCAGATGAAACCGTCTTCAGAGGTTCGGGCAGAGCAAAGTGAAGTACCAATTTGTACTGTTAGCTCAGCATTTTCAGCATGCAAGTTCTGCTTCCAAAAACCTCCCTTTGCGCCTGAGTTTGCAAGAAGTTCAGATCTCCTGAGTTTCACTTTGAGTGTCAAGTTCAAGCAGAACCAAAAGGAAACTCAAAGCAAAACCCACTTTGGACCCTTTGAGTTTCACCTGGCCTTTACCTGAAAGAAATACCCAATGTTCCCTTGAAACTTGGCCCATGTTCGCATGCAGTTCAACTGAAATCCAATTCAGCATTACTGAAAGGTTTGCAAACTCCATGAAATGAGCTGTGAACTCATTGTGGCCTTTGGGTATCTAAGGAAGTTTACCAACATTTCCAACAAACTTAAACAGGACTTTTAGGACCTGGTGATGACTCTATGTGTTATATTTTAAAGTATAATTCACCCCCAGGAAATCTATGAATCACATATAGTTGACCCCTGGAGATAAGTTATCTATGCTTTGAAAAATTATTTTTCATCTCTGTATGCTCTTAAATTGGGACGATTCTGGTTAATTGAGCAGAAGTTAGGGAGTTTTCAATACATGCTGTTTTTACCTCACCACACCACTGCATATAATGAATTCCACAAGCTCGGGCATATTAGGGAGCATTTGCTATAAAGTGGCCCCAGGAATCTACACATTTCTAATGGTAAACAGTTGAGATAATCCAATATCTTTGCCCAACACAATGGGTTGGAACAACCTGTCACATAAGACAAACTTCCACTTCTAATGAAGATAAAACTGTACTTACTCTTTCATGCGTTCTTTAGGCAAAGTTCCTTCCCGTCTCATCTGTGCCTTGCCCTCCACCCCCTGCTCTCACCACAAAGCCCTCCTTGTGCCTTCTGATAATCCTCATCCACTCTCCCTTCTCTAACCACTTAACCTCTTCACCTTCAAGCCACTTTCTCCCTCCCTCGGTTCTATATTACCTGCCTCTCTTTCCCAGTCCCTCCTCCTCTTTCTTCATCTGCACCTATTCTAAAGCCCCCTAATGGCTTTCCAATCAGCTTCCACCTGCACTGCTCGGACAGTGTCATAAATGGGTCTCAGCTACCTCTCTTCCACTGTTCCTGCGCCTATCTGGGGCTGCTTAGTTCCAGTCTTGTGATCCTTGTTTTCTGAAGTGGCACTTTGGAAAGAACTCCTCAAGAGAGGAGGCTGTAAGGCTGTCCTCAGCCCCTGCCAGTGGAAACACCTGGCAGCAACTATGGACGATAGAGTGATTTTCTATCCTATCAACTCAAACACAAACAGGAGAAAGTAATGTAATACACAGTGAAACAAGCATGGGTTTGGGAGTCAACAGACATAGGTTTGAATAGTGTTGCTGCCTCCACAGCCTTGGACAACTGACCTAAACTCTTGGAGCTCTGATTCCCTCACCAGTGAAACAGGGACACCAGTGTCTACCCCAAAGTGTTAAAGGAAAAATAAAATAACATGCATCATAGGGGCTCAGTTCACATTAATTCTTTGCCCTTAAAAGTTCATTGAGAGAAGATGCTCCATGTTATATCTTAAGCTTTAATCAGAATGATTTAGTGGGAAATTTAAATACTGCTTATTTTTAGCCTGGAGAACAGAGTAGTGTAACATCTCTGTTCAATGTCCTAAGCTATGTGGTGTTTTTGCACAGAGGCACAAAAGACAACAGACTCGAGGAAATCTCATATTCTCATCTGGGATGCATTTTCCAAAGTGCTCATTTTGCTGGAGCCGGCGTGATTTCATGCTATCTGCTTGATTTTAGAGTACTTGTCTTGCAAAGGAGACTGTTACTACAAATAATATATCAATTACTCACATCTGTGCATTACTTTGCAAATAGAAACATTGCTTGTTAAAAATTATCTGAAAAGAAAACCAAGTTAAAACTTAAAGTGCTTATAATTATATATACACTTAATTTAATGACATTATCATTACTGTAAACATGCTAATATTAAAATGATAAGACTCGTTCAGTTGAGGGTTGAAGTCAGAAAGACAGAAGTAAGGAATGTTGAGCATTGTTTTTGACTGTGAGTTACATAAAAAGCTATAATTTTTTTGACTCAACAAGGATCTTAATCTCTTTTCCATTCACTTTAACACTTTAACATTCACTTTAACAACATTTGTTGTTGCTGTTGTTGTTTCCCTGTTTTTTTTGTTTGTTTGTTTGTTTGTTTTTTTGAGACAGAATCTTGCTCTTGTCTTCCAGGCTGGAGTGCAGTGGCACGATCTCGGCTCACTGCAACCTCCACCTCCCGGGTACAAACGATTCTCCTGTCTTAGCCTCCTGAGTAGCTGAGATTATAGGTTCCGTCACCACGCCCAGCTAATTTTTGTACTTTTAGTAGAGACAGGGTTTCACCATGTTGGCCAGGCTGGTCTTGAACTCCTGACCTCAGGTGATCTGCCTGCCTTGGCCTCCCGAAGTGCTGCAATTACAGGCGTGAGCCACCGTGCCCGGCCCTTTTTTTTTTTTTTTTTTAAACTTTAAGTTCCAGGATACATGTGCAGAATGTGCAGGTTTGTTACATAGATATATATGCGCCATAGTGGTTTGCTGCATCTCTCAACCCAACATCTAGGTTTTAAGTCCTGCATGCATTAAGTATTTGTCCCAACTTCAACATATATTGCTTTTTGAAACTTTATTTTTCTGTGAATGTGTGTGTTTTAAGGTAAGTCAGATTCCTCATGGACTTTCAATATGTTTTGTGTAGTTGGTTTTTTTTTTTTTACCATTTTGGTAAACACATACAACCACCAAATAATACCTGGGTGAAATGTACTTATTATTACTAAATTCTTATTGTGACTGTATAAAGCTTCAGACCTAAAGAGGGTCAAAATGTCTGAATCAAAAATGGAGAACTCTGTTAATCATTCAGTTTTGTTCTGTTTAATTTTACAAGGATATCGTACTTACAGTCAGTGAAACAAAGTGAGTCAGAGTTTGGTGCCATGTAAATTATACTTCAATTAAAATGCCTGCTAGGTTTAATTTTGCATAAAATTAATTATCCAGTATTATTTGAAGGGTGTTAAATGAAATGCATAACAATATTTGCTTTCCTAGATTCAGTAGCATTTAAGAAACTCAAGGAAAAAAAAAAAGCAATATGTGAAAAAAGAAAAGGTCTGCTACCTTTATCTTTACTATCGTGTATAGAGCTTGATACATTTTGGTTGAATTAATAAATATTATAATAAATTAATACTTGAACCATTCAGCCCAGGAGATGACACTGACCTAGCAAATGTCAGGGAAGGAGTGAGCTGGAGAGATGGCCATGCCCTCCTTGAAGCAGGTTGGGCAGGCCCATTGTAGGGCTCACTAGAGGACAATTAGATAGAAGCAGGACACAGAAGGTGTCACGAAGGTGACAAGGAGCAGACGCAGCACTGCAAACCCACACCAGAGCCTGGTAGAGTGAGCTAAAGGTAAGAAAGAGAGAGAGTACATACAGATGCGAAGTATAAAGAGGTAGGCCTAGGAACAAGACTATAAATGTGACAGGGAACCAAGAGCCAAGAACTATGGTGGAAATGAATCCTTAGGGAAACAGGGCAAGTATGCAAGGACAGGAAGATAACCTGATTACATGTTTTAGCTTTAGTCTCTTGGTCTTCTGTAATGGTTCGTATTTTGGATTTACAAGATGCCATAGAATTTCCTAGATGGAAATAAATAATAGAGAGAAGAAATCAGGGTGAAAGGGTCAAGGTAAAGGAATGGAGGGAAGATAGGAGAAAAGAAGTGAAAATAGAAGAAGACAATATGAAGTGAAAAGGAAACAGACAGAGGAAGGTAAAACCAGAGAAATGGGACAAGGGCAGGAAGGTGGGAAGGAAAGAAATTTTCCAAGAACTAGGAGGAATCTTGACTATTTTCCCACTGGTCATAAGAACACAACAGTACATTAGCTCATTTATTCACACAAATTTCCCAGTGTGTCCAGCCAGGCGTCTTTGAGAGTTGTAGCTTTGGCACAGAAATGACTCTAGTCTCAGAAGATAGCTCTGAAATAAAATGAGGGATGTTTCATTATAACCACAAATCCGTAAGAGTGAAATTCAAAGAAAAAGGAAAACGAAAATATTATGTTTTGTTTTAATAAGTCTGTCCTGAGGTCATTACCTAACAATGATTCATTTTACCCAGCAAGGAAAGTTAGGGGTACCCCTTTCATGAGTCAAAATCTTTGTCTTGTGAATTTTCTTTGTTTTGAATAGTTTATTTCTTGATCTGTTTAAAAAAAAATAGTGTCAGGTGACATAATGAAAAAGTAGTTGTGGCCATCACCACAAAGTAAGGTTAAACACAGGGGCATCAATCTTGTAGGGCACACTTGATAAAGATCACTAAAATTTTTATCTTCTTGATCAATAAGTTGTTAGCTGGTAGACAATAGCAATAAAATGCTTTTCACACTACTACTAGATCTTTATTTAACTCCAGACTTCAACTTTCCACTAAGTTTTCAATATGTCACCTAGAAGATAACACTGGAGGAAAAAACTACTACTTTTGTCTAACAGAGAGAAAGATAAGGCCCTAACAGTGGCCTAGGATAATATAATGGCTTGGTAAGGACTTAAGAGAAAATAACAGGTGAAAGATCCCAAAAGAGCTCTCAGGAATAGTTGGGGACACAGGTCTTACATAAAACAGCTCTTGGTGCCACTGTTTAAAATACTGGAATACCATCTTGAAAAGATCATTATTATGGACCATTAGTACTTATGTTAATAATAATGTTAATAAAAATAATAGTTTATATTTACTGAATATTTGCTAGGGATGGGGAGCTGTTTGAAGCGTTTTGCAAATTAATGCATATAGCCAATCCTGAGAACAACTCTAAATGGCATATTCTTGTTATTAT
Organism: Rhinopithecus bieti; assembly: GCF_001698545.2. Taxonomy (NCBI): domain Eukaryota; kingdom Metazoa; phylum Chordata; class Mammalia; order Primates; family Cercopithecidae; genus Rhinopithecus; species Rhinopithecus bieti. The sequence continues at coordinate 1,261,853 of NW_016806325.1, forward strand.
TCCCCTCCCATTTTGGTGAATTGATGAGCTAAGATTCATTTTCAGTGAATTAATCAAATGCAAGTTACCGAATCACAACCATTGATAGCAATAACTATTATTGGTAATTCAGCAAGATGGTAAAAACTATGATTATAAAGTTATGAAACTTTCCATTGACTGTTTTTTTTTTAAAAAAAAAAAAAGCTCCTAAGAATTAGGATATAAACAGTAAATTGTTTCAAAATTTTAGAAGACTATAGAGGAATGTTTTGAATAAAACATTTTAGCAAGTATTCTTACAAAATCTCAGTGGTTTACACATGCACATCTGACCTAGGAGATCTCAATTCTAAGTTCAATATGTCCTACATGTGTGGTAAGACAACACTGAATCCTAGAGCTTGTTTCCTGAAAGATGTGCCCTTGTTGAAAGAGTTCAGGTCCGACACCCAATCTCTAATGCTGTGGAAACACTGGACCTAGAAACAGGAGCCCTGAGCAAAACTCCACTCTTCCAGCTCTGCCGTGTCATCTTCTTCTTAAAAATGGGGCATAACAGGCCAGGCGCAGTGGCTCACACCTGTAATCCCAGCACTTTGGGAGGCCAAGGCAGGCGGATCATGAGGTCAGGAGTTCAAGACCAGCCTGGCCCAAATGGTGAAACCCCGTCTCTACTAAAAATACAAAAAATAGCCGGGCATGGTTGTGCATGCCTGTAATCTACTACTCAGGTGGATTTGAGAGTTCAAAGGCAGCAAGAAGACTAGGAAGCAACTGCAGCAAGCCAGATGACAGACAACGTGTGCAGTGGTCATGAAGGTAGTGAGGAGATGGAAGCCACGCTCCTGTTTTACAGGAGAGAGGGCAGTTCATTCAGAGTAGAAATGCCCTGCAAAGATCTTTAGGCTCTTGCACTCACAGGATTTGGAGACTGACTGAACTCCCAGGTTGCTGGGTGGGTGGAGGAGGCTGGGGCAGGAGAATTGCTTGAACCCAGGAGGTGGAGGTTGCAGTGAGCCGAGATCATGCCATTGCACTCCAGCCTGGGTGACAGAGTGAGAATCCATCTCAAAAAACAAAAAAACAAACAAAAATGAGGCATAACAAATTTGTCCACAACTGCACAACTTTTTGTGAGAATCAAATGAGTTATAGATGCAAAAGAACTTCTTAAACCTTTACCATTTTTAATAATTCTAAGCATGAGCATAACATGATGGAGAATTAGGAAGTATATTTGCTCGAAGGTGATATAGATTTTGATTACTGTTTTTTTTTTTTAGCATTTAGCTGTGTGTTCATCTTTGATAAATGAGATAACTACCTATCTTGTAGCTATGATAATCAATGGGTCCTGAGTTAGCTACAAGATGCTGTATATGATGTGATAGTTAAGTGAACATTTAAGCCAGACTTGCCTGTGTCCAAATCCAAACTCTCTACACTTACTACCTGTGCAACTTTAACCAATGTTCTTAACTTCCCAGTGTCCTCATCTATAAAATGAGAATAATAATAATATCTATTCTTATAGGGTTGTAAGAATTAAATAAATTAATCAATGTAAAGCATTTAGAATTAATACGTAGCATATAAGATTCACTATATAAATGATTGCTGTTATGAATTGTAACATAAATTCAGGTAAAGGCAAGTTACATTATTATTTTCCTAAATTACCCCGCACTCATAATCATGACTTTCAAAGGCATCATTATGTAATTGTTTTCAAGCCCTTTAAACAAACAGTATTACACACATACTACTCACCAAGTGCTATGTTTAGGTACTACAATAACAACAATAACAACAACAACAACAAAAAACTATGCAATATGCTCTCAGCCCTTAAAGGGTTTATAATCCAGTTGGGATCAGGGCAGGAGAAGGTACCAAATAATTGAATGCCAAAATAAATTCTTTGGACACCAAAATAAAAAATCAGTATTTGTTTTGTGGTGCAGAAAAGGGTCACTATGGATTCTCGATCTTGAGAGTTCCATAATGAAAATGGTGTTTGAGGAAGATTAATCTGGTAGTGAGGTGCTCAAAGACCTAAAGATTTTTCTCCTGTATTCCCAGACTTAGTTGGTGGCAACATCAAGCACCCTGTCACCCACCCAGCAACCTGGGAGTCCAGTCAGTCTCCAAATCCTGTGAGTGCAAGAGCCTAAAGATCTTTGCAGGGCATTTCTACTCTGAATGAACTGCCCTCTCTCCTGTAAAACAGGAGCGTGGCTTCCATCTCCTCACTACCTTCATGACCACTGCACACGTTGTCTGTCATCTGGCTTGCTGCAGTTGCTTCCTAGTCTTCTTGCTGCCTTTGAACTTCTCAAATCAAACTAATTATTACACATCATATACCTAAAATTTATATCTGACCATTCATTCACTCATTTACTCATTCATTTATTCATTCACAGATATTTGTTTAGTGCTTACTGTCTACAAGACAGAGTACAAACAATTGTTGAACAAATGCAGATATGGTCTATAAACATTATGAAGACCTCACAGTGACAGACAATAATCAAATTATCCTCACAAACTAATGTTCAGTTTAAGGCAACGTTGAATATAATTTTCTAAGCTTCTGGTTTCCCATATTTGAACAGGAGTAACACAGCCTGCCTCAAGAGATTATTATGAGGATAAATACGATTACTGATGTGAAGGACCACAGAGTGGATGCTTGATCAACATTTACTTTGCTCTCAAAATCAAATAGCAGCCACTGGCCCAGAGGATAGAGTTACAGAGAAAGATCAAGAAGTCAGGGGTAGAGGATAAGTGGAGAAAGAGCTATAAGAGTGAATGAACTCTCTGAAAGAGAAAAAATTAGGCAGAGAAAACTAAGATTCAAACCCTAACTCTAGTGAGGTGGAAGGAAGAAGAGGTGTCATCAGGAGGAGACAAATAATTTGTAGAAAGATGGGGCAGAAAAACCAGGGTCTACTGTTATTTTGGAGCTACAAATGAAGGACATAGTTCTCCATTCCACAGTGGTTTGCTTCCACAGTAGTCCTGCGCTCAATATTCATGACTTGTTAGGAAAGATCCACTAATTGTCTTGCATTTGTTTGATTTTTAGATGTACCTGTTCACAAAGACAATAATAACCAATGAGTTACCATATGAAGAAAAAGATGTAAATATCATAAATTATGTCAAGACCCTTAGCTGGTCTACCAAATGTTGCATGCAGTTAACTTTGAGTCAACAGATAGGCAGGGAAGGAGGCCAGTCTAAACTACTGAAAGCTATGTGATATTCTTTAAAAAAATAAAATGTTATTGTCTTATCATCTGATGATGTCCTCTTAGGCCAAAAAGAGTGCCAGCAAGTAGATACTCTCACAGACTTGCTTTCATAAATAACAAGAATTACTTTATTCATATATAAAATGAGAATACATAAAGAGAATACAGATGATACCATATTGTAAACTTTAAAAATGTGTTCTCTGAAATAGGTTAAGTAAATCCTAACAATTTTTTACACCATTTTTTTGCTTACTAAATCCACTTGACACAGATAAGCCAAAGACAATCTTTATCTTAACCCCATTCCAACTACCAAAAGTTCTAAATCAGCAATCCAGAGTAATGAGTGAGGTTTTACCATACACAGTGCTCAGTCTAACCCATCAGTATTCTCTTTTGCGGTTCCATAGTTATATGTAAACTGTTTCTCTCTAGACCAAATTTTCTACAGCTAAGTGAAGATCTTGAACTAAAGAAATTTATTTAATTTCATCATTGGTTTCTCTCATAAGAAATACAGTATCTGTTCTAAGAAGGAAGGCTGGTCCTTTCATTCTTCACCCTCCCCCAGCCTCTTTCAGGACACAGTTGGAGCACTATGTTTAGTTCTGAGTATGAAATTTTAGGACAAATGCTAATAATAAAACATAGTTTGAAGAGAACAAGACTTGGAGCTATTTCATATGAGGGACAGTTGAAAAAATTGGGGAAACTTGGTTTGGAGAACAGATGACATGGAGAAACAAAGAGATAATAATAACCTGTCTCCACCTAACTGAAGGACTAGGATGCATAAGAAGCATTGGCCTCATTATTCTCTTTGGCTTTAGAGCACAGATCTTCAAACTTAAGCTTATGAAAGCAGGGATCTAGGCTCCACAACCACCAACTGTAATGCAAAGGGCCTCATGTGGAGGGTAGAAAGACTTTATTTCCAGGAGAACCACGGGGGGTACTTTCAGAAGCACTGTTTCATAAAGTGAACCAATACAGTGGGCCAGTATCACAGGATGTAGATTTCAGCTCAATATTCAAAGACCTTTCTCACTGTTGGAGCTGCTCTGAAGTGAGGAGACTTTTCTCACATGGTCATGCATTCCCTTCAATGGCCAGGTCCAACCAGACTCTGGTTGGCCACAGTCAAGACATCGTAAAAGTGAGTGTTCAGGGCTTGCTGCTGTAAATGCCACGAGACAGCTGAGAAACTCTGAAGACAAAAGACATAAGCTCTTGGGAGCTCTATGGCCCTGCCCATCACCTGAGGCACACAAGGACCCATCCTGGCCAACGTAGGGTAAGATTATATCCCCCTGTTACTACTGCAGCTGGTGCTGTATGGAAAGTGCCACTTCCTGGCTGGAGGCCAACCAACCCAAGCCATTATGGCAACTCAGAACAGAACAACCCTGCCCCAAAGAAGGAGAAAACAACAGCTAATTCCACTGCCTGTAACACTCTGGCTAACCAGAGGTCCTGAGTCCATCCATGTAACAACTTCACTGCTAGCATAACTAGCATTCGAGAAAACCAGCACACTAAACAAAACTATACCAAGGACTCCCAGAGTCCACTTCACTCCCCTGCGACCTCCACTAGAGTAGGTGCTGGTATCTGCAGCTGGGAGAATGAAGATGGATCACATCATAGGACTCTTTGCAGACACTCCCCAGCACCAGCCTGAAGGCCAGTAGCCCTGCTGGATGGCTAGGCCCAGAAAGGCAATAACAATCACTGTGGTCTGGCTTTCAGGAAGCCCCATCCCTAGGAGAAGGGGGAGGGGACCACATTAAGGGATCACCGTGTGGGACAAAAGAATCTGAGCAGCAGCCCTTGAGGTCCAGATCTTTCCACTGAAACAGTCCACCTAAATGAGAAGGAACCAGAAAAGTAATTCTGGTAATATGATGAAACAAGGTTCTATAATACCCCCAAAAGATCACACTAGCTCTCCAACAATAGATCCAAAGCAAGAAGAAATCTCTGAACTGCCAGATAAAGAATTCAGAAGGTCGATTATAAGCTACTCAATGATGCACCAGAGAAAGGTGAAAACCAAGTTAAAGAAATTTAGGCCAGGCGCAGTGGCTCACGCCTGTAATCCCAGCACTTTGGGAGGCTGAGGTGGGCAAATCACCTGAGGTCAGGAGTTTGAGACCAGCCTGACCAACATGGAGAAACCCTGTCTCTGCTACAAATACAAAGTTATCCGGGCATGGTGGTGCATGCTTGTAATTCCAGCTACTTGGGAGGCTGAGGCAGGAGAATCACTTGAACCCAGGAGGCAGAGCTTGTGGTGAGCTGAGATGATGCCATTGCACGCCAGCCTGGGCAACAAGAGCAAAACTCCTTCTCAGATAATAATAATAATAATGGTATTTGCAGCAACCTGGTTGAAGTTGGAGACCATTATTCTAAGTGAAGTAACTCAAGAATGGCAAACCAAACATCATATGTTCTCGCTCATATGTGGGAGCTAAGCTATGAGGACTTAAGGCATAAGAATGATAGAATGGATACTAAGCACTCGAGGGGAAGGATGGGAGGGGGTCGGGATAAAAGACTACACACTGGGTACAGTGTACACTGCTCAGGTGATGGGTGCGCCAAAATCTCAGAAATCACCACTATAGAACTTATCCATGTAACCAAACACCACCTGTTCCCCCAAAATTATGGAAATAATAAAAAAGTTAAAAATTTTTTAAAACAGAACTGAGTGCTCAACAAACAGATGACTGTGCTGTGTGGAAGCCAAGGAATTCAATCCATTATGAGAGTGTTTGTTTCTGGATTTATTAAGTTAAGGTGTCAATTCTGACCATTATCCTTTATACAAAAGTTGCTTAGATGTGGGTCAAATAAGAAAGCAGAGAAAAAGAAAAGAAAATTCCTGAAAGAACCCTAAAATTAAATGAGAGGGTGATTATAACGGAAATATTAGATCTTTTATTTTGTAATGACACATTATCTTTACCACAAAATATGAATTCTCAAGCCTTGTGAGTAACTTAGCATGTGTTGACCAAAGAGGGTTAGAAACCATTCCAGGCACAAGTACCTGGATTAAAGAACTGAGCTTGTAGTAGCCTAAGGTGGCAGGGCGGGGGTCACTATACACATGTTCTGTGAGGAGGGAGGCACAGAGAGATGAAGGGGAAAGAAATAAAGTAAAAAGCAACTTTTATATTTGTGTGTGGCTGATTTTTTTTTCCAAATTTCACTTGCCAGCGTTAAATTTACTATAAGCCAAGACTTCAAAGTCAACATTAATTGTTTTAAAGAGAATGAAAAAGAAACAGGAAGAGAAATGACATCTTTTCACATCCTGAACAAGCCAGCTTTGACATTGATAGGGAAAGGGGGTTGATTCATAATAGGTCAGATGTGATGGGAAGCCAATAATGAGACATTAGTTCCATTTGTGGTTTGGCTGTGAACTGCCAGGCTGCAGAGTGTGAGAGTGAGCCACAGGCCCTGATTCTCGCCTTTTCCTCTTGTAACATAAAATGTCCTCGTCTGTGGGACGAAAGTAGATGCATTTTAAAAACACGGTTAGGAGTTTAAGAGAAGAAGGATATACATGCATCTCTTTATGTCTGAGAACAAGGAAAGTTGCACCCATCACTGGAAGGCCTTTCTGAGAAAGCGACATTTGAGTTGAGTTCCAAATGACCAAAAAAAAAAAAAAAAAAAAAGATATTTGAAGACCTCGAGGACAGTGTAGGAGACAGAGAGACCAGGCACAGCCAAAAACAAATATGTCCCTCAAACACACAAAAGAATACTTTGCTGAAGGAGCAGCCAGTTTCTAGGTTTGATATCGAGAAGAATCCAGGCTCCAACAATACAGCCCAGATTGTTCTGTGGCTGTAAAGCCACAGCTGCCATATCCACTGTAGCTAAAGGGGAAGGAGCCACCATGTAGGACTCTGACTGACAGAGACCACTGGACGTGCACACTGGTTTGACTGGCCCTGTGGAGATTCTGGCTTTCCTCGCAGCTGCCCAGAGGGCCAGCCAATGTGATTCTTACAGGTGGTGGAGTTCCAACTCCATAGGTCTGCTTTGACCTATGAAAGAAAGGAGACAGGAAGGAGCCGACAAATGAATAGTTTGCTCTTCCTCCTTTCTGAGGGCCTGTTTCTAGATGTTTTCATACAGACTTGGAGCAGTTCTGTGAGACCAAGTGATCAGGAAGACAGGTCAGCAGCGCAATGCATCCTCTGTATTTGCTCTCCCTCCTTTCCTGTCTTACATTCCTTTTCCCTTGTCTTGCCTCCTGGGATTGCACTCCTAATAAAAAATTAACACAGAAGCTTTTGCCTTAGGCAGTTTTCCAAGGAACCTATTCAAAGATACATGCATTAATTCATTTCATCCTCACAGAAAGCTCATGAGGCAGGTACTCCTTTTTTTTTTTTTTGGAGATGGAGCCTCAAGCCCGCACTGTCGCCCAGGGTGGAGTGCAATGGCGTAATCTCAGTTCACTGCAACCTCCACCTCCAGGTTCACGCGATTCTCCTGCCTCAGCCTCTCAAGTAGCTGGGATTACAGGTGAACACCACCACACCCAGCTAATTTTTTGTATTTTTATTAGAGACAGGGTTTCATTATGTTGGCCTGATTGGTCTCGAACTCCTGACCTTGTGATCCGCCTGCCTCAGCCTCCCAAAGTGCTGGGATTACAGGCATGTAATCCGAGGCAGGTATTTTTACTACCCCATGATATAGGGAAAGAAACTTAGCACAGCAGTTGTGCAACTTACCCAGAGTCCTGCAGGTGCTAAGTGGGCCATCTGAGCTGCAAACCCAGGTGATCTAGCTCCATAGCCTCTGTATTGTACGTCGTGTAGACTCAGGCCACTCTCATAGTACAGGGGCTGCATTCAAGATGGCCCTGCAGATGGTTTGACGTTGTGAATGAGCCTAGTATTCTCAGGGAGTACTGCCTGCCTCTCCCTACATTTTGGGAGAGGTCATGAAGCAAATTGTTATGACTCCTTGGCCCACATCGCTGGACCTGTTGCACTGGAAGGGACCCAGCCTGTGCAAGTATCGAATCTCAATCAGTGGTATCATTAACCTCTTAACAAACATCTATTCTTTGCAGAGTACTGTTTCAGGCTCTAAGCATTCCAACTAATCAGAGACGGCCGTGATACTCACTCTTGAGAGTTGGGGAAACAGCAAATACAGAAAAACAGGCTAGGGTTAGGCACAAAATTGCCTTGTGCACCAAATTTAAGGTTGGGGGGTGTGTCATAAAAAACAAAGTCATCCGGGGAAATAATATTCTAATGAATAATTTTAGAAAGCTGAATGAACACACAAAAAAATCATGATGAACAAAATATTAAAATTTTAAAGGCGGGTAAGATCAGTATCAGTGCCTTCCCAAACCATATTGGAGCCTGAGGCAAAAAGAATAATCAGAGGTACCCACTCCTCTCCCTAGTCCCACCCTGTAGGATAGAATCAATAATTCAAGATGCATATGTCCATTTCTTTGGCTCTCAGGGCCACACTCAATCCCAGAATAGAATCAAGACTCTCTTTTAATAACTTCAGTATTAAACTTCATTTGGATGCTTTATACAACACTAAAATGGACAATTACCATTCATTCCCAGCATGATACTCTCCCACAGTCATCCTGTGGGCATAAAATAATATTCAGAATTGAAATAATCTAATTAACCTTATCTTTAAAAATGGGGAAAACCACTGTTTTCTTATCGATTTTAAAATCTTTGAGTTAAATAAGAAGTAGGATTACAGGTGGCTGAAAATGTCAAGATTCAGTAATATTCAGTAAATGAGGAAACTGAAAATAGAATATGAGCACTAGCTTATATCTTTATTTTTATTTCATTGTGATAAGTGATGACAATATAACTATATGCAATAATTTAAATTTTGAAATTCCCAAACTAAATGTAAAACAAAAAAAAAACTATGAATTTCTAATGAAAAATGACAAAGCTAAGCCATGTATGGTGGCACATGTCTATAGTCCCAACTACTCTGGAGGCCAAGGTGGCAGGATCACTTGAGCCCAGGAGGTTGCAGTGAGCTATGATGGTGCCACTACACTCCACCTTGCGTGACAGGGTAAGACTTTGACTCTTAAAAAATTTTTGGCCGGGTGCGGTGGCTCACGCCTGTAATCCCAGCACTTTGGGAGGCCGAGGTGGGCAGATCACCTGAGGTCAGGAGTTTGAGACCAGCCTGGCCAACATGGTGAAACCCCATCTCTACTAAAAATACAAAATATTAGCCAGGCATGGTGGCTGGCATCTGTAATCCTGGTTACTTGGGTACTGAGGCAGGAGAATTGCTTGAACCCAGGAGGCAGAGGCTGCAGTGAGCCAAGATCTCGCCACTGCACTCCAGCCTGGGCGACAGAGTGAGACTCTATCTCAAAAAAAAAAAAAAAAAAAAGTTAAATAGAGACAGGATCTTGCCATGTTGTCTAGGCTGGTCTTGAATGCCTAAGCTCAGGCAGTCCTCCTATCTCAGCTTCCCAAAGTGCTGGGATTACAGGCGTGAGCCACTGCAACTGGACAAAAAAAAATTCTTTTTTTAATAAAAGAGATAGCAAAATACTATGAACTAGGGGAAAATATAAAATAAAGAAAATTAAAATTACAAAACTATATGTCTTTATGTATGCATATTTTGAGATAATCAGATGAGAAAATGTTCTTCTGTGCCTGTTAAATCATCTGGGTTGAGAAAAAAAAAAAAAAAAAAGATTCTTTGGATGTGAATTTCTGCCTGAATTGTTGTATATATTCAGATACATCAAAAACTTAGCTCAGGCCTGGATTCAGTCAAAGGTGGGCAGCCTAAGAAAAGGCTTGTATGCAAGTTGTTCCACTACTGAGCTGGAAGCAGCAGGGGAAGCAAGGAGAAGGGTAGGGAAATTCCCACCTCTGGAGGAGAGCAAGAGGGAATATCCAGAGGGAGAATCAGAGATAACTTGGCATAAATCTAACTTCCCCTTCCTAAACATGCTGAAACACTTCTTAAAATCAAAATAAAATAGAGCAACAACAACAAAAAACCCTTCTCTTCTTTCTTTTACAGCTGAACAACAGTGATAATTGTGAGACTGCTAAACCGTACTTTCCCAGCAGGTCAGGCTGTAACTTGATTTAACCGCTTTTGCACAGGGACAAACTGAGGGGAGGCAAGTACCCTTCCCCATCCAGGCTCTTCTGTGATTTGCCAGTTTTTATAAATATGCCACATTGTTGGTGCTTTCTTCTTACACCTGTAGCCTACGGTCATTCTGGAAGTTCTTTGGTTTTTCCTAACCCCTTTATTTATATGCCACGGAGTTGATAGCAGTCTTGAGTGTACCAAAAAGATAAACTCTCTTCTCATGTTAACTAACGGTTTGGGGGGACAAGTACTTCTTAATGAACATTCAAAATGAGTTGAGCTGTCAGATTTCTATTATTAGGCTCTTGTGTGCATATTAGAAAGGTTTGCTAGTCAAAACTCTAGAGCACAAAAATTAAAATAAATGAGCTTTGAGGTCTTTAGCTATTATGCCTTTGATTAGACGTTTAGTCAGTGTAACTATTTCCTTAGTAGCCAGTGCACACACATGTGCACATATACAAACTTGCACATTTTTCAGAGATCAAGAAAACCTCCAAACTTCTATTCAGAGCAACAGTCTTAGTCCAGAAGAACAGTTTGAAAATTTTACAAACATTACTTACGAGCTTACAGATTTTTCTCCTGATCTAGTCATACACATATGGTCCTAGAAAAAAACTAAGAGTCAAAATTTTAGCACTTCTCTTTCAGCACTTTTAGTGTCCTGAAACAGAATATTGAAAAAAAAAAACACCATAATAAATCTTCATATTCTAATGAGTATATGTTTAAAAGCCTAGTGCAGATAGTAAAGCCTCTAGTTCTTCATGCCTCTAGTTCAGACACAGAAATTCTTTTGGAATTCATATTTGAGCCAAACTTACATTTACAGGGTGAGGGCAGGAATGTATGTTCAATTCATGTGTTTAAAGTTTCATAAAAGTTCTGCTCCATGAAAAGTCTCAAATATAATTTAACAAACCCAGGCTGGGTACAATGGCTCATGTCTATAATCCTAGCACTTTGGGAGGCCAAGGCGGGCATATTGCCTGAAGTCAGGAGTTCGAGACAAGTCTGGCCAACATGGCAAAACCCTGTCTCTACTTAAACTACAAAAATTAGCCATGCAAGTAATCCCAGCTACTTGGGAGACTGAGGCAGGATAATTGCTTGAACCCAGGAGGCAGAGGTTGCAGTGAGCTGAGATCACACCCCTGCACTCCAGCCTAGGCAACAGATCGAGACTCTGTCTCAGAAAGAAATAAATAAATAATAATTTAACTAACTCAAAAATCCATAATACCTATATAGTGAGTACTCTTCTAGATATTTAGAGCCAAAAAAAGAGAGTCCACACAAAACTCTGCACACTGATGTTTATAGCAGCTTTATTCTTAATTGCCAAAACTTGGAAGCAACCAAGATGCCCTTCATTGGGTGAATGGATAAACTCTGGTACATCCAGACAATGCAATATTACTCAGTGCTAGAAACAAATGAGCTAGCATGCCCTGAAAAGACGTGGAGGAAACTTACTGCATATTACTCAGTGAAAGAAGTCAACCTGAAAAGGCTGTATATTGTATAATTCCAACTACATGGCATTCTGGAAAAGGCAAAACTGTGGAAACAGTAAAAATATGAGGAGTTAGATGTTGGGAGAGGGATGAATAGGCAAAGTACAGAGGATTTGGGGGGCGGTGAAAATACTCTGTATGATACTATAATAATGGGGACATATTATTGTACATTTGTCCAAACCCACAGAATGCACAATACCAACAGTGAACCCTAAGGTAAAGAATGACTATGACATATCAATGTACATTCATTAATTGTAAAAATGTACCACTCTGTTGGAGAAGGTTGATAATAGGGAGCCTATGCATGTGGTTGGGAAGGCAGGAGATTTATGGGAAATCTCTACACTTTCTGCTCAATTTTGCTGTGAATCTAGGCCAGGCGCAGTGGCTCATGCCTGTAATCCCAGCATTTTGTGAGGCTGAAGCAGGAGGATCACTTGAGCTCAGGAGTTTGAGACCAGCCTGGGCAACATGGCAAAACCCTGTCTTTACCAAAAATATGAAAAATTAACTAGGCATGGTGGCACGTGCCTGTGGTCCCAGCTATTCAGAAGACTGAGGTGGGAGGACTGGTTGAACCTGGGAGACGAAGGTTGCAGTGAGCCGAGATCTCACCACTGCACTCCAGCCTGGGTGACAGGGTAAGATCCCATCTCAAAAATAAAAAACAAATAAAAAATGAAACTGCTCTAAAATTTGTCTTTTAAAAGAAAAGTGAAGTCACTTTTTAGATGTCATATATCTGGCAGAAATTGAACAATTCAGTTTTGAATGCTGTCGTTAGCCTTTCTCCCCCCAGGGGAAATAGTTTTTCATGCTCTAACAACAACAACAACAACAACAACAACAGATTGACAATCTCACTTTATAATCCGTGACATTTATATCTCCAGATGTGGACTTGGATTTAGGACAGACAGACAGGATAAAAAGGAAAAGAAAAAAAATTAGAATAATCTTCCTCCTCCACCTCAAAAAAATGATGATTATATGAATCATTGGAACATAGACTTTCCAGCTATAAATAGGGACATTGTTTGGCCTAATAAATGCTATAATCTCTGAAACATGAAGTATGTGTGGCCAATGGATAGTTCTTTTTTATTTTCATTCTCATATGTTTGAAGGGGAAAGAGGAGCTACTACAAACTAAAGAACTGATCACTCCCTAATGAAGTTAATTAAGCCCAGGAGCACATATGATTCATTGAAAACACTGAGTAAAAAACTAACCTTTAAATCGTGTTTTTATTTATTAACTTTAGTGTTTTATTTGTTTTGTTTTGTTTACTTCACAGTTATCGCTTTCCTTTTTTTTTTTTTTTTGAGATGCAGTCTTGCTGTGTTACCCAGGCTAGAGTGCAGTGGCACAATCTCGGCTGACTGCAACCTCCACCTGCCGGGTTTAAGCGATCCTCCTGTCTCAGCCTCCTGAGTAGCTGGGATTACAGGCACCCAGCACCATGCCTGGCTAATCTTTGTCGTTTCAGTAGAGACAGAGTTTTGCCATGTTGGCCAGGCTGGTCTTGAACTCCTGACCTCAAGTGATCTGCCTGCTTTGGCCTCCCAAAGTGCTAGGATCACAAGTGTGAGCCACCGTGCCCAGCCCACAGTTATATCCCTATGGGAGAATAGAGAGTGATGGCTGTGCTCAGTCCAGGATTCAGACATCTCTTATTCTAGATTGGTTGCCTACCAGAAATCGTTTACCTGAGAGTCTGACATGCCTCTTGGAAGAAAATCCTTCCTTAAAAAAAAGCAATTCAGACAAACACAATACAGTCATGATCCAGTTTTTTTTATAAACAGCACTAGTGATCAGAGGAGAAGAAATACTGTGCTACCTCTAAGAGCAGCACAGTGATCAACCCTCAATTTTCTCCCCTGATCCAGCCCCCAAGTGCTGCGTGGGTCATGAAGCCATTACACTAAAAACTTTGTGACATCAGGACACAGAAAGAAAAGTCACAGGGATAGGTATAACCTGTAGAGAGGAAAGTCCCCACCAACCTCCACCAGCAATTCTAGCTCCATACACAGCTTGGTTGTAGTATTTTGAAAACTCAGAGAACACAGGGCTCTTGGACTCCATGAGGAACCCAGCACACCAGTTGCAGTGGTGGCTATGCCTAGAGCACAGCAACTGTGCTTGGTGGAAATGATGATCATGGACACCACAGGCAGCTATGGCAGGCACAAAGAGGTGAGGGGAAAAGCTTGGAAAGGAAGAAAATGACGGAACCATGTGATAGCTAGTAGGTCTTCCTTGTGAGTACAAATGAGACTTCTCCTTGGGCCTCCTAGGAATTATAATTGTGTCTGAGTGAGGGTCATGGAATAATGACTGAAAGAAAGAATCAAAGGCACATGGATTTGTGCATACCCTTACTGCATTAAAATCATATAAATTCTACAGTAAATATAATGATGGACTACTTTGCATAATTTGAAATGAATCTAGATAATACATCTATTGATCAACTTTCATATTTGTACTTATGAATGCCAACATAATGGACAAAAACTTTACTCTCTGGAATGTTATGTGATGCGGACTATTTTATCATGTGCTGTCACTTGAAAATGCATTATTTCATCTAATCCAGCAGTCTTGTGGGGCACACACTTCTAATATAGAATATCCTCTTTTAAAGAAGAGGAACTAATTCCAGCAGGGTCAATAACTTGTTTAGCTTCACACAGTAAACAACAGAAGGGTTAACAGCCCCTCGGGCTCAGAATCCCACTCTCCTTTCGTAGCCCTATATGACCTGCCAGTTGTCTAACTGCTCCTTGATGATTCTGGGGTCAGCATGCAAAAGCTCTGGGCCACCAATTGGGAAACCCCAAATTGAATCCTTCTGACTCTTGTTCAGCTTCTCTTTGACCTTGGGAAAGTCACTTAACTTTCTATTTTGTTTCCCCATCTGCAGAATGGGTTGGGTAATAATAACACCTGCCCCACCCAACCTTACATGAATGTAAGAGGAAGAATTAGATAATGTCTGCACTGAGGTTTGCTCTCCTTAGAAGAAAGTCTCCATAAAACACAAGACAGAAATTCATTTGACTTTATGAGGGCTGATGAGATCAAAGCCTGTGGCCATGGGCTGGGGAAGCTTTTCTCTGCACAGAGAACATTTACTGCTCTATGCTCTAATAACATTCCTCCCTCCAGATTCTAAAATGATTTGCAGATAGTCATTAAGTAAATCTTGCTGCCCTTCAGCAACAAGCAATTCGCACCATAACAGCCTACAGCTTTATGGAAATGAAATCTTAAGAAGAGCAAAGGTGGAATTTTAAAAAATCATCCAGGAATTATGATCCTTCAGTCTATTTTGTAATCACTTACTCTTTATATCCACAAAATATAATTTATATTTAACTATTTAGTTTTCTATTCATAGCAGCTAATAGCACCATTACAAGCAGATCTTGTAGTGGGAGAGCCTATGCATAAATAAAAGGAAACAAATACTCCTAAATATCAGTAACTTTTAAAAGCTTTGGGCAACTCTAAAGTTTTATATGCATCCCCAATCTTGATATTTGCCCTAACCAAAAATACTTCTCCCTTATTTTGTGTGCAAGTCCTTTCCTTCAGAAAGTGGATAAGGTCATCAAACCACAAAAGAACCCACTGTTCAGCTTTAGGGAATCCATCTTCCCAAAGCATGAGGATCCATTAATCAGGTCTTGTGATGTTTGCATAATGTTGCTTAACCTCATTTTCTGATGTCTCAACTTGACTGCATTTCATTTTAATTTACTAACCTATACTGGCAAACTCTCAGAGTAAAGTGCTATGCTATCTTATTTTTGAATCTACATGTTAATCATGTCTAATTGGCCTTCATTTCCATCTGCACAGATCTCTAGTCCTCATTTCTGGAATTAGTAGACCAAATCTCCCAATCCAACCCTAGTCATGACTCATGACGTTTATTTGACTTTGCCTCAACAGTCTATCAAAACCTTAAAATGTAAGATACCAGTGTGAGCAAAGACCAGGTAATAAAATGACAAGTTTCAGCATTTGTAGTATTTCTTGTTTGAATTATATTTGTTCAAAGGCAAGAATTAATAGCACTGGGGACTCTTTATTTTCAGGCGTGACCAACACTCAGGCTGTGAGTGTTTTCTTTCCTTTTTTTTTTTTTTTTTTTTTCCTTTTCTTTTTTTGAGACAGGGCCTCGCTCTGTCACCCACTGGTGCAATCACGGCTCACTGCAGCTTGAAGTAGCTGTAACCACAGGTGTGCACCACCATGCCTGGCTAAATACAAAAAAATCAGCTGGGCATGGTGGCACGTGCCTGTAGTCCTAGCCACTCGGGAGGCTGAGGCAGAAGAATCTCTTGAACCCTGGGAGGCAGAGATCATGTCCCTGCACTCCAGCCTGGCAACAGAGCGAGACTCCGTCTCAAAAAAAATTTTTTTTTAGAGACAAGAGCTCCCCATATTGCAGGTCTCCACTTTACTCAAGCAGTCCTCCTGTCTCGACCTCCCAAAGTGCCAGGATTACAGCAGTGAGCCACTGTGCCTAGCCCTGTTTTCCTTCCTTTATGGCTGTTTTAGAGTTTATTGAGGTGAGTGTTAGGGCCAGTATTGATGAGTAATACACATTTATATTAGTAAAAGACTGAATAGAAGGTACTACCTCCTTTCTCTC
This sequence comes from Rhinopithecus bieti, assembly GCF_001698545.2. Taxonomy (NCBI): domain Eukaryota; kingdom Metazoa; phylum Chordata; class Mammalia; order Primates; family Cercopithecidae; genus Rhinopithecus; species Rhinopithecus bieti. Next base: position 1,278,467 of record NW_016806325.1, read on the forward strand.
AACTCCTCTCAGAAATTTTACCTTAAAAAAGAGGGACCAATTCAATCTAGTTCTAAAAAGGGAGAACTGACTTTATTCGTCAGTGCTGAATTCATTACAACAGGGACCTATCTATCCAAAAAACACAAGCCTTCAATTTCTGCTCTCATATTTAGTTTCAAGGCTTGACTCACTGAGTGGGGAAAATAATATCAAAGGTGTCACAAAGGTACCTTTTCTTTCTTTTCTCTTCTTTTTTTTTTTGAGATGGAGTTTCACTCTTGACGCCCAGGCTGGAGTGCAATGGCACAGTCTGCAACCTCCATCTCTTAGGTTCAAGCGATTCTCCTGTCTCAGCCTCCTGAGTAGCTGGGATTACAGGCGCGCACCACCATGCCCAGCTAATTTTTGTATTTTTAGTAGAGATAGGGTTTCACTACATTGGCCAAGCTGGTCTCGAACTCCTGACCTCAGGTGATCCACCCGCCTCGGCTTCCCAAAGTGCTGGGATTACAGGTTTGAGCCACCGCGCTCAGCCCAAAGGTGACTTTTCAACATAATCTTCTCCGTCCAGTAGTAGTATTTCCTTTAACTAAATCCTTTTACCCTAATGAAATGCAAATAGCTCTAGAAATGATAATGTATTAAGTCTTGTTAGTCATTTATACCTTAGTGTGAATGAACTGAACAGACTTGTGGGGGTGGAAAAGAGACTGAAAGGGAAAGCCTAAGGAAGTCTGAAGCACCGAGAAAAAACTCCATAACTTGAAACTGGCCAGATACTTTCTCAACAATAATGCAGCCTTCCTTGTATTCCCTCTAGCAGCTTCTTTCTTTTATGGCTGAAGTGGCACAGAGAACCTTTTCTTTAAAGTCTACGAAGGAATTCTGTGTTAGGAGAGTAAGAAGATGAGAAGAAGAGAAAGGTGCTAGAGTTAATGCTTCTCCTGTGCCCAGCAGGGCATGCTGTTAATAGCTTGCAAGCTGGCTGTGATGGTGAAGAAAACCTGCAGCAACACGCCGGCATCCAGGGTTCCAGACTCAGAGAGGGGAGGAGTGCAGAATGTCTCATTCTAATTATGCCAAGGAATCTAAACTCAAAAAAAATTAAATCTCTGGCCGGGCATAGTGGCTCATGCCTGTAATCCCAGCACTTTGGGAGGACGAGGTGGGTAGATCACCTGAAGTCAGGAGTTTGAGACCAGTCTGGCCAAATGGTAAAACGGTGTCTCTACTAAAAATACAAAAATTAGCCGGGCATGGTGTAGGGTGCCTGTCATCCCAGCGACTCAGGAGGCTGAGACAGGAGGATCACTTAAACCCGGCAGGTGGAGGCTGCAGTCAGCCGAGATTGCGCCACTGCATTCTAGCCTGGGTGACAGAGCAAGACTGCATCTCAAAAAAACCTGTCTCTACTAAAAATACAAAAATTAGCCAGGCATGGTGGTGGGTGTCTGTGATCCCAGCTAATCAAGAGGCTGTGGCCCGAGAATCACTTGAACCCAGGAGGCGGAGGTTGCAGTGAGCTAAGATCGCACCACTGCACTCCAACCTGGGCGACAGAGTGAGATCCCATCTCAAACAGTAAAAAAAAAAAAAAAAAAAAAAAAAAAAAAAAAAAAAAAACTCAACAACACTGGAAGATTGTATATAGCAGTCTCAAATGAACTGGGCTACCAGCATTCAGGGAAGAGATAGTGTTTCCAGTTCTCCAGCTTATGACAAACTTGCCGTTGTGAAGGAAAATAAATGTTCAAAGAATAAAAACCCCTGGCCCAAGATCATAGGTTGGTGGAGTAGTGAATGCTGCTTAGAAAGACAACCTTGGCCAAGGAAAAGAAAAATTATAATTACAAACATATTGTTAGTTTATCCTACTGCTGAGGGTCAATCTGGGAGACTTTTGTTTAGCCAACAATATGGTGAGCTTTTGTGATATGCAAAGTTGTATATTGAGCCTACTCTGAAATAAAGGCTGTAAACTTAAGTTTTCCAAATCATATTACGGGAACTGGGGTAGGGAGGGTGGACGCTAGGGCCTTGAGAGCCCCAGAGGAAAGACCATCCAAGGCCAGAGCTTAGGGCAGTAAGGACTTATGTTGAAGTTCAAGGTGATTTCGTTCCTGTAACTGGTGCTGTTGCTGCTTTGGGGAATGAAAAAAGAGAGGTGGGCCGGGCGCAGTGGCTCATGCCTGTAATCCCAGCACTTTGGGAGGCTGAGGCAGGCGGATCACAAGGTCAGGAGTTTGAGACCAGCCTGACCAACATGGTGAAACCCCGTCTCTACTAAAAATACAAAACTTAAAATTAGCCAGACCTGGTGGTGCGCACCTGTAATCCCAGCTACTCAGGAGGCTGAGGCAGGAGAACTGCTTGAACCTGGAAGGTGGAGGTTGCAGTGAGCCGAGATTGCACCATTGTCCTCCAGCCTGGGTGACAGAGCAAGACTCCATCTTAAAAAAAAAAAAAAGAAGAGGGGTAATGGCCTTGAGATGGGTGATGGCCTCGTTGGGGTAAAGCAGCAAGCAGGGGCAGCAGGAGGAAGAGTGCATAGAGAGAGGATTCAGCAGGAGCTCAAGGTGAGAGGGGCCATGAGAAAGAGGCATCCATCCTGGGATTGCAGGGAGGAAACTCACTTTCCTCCAGTATTTGGCATGAATCTTGAGTCATTTAAATTTGTAACAACAGAAAGGGAAGGGAAGGGAAGGAAGGGGAAGGGAAGGAAGGGAAGGGAAGGGAAGGGACAAGGCGAAGAGGAAAGGAAGGGAAGGGGAAGGGAAGGGAAGGGAAGGTGAAGGGAAGGGAAGGGAAGGGAAAGGAAGAGAAAGGAAGGGAAAGAAAAGAAGAAAAGGGTAAAGACACAAGGACAGAAGACAGTCTTCATACCTAATTAGTTTGCTGTGGCTGCATAAGGCATGATAAACACAGAAAGTCACAATCTTGCTCTCTCCCAAGATGTGTCTCTTCCCTGCATCAAATCTCAGATCTCAGACCATCTGGAATGGTTGGATTTTAAATCTGGACCTAGCTCCACATAGTCCATTCCAGTAGTGTGCTGGTTAACCAGCCATGGGGGTGGGAAGGTAGGGGAGTTGGCTGATTTTTACTATGTAAATGCACCCACGTTGGCCAATTTCAAGTTACAAACTTTACATCCCTGAATGTGGAGTTGGGAAGAGATATGTGTGGAATCAGGCTCTCAGAAGCTAGTACAGCCAGCTCCAGCACACCACTGGCTCAATCCACATGAGGGTAATTCACTCCACTCTGTCACAGGACTGGCCACCTGGCCTTTTTTCAATTCCCTTTACTTGCTCTGCTTCCTCCTGCAACAGGAGTTTTGTACTTTCTGTTCCTTCTGCTAGGATGCTCTTTCCTTCCTTTACACCTAATCAATGTCTACTCATCCATCTGCTCTCAGCACAAATGTGACTTCTTTAAGCAAGATTTTCTGACCTCCCTGGCCAGGTCTACTACCTTAATTCTAGACTCTTGCTTTGTACCATGTACCTTTCCTTCCTAGAGCATGTCAACTGAACAGTTTTACACTGTTAGTAGCTTTTACACTGTTTTACACTGTTCCATTGATCATTTGATTAACGTCTGTCTCCCCTCCTTGATGGTAAGCTCTAGGAAGACAGGCTTTGAATGCTTCTGTTCCCATGGCATTCTTATCACATAGCCTGGCAAATAACAGGGGTGTGATGACAATTTGTTGAATGAATGAGCATCACAGATCATCCCCAATCCCAGTAAATCATCAACTGGTCACATTTTATTTGAAGGTGGAAAGTGTGAAGTGCATAGTTAATCTTTCTGTCTTTCTTCTCCACCAATACCATACCTGACTGTGCTCAGATCAAGGAAGCACTCTTTTTTTTTTTTTTGAGGTGGAGTCTCCCTCTGTTGCCCAGGCCGGAGTGCAGTGGCACTATCTCAGCTCACTGCAACCTCTGCCTCCCAGGTTCAAGTGATTCTCCTGCCTTAGCTTCCCAACTATCTGGGACTACAGGCCCACGCCACCACACCCAGCTAATTTTTGTATTTTTAGTAGAGACAGGATTTCACCATGTTGGCCAGGGTGGTCTGGAACTCCTGACCTCAACTGATCCACCCGCCTCTGCCGCCCAAAGTACTGGAATTACAGGTGTGAGCCACCACGTTCGGCCAAGGAAGCACTCTCTTGATCAGATTCCTTTGAACGTGAGTCTAGTGAGTCTACAGTAACTTCTTCATCTGTGAAGAACCACCCAGTAAACTGGCAGAGGTTTAGAAATCATTTTATGTAACCTTGAGCTACATAACAATGTCTTGCATGGTTAGCTAGTAAAATCTTCCTCAAATAACCATATTTTTTTCTTTCTTTTCTATCTACACATACTCGCTCAATACACTTGGATGTATCCAATTCAAATTAATTTGGCCAGGCATGGTGGCTCACACCTATAATCCCAGCACTTTGGGAGGTTGAGGCAGGCAGATTGCTTGAGCCCAGAGTTTGAGACCAATCCAGGCAACATGGAGAAACCCCATCCCCATCTCTACAAAAAATCAAAAAATTAGCCTGGCATGGTGGCATGCGCCTGTAGTCCCAGCTACTCAGGAGGTGAGGTGGGAGGATTGCTTAAGCCCAGAAGGTGGAGCTTGCAGTGAGCTTGCAATGCAAGGCTGCATCACACTGTAGCCTGGGCAACAGAGCGAGACCCTCTCACAAAAAATAATAATAATAATAATTTAATCTGGAAAATAAGAAGAGAAATTTGTACTTTTTAGTCTATACAACTTCCGCTCCTCAGAGTATTAACATTTCATTGGTGAAGTTACATCAGCATTTAAATAATGAAAATGTTTATGTCATGTAGCAAATTGAAAGGACTTACAAAAAACTGTTAAATCATAGCTGAAATTATGTGGAGTACCCATGTACTAAATCCTCATACAACTTTATGAAGCATGGAAAGGTTGAACTAAGAGTTCAAGGTCACACCGCCAGAAATAGTGGAGACTTGGAAGGCACTGACTCAGACACTGGTGCTCATGCTTCTGCTTACTAAGCTCTGCAGCCCAAGATCTTCCCAAGGGTAAAAGATCAAATACAAAATAGGTACAGTGATTCCTCAGTCACAAAAGAATAATATGGGTCAAACATGCAATAGAATTGGAAGAAAGCAAAAAAAAAAAAAAAAAAAAAAAAAAACTTAGCAACCATGTTAGGGTAAGAGGCTAGGATGAGGTACATATGGATTTTTTTGGTTTTGGTTTTTGGTTACTTTTAACAGTTCATTTAAGGTTGTTAGAAAGCAATTTTACAGGAAAATAAACCCAGCTTGCATCATTTGACAATGGAGAATGCCCACACACCGTCATTAGCATCTTGCTGAGGATTGTAAGAGAAAAAGTAGGTTTTAGTTTATTCTTCTGCAGACACGTGAGCTGTATCCTGGCCTAGTCATAGTCATAGGAGCATATTTTGGCAGTAAAATCGTAGTTAAATTTAGTTAAACTGCTTAGCTATGCATCAAAAGTCAAGAGTTGACTATATGCAGTTCAATTTAACTTTCTGTAAAGAATCCATTAGGGACTAAAGCCAGGCTTCAGCAAACATTAAAAAGACATTTCCTGAGACCAATAAACCTCACTCACTACAGTTGCTACTCAGTACAATTCCCTTTACCAACAGCAATTTTAACGTTCACAGAGAACTTCCCATGTGCCAAATGCTAGGCTCAGTGCTAGGGCTGGGTGTGCATGCTTTCTCTTCATTCTTATAAGCCCCTGTGATTTATCTGCTGTCGTTGTCCTCCTTTCAGAGTTGAGAAGTGAAATAACTAGCTCAGGTTGAGACTTTCAACCAAAGGGAGAGCACAATTATGAATGAAATTATTTCTCTCTGATTCACTGTACACATTTCATTGAAAAATACAAAAAGTTCAGGAGGAAATTTTCAGCTCTGACTGGCCAATGGCAGGATTTGGTCATTTGGTCATGTTAATTCTTGACAATTTCTCTCTGGAAACCCTCTTAGAAATATATTCCGTGAGGGAGCTTCTGTTTTGAGAAACCTGACAAAAGCAGCCTCTTTGCTTACTGACAGAAAACCAAACAAATCAAAACAAAACCTGCTCTAAGAAATAAAAGCTGCCAAATCGATAGCAGTAGTTTTTAACTCTAATATATTTGAATCATCTGGAGAGTTCTGAAAAAATACTAATACTTGAGCCTCATCCCAGACCAATTAAACAAGAATTTCTTGGGGGTGGAGCCTGGGCCTTTGTGAGTTTTTAAGAGCTTCCTGGGTGATTCTAATGTGCAGCAAAGCCAGCAACAGCTTGCTTGCCTGTTATCAGAGTGCTGAGCTCATTCAAGACCTCGCATCTGTCTTCTCTGCCTCCTCATCCCTAACCATGCTGGGCAAAAAAAAAAGCGCATTGCATAATGAAAGTAATGGCAAACGAATTCGATGTTTTAACAATATTTTGTGAATAGGCTTAATTTGTAAATGTATACAACTGCTTGAACTGTTGTTTATTTTATAAATTTACCTATGCTCTGCCATTAGAATTTTCTAATTTCAAAGTCATACCAAAAGGCAACAGTAGATGGCCCACCTCTCTCAGAAAGAAAGACAAGACTGCTTGGCCTGCCTATTGAGTAGCCATTCTTTCATTCCTTAACTTTTATTAAATTTGCTTTCACTTAACAAAAAAAGAAAGAAAGAAAAGAAAGAAAGATCAAAGAGCCAACATTGTGTATTAAATGGAAGAGCCAAAGCTTTCCTTGTAAGTTAACATGAGGTGGGAGGTAAATAAGAAGATCAAAAAACATGATGAGAAAAATAAGAACTCAGAGACTTTCTTAGAATAATTGAAGAGTGAATTAAAAGAATCACTACAAAAACAAATGCTAGGAATGGAAATGAGCAAAAGTGATTCCAGGGTATGCAGTCTTCGATACTGATAATGAAAGTAGTGAAAGTTCGAACAGGGAAGTTGGCAAACCATAAAAATTGAGTCCCAAAGTTCCCGTTAATTATGGATATCTTTTTTCCCCTTTTTGGGTGAAAGTGGGAATGGAAGATTTGGGTTTATATGGACAACATCTGTGAGGAAACTTGGTTATGCCTTTCTCTGCCTGCCAATGGGCAGCATACAGAAGGGTGAGAAAGCCCAGGAATGCTCCATTGCCTCATGTATTCTTAAAATTGTTTTCATTTTCACTTTCAACATTTATATTATACTCCAGAGTCATCAAATACACATATCACTCATTAGAAATTAACTAAAGTAAAAGTCTAATTAAAGACTAACTTCTATCTGGTTCATCTTCTAACATGAAGTATTGGTTATAATTAAAGCAGAGGTGAAGAGGATTGTCTTTTCTTTCTTATACAAGTGTAATTTTTAACCAATAAAAATAAGAATAGGCACCATCAAGAACTTTTCACCTGCCAATTTCAATACACACTCAAAGGATACTCACTTCCATCGAGTAGGAAAGTACAATAAATTACTTCCATTTTACAACTGGACCAACTGAGAGATAGAGAAAAGGTGTTTTGACAAAGACCTTCAAATGAAGCTAGTCTCATCGTTCCTAATACGCAGTTCTACTTTTAAATGACCTTTCCTGCTTTATTACCTCTGGGCTGGTAGAGATTTGAGGATTCGTTTTCCCCTTAAGGATAGTTATGTCCTACTTCTAAGACCTGCTATGACTAAAAGCTCCGAGTCTAATTTTAGTCATTAGTTTCAACTTTTGGCCCTAAACTCTGTCTGGACCTGTGTAAAGCCAGAGACCCTACTTAAAGCTCCAGTGAGGAGGAGGCAAGAGAACACATCCCTTCTGTGGTGCTTATAACTCAACTCATAACTCGATGCCAGGAACATTAAACCCCACTACAAAGTCAGAGTCCTCCATACACAAGACTGTAGATCATCGGAGTCTCATTTCAGTGTGGTGAAAAAAGGGTTGAGTTTTAATGTAGACCTACCATCTCACAGTATGTGTAGCTATGGTAATGCATTGATCCTCTGGTAGAAAATAGAGATCTCTTTCCTTTAAGCTCTTTCATTACCAGGCCTCGGTGGGTAGAGAGAAGGGAGTGGTACAAGTGGTCTAGGTTAGACAGCTGTGGCCAAAGCAATGCCAGTAGCCATGGCCATGATGCAGGTAGACAGTGTGTGATAGCCCAATCACTTCCTGCTGGCATGAGGTCACCCCAACTTTGACCCAGCTCTATGCACAAACAAGTAAAAGTCTAAGGAAGTGTTCTGTTGTGTTTATTCTACCTGTGCATGTCAAATTGTTTTTAGCAAGGCTGATTGTGTTGAATGCTGAGAATGGGAGGTGGCTGACAACCCTTTTTAACAGTACAGACAATTCTGGCTGAGTACCCAGTTCACACAATTGCATCTGCAAACACATGTGGTGAAGGTAGTGGTAATAGACTTGTCTTATGGTTCGCTTAATTCCTGAGTACATGATTAATACCAGTTGTAACTACAAACAAGTACTGAAGCTACTCCTCTGCAGAAAATAGATACATATATTTTTTCTTTAAACCCATTTATTGCTAGGCTTCAGTGAGTACAGCGTACTAGGGTGCCCTGGGGTAGACAGCTGTAGCCAAAGCAATGTCTATGCACACCATCTCTATGAAGAGATCATATAAATCTATGTTCAGAAATTTTTTAATACAAGAAGTTAATTACTATAAACATTTTCAGGAAGTTATAATAAATCCGTTCCCAATGTTTTTCCACATTAAATTGTTTATCGTTCTCTGTTACCTCTAAAATGAAATCCAAACTGCCAGTACGAGGAATCCAATATCTTTTACAAACTATCTCCAACATATCTCTCCATCTTTATCTTAAACCACCCCCTACCAGCTCTCCTGTCCGCCAGAACACACTCCCTGATCCTGCTACCCAGAACTAACCATTTTTGCAGTGTGTTATTGGCCAAGATTGCCAGCTGGAGGTCTGTGAGCCCATCCATCCTGCAGACATGTTTTATTTGGGCCTGAGGGTGTTTAGAAAGATTTTTGTTTGGACATTTTACAGAACTTCTATTTTTCTCTGCTTCCTGTAGAAGATAGTTAATTTATATATATATTAAAAAACCTTTAATTTTTTTTTAAAGAAATGGAAGATTCACTAACATTGGGCCCACATCCTGCATGGCAGCAACAAGTCAAAGCTAAGTAATGGCTGTTTGCTTTAAATGTGGCATGTTCTCTAGTTCTCGACAATCTCCACCCCTTTTCATTGCATCATTCTTAGCTGGTTTTTTATTTTCTTTATCTGACTTGTCTCCATAGGGTCACACACTTTACAATTCCATATTGTTCCCTCATGCTAGTTCCTCTTTGGGAAATGTTCTGAGCTTCTCTCCCATATGCTTCTATTAGTGCCAACCCAATATCTCCTCCTCTGTGAAGTCCTTTCATTTGTGATCCTTTCTCATTCATCTATGATCCCTGATACACATCGCTATCATAGGACTGACCACAATATATCAACATTCATTATAAACAACATTATAAACAATAATTCCCTGACTACTGGTCTCCTCAAGTACAAAAATCTGTTACTATTTATCTCTGTATCACCAATATTTAGCACTGATGCTAATGAATGAGTAAGTATCCAAGAGAGTCATAACATAATATAGAAAAGACTCGATTAATTCCCATAACATTGAAGGGAAAGTGACTATTTTTTCTGAGTCAGACGTCAGTTGGGTTAACAGTGGTTGAAAGTGGAGCAAAAAGTAGGGTAGCAATAAAGTTAAGAACACAAGCAGAATCCTTGCTTAAGAGCAAATTCAGAAAGCAGGGCCTGTAATTGTACAAATACAGATAGGTAAATTACAAAAAGAAGAAGGAGAGGAAGGAGAAGGAGGAGAAGACGAAGGAGAAGAAAAGGGAGAAGAAGACGAAGACAACATGAGGAAAACTGTGAAGGAAACAGAGACATGAGGAGAGTATTTGTATTTACATTCTCTAGCTAGAACCATTTTCAAATGAAGTCAAATTGTTCTTACAATTAAGGAAGGTCAATTTCAGGAATTGTTTATAAACCGATTCCTCTACATTACAGAGGTAAGAGGTTCAAATTGCCAAATGTATGTTGTGGAAGAAAAAACAAAACAAGGAGAAAGTAACTCAGTAACTCATTTTTTTAAACCTTTCACTAAAGAATGACGATGAGGACCAGGGGAATACTGAACCCTTAACATCTAAAAGGTCTGACTGCTAGGGAGACCAGAGGTTAACTGTATTTTCCCAAAGCAACAATTACCATTACAGGGTTTTAAAATCTCTTACGTTTGCATCTTAAATTAATTCTAGTAAGCAACAAAAATATGAAGGAACTGGTGAACAGTTGTTGACTGAATGAGGCACCTGAAAAGTAAAAATTATTTGCATGCATCATAACAACAAAACGAATACCCTGTGCTAGTAAACAGTCTTCTGGTGTGTGTAAAGCAGTTCTTTACTACTCTGAGAGGTACACATGCTCTCATCTTCTTAGAGCACCTCCTTTAGCTTCTAAGTGAAGTACTCTGACAAACGCATGCCTACCGGCCTTTAAATGTATCCTTCATACCACCTATTATTAATGCACTCATCCTTCTTTTCTTTTAGCTGCTTAAAAAGGGAGAAGAAAGAGGCATGGAGCACTTGACCTAGAAGGACAAGTTGCCAATTTTCTAAATGAAAGAAAGGAAGTGTAGTGTCTGCAAGGTGACAGGTTTACGTGGGAGGGTTATTTTTGAGTGACTTCAAGGTACCTCACATTGTTCTGGTATAACATCAACTGAGTGGTGTGCTCTTAATTTTTAAAAGTTTTTTCTCTCTTACAAAATCCTGTTGAAAATAGAAAACATGCACATGTAAGTATAAGCTGCTAATTTCCTCAAGTGTCTTCTATGGAGTTACAAAACTCATGATGAAATAACAGCCTCTTTAAACACTGTGTTCAATATCTCTGACTTCAGTTTGTGCCGTTAGACGGTCCCCAGCATCCGAACATTCATCCTCAATCCCTTGCCCCCACCCCTAAAACCTCCGCTTTATAAGCAAATTAGATGTAGAAATGCTAAGAGGAAGAACTGAAATGGTTTCTGGGAGGAAGAAAGTATGTCTCCACATTATCATTCTAAACCATCTATTATCATGGTCAAATCCTTTCCTGTCACCAGTTTTCTAAATTAAATGTTTTATTTTACTTGAATGAACAGCAAACTGTATAGGTTTCACAGTCTATAAATATATATATATATTTTAAACTGGTTTCTTGACTCTGTTTTCTTGATCCTAGGGAACTAAATTGTTTCCTTTGGAAAACTGACTAAAATTTCACCAGGATGGTTAAGACAAAGTAACATTAGTTGTAGTTTTATTTTTTATAGTTATATAAAATAGTTATAACTTATTTAGTTATAGTCTGATTAGTTATAGTCTTCTATTCCTGTTCTTTGCCATAAGCGACTTTGACTTTTAAGAGACTTTTGACTTGTAAGAAGAATGCAAAGTTTATTATCTATTTTCAATAAATTAGTAAGCATAAGATCTTACCAATCATTTTCTTTTTTTTTTTTTTTTTTTGGCATTCATTAATTTTATTCAGTAGTGAAAAGTACTTGGCAATAAATTTTGGAATTTTTCAGCTCATGCCTTATTTGGTACTGGATGTTCTGCAAGATTATCTAGGACTTCCTGGACTTTTGTAACCTGTGCTTACAGTGGGATGTTAAGGTATGGACTATGACTCTAATAACACATGATTTGCCTGTTGGGATCTTTCTTTTTTCTTCTTTTCTTTTTTTTTTTTTAATTATACTTTAAGTTCTGGAATACATGTGTAGAACGTGCCAGTTTGTTACATAGGTATACACGTGCCTTGGTGGTTCACTGCACCGATCAACCTGTCATCTACATTAGGTATTTCTCCTAATGCTATCCCTCCCCTAGCTCCTAACCCCCAACAGGTGCCAGTGTTTGATGTTCCCCTCCCTGTGTCCATGTGTTCTCATTGTTCAGTTCCCAATTATGAGTGAGAATATGTGGTGTTCAGTTTTCTGTTCCTGTGCTAGTTTGCTGAGAATGATGGTTTCCAGATTCACCCATGTTCCTGCAAAGGACATGAACTCATCCTTTTTAATGGCTGCATAGTATTCCATGGTTATATGTGCTACATTTTCTTTATCCAGTCTATCATTGATGGACATTTGGGTTGGTTCCAAGTCTTTGCTATTGTGAACAGTGTTGCAATAAACATATGCATCCAAGTGTCTTTATAGTAGAATCGTTTATAATCCTTTGGGTATATACCCAGTAATGGGATTGCTGGGTCAAATGATATTTCTGGTTCTAGATCCTTGAGGATTCACCACACGTCTTCCACAATAGTTGAACTAGTTTACACTGCCCCCAACAGTGTAAAAGCATTTCCATTTCTCCACATCCTCTCCAGCATCTGTTGTTTCCTGATTTTTTTAATGACCACCATTCTAACTGGCATGAGATGGTATCTCATTGTGGTTTTGATTTGCATTTCTCTAATGACCAGTGACGATGAGATTTTTTTCATATGTTCGTTGGCCACATAAATGTCTTCTTTTGAGAATTGTCTGTTCATATCTTTTGCCCACTTTTTGATGGGGTTGTTTTTTTCTTGTAAGTTTGTTTAAGTTCTTTGTAGATTCTGGATATTTGCCCTTTGTCAGACAGATAGATTGCAAAAATTTTCTCCCATTCTGTAGGTTGCCTCTTCACTCTGATGATAGTTTCTTTTGCTGTGCAGAAGCTCTTTAGTTTAATTAGATCCCATTTGTCAATTTTGGCTTTTGTTGCCATTGCTTTTGGTGTTTTAGACATGAAGTCTTTGTCCATGCCTATGTCCTCAATGGTATTGCCTACATTTTCTTCTAGGGTTTTTACGGTTTTAGGTCTTATGTTTAAGTCTTTAATCCATTTTGAGTTAATTTTTATGTAAGGTGTAAGGAAAGGGTCCAGTTACAGTTTTCTGTGTATGGCTAGCCAGTTTTCCCAACACCATTTATTCAACAGGAAATCCTTTCCCCATTGTTTGTTTTTGTCAGGTTGTCAAAAATCAGATGGTTGTAGACATGTGGCACTATTTCTGAGGCTTCTTTTCTGTTCTGTTGATCTGTATATCTGTTTTGGTACCAGTACCATTCTGTTTTGGTTACTGTAGCCTTGTAGTATAGTTCGAAGTCAGGTAGCATGATGCCTCCAGCTTTGTTCTTTTTGTTTAGGATTGTCTTGGCTATACACGCTCTTTGTTTGGTTCCATATGAAATTTAAAGTAGTTTTTTCTAATTCTGTAAAGAAAGTCAATGGTAGCTTGATGAGGATAGCACTGAATCTATAAATTACTTGGGGCAGTATGACCATTTTCACGATATTAATTCTTCCTATCCATGAGCATGGAATGTTTTTCCATTTGTTTGTGTCCTCTCTTATTTGTCTAAGCAGTGGTTTGTAGTTCTCCTTGAAGAGGTCCTTCACATCCCTTGTTAGTTGTATTTCTAGGTATTTTATTCTCTTTGTAGCAATTGTGAATGGGAGTTCACTCATGATTTGGCTCTCTGTTGTCTATTTTTGGTGTATAGGAATGCTTGTGATTTTTGCACATTTTGTATCCTGAGACTTTGCTGAAGTTGCTTATCAGCTTAAGAAGATTTGGGGCCAAGACAATGGGATTTTCTAAATATACAATTATGTCATCTGCAAACAGAGACAATTTGACTTCCTGTCTTCCTATTTGAATACCCTTTACTTCTTTCTCTTGCCTGATTGCCCTGACTAGAACTTGCAATACTATGTTGAGTAGGAGAGGTGAGAGAGGGCATCCTTGTCTTGTGCTGGTTTTCAAAGGGAATGCTTCCAGTTTTTGCCCATTCAGTATGATATTGCCTGTGGGTTTGTCATAAATAACTTTTATTATTTTGAGATATGTTCCATCAATACCTAGTTTATTGAGAGTTTTTAGCATTAAGGGATGTTGAATTTTGTCAAAGGCCTTTTCTGCATCTGTTGAGATAATCATGTGGTTTTTTTGGTTGTTTATGTGATGGATTATGTTTATTGATTTGCATATGTTGAGCCAGCCTTGCATCCCAGGGATGAAGCCCTGGGATCATGGTGGATAAGCTTTTTGATGTGCTGTTGGATTCAGTTTGCCAGTATTTTATTGAGGATTTTTGCATTGATGTTCACCAGGGATATTGGCCTGAAATTTTCTTTTTTTATTGTGTCCCTGCCAGGTTTTAGTATCAGGATGACGCAGGCCTCATAAAATGAGTTAGAGAGGAGTCCCTCTTTTTCTATTATTTGGAATAGTTTCAGAAAGAATGGTACCAGCTTCTCTTTGTACCTCTGGTAGAATTTGGCTGGGAATCCATCTGGTCCCAGGCTTTTTTTGGTTGGTAGGCTATTAATTACTGCATCAATTTCAGAACCTATTATTGGTCTATTCAGGGATTCCACTTCTTCCTGGTTTAGTCTTGGGAGGGTGTATGTGTCCAGAAATTTATTCATTTTTTCTAGATTTTCTAGTTTATTTGCATAGAAGTGTTTATAGTATTCTTTGATGGTAGTTTGTATTTCTGTGGGATTGGTGGTGATACCCATTTTATCATTTTTTATTATGTCTATTTGATTCTTCTCTCTTTTCTTTTTATTAATCTGGTTAGCAGTCTATCTATTTTGTTAATCTTTTCAAGAAACCAGTTCCTGGATTCATTGATTTTTTGAAGGGTTTTTCATGTCTCTATCTCCTTCAGTTCTGCTCTGATCTTAGCTATTTCTTGTCTTCTGCTAGCTTTGAATTTGTTTGCTCTTGCTTCTCTAGTCCTTTTAATAGTTATGTTAGGGTGTCAATTTTAGATCTTTCCTGCTTTTTCCTGTGGGCATTTAGTGCTATAAATTTCCCTGTAAACACTGCTTTAGATGTGTCCCAGAGGTGCTGGTACGTTGTGTCTTTGTTCTCATTGGTTTCAAAGAACTTATTTATTTCTGCCTTAATTTTGTTATTTACCAAGTAGCCATTCAGGAGCAGGTTGTTTGGTTTCCATGTAGTTGTATGGTTTTGAGTGAACTTCTTAATCCTGAGTTCTAATTTGATTGCACTGTGGCCTGAGAGACTGTTTGTTATAATTTCCATTCTTTTGCATTTGCTGAGGAGTGTTTTACTTCCAATCATGTGGTCAGTTTTAGAATAAATGCAATGTGGTGCCAAAAAGAATGTATGTTCCGTGTTGATTTGGGGTAGAGAGTTCTGTAGATGTCTATTAGGTCTGCTTGGTCCACAGCTGAGTTCAAGTCCTGAATATCCTTGTTAATTTTCTGCCTCGTTGATCCATCTAATATTGACATTGGGGTGTTAAAGTCTCCCACTATTATTGTGTAGGAGTCTAAGTCTATTTGTAGGTCTCTAAGGACTTGCTTTATGAATCTGGGTGCTCCTGTATTGGGTGCGTATATATTTAGGAGAGTTAGCTCTTCCTGTTGAATTGATCCTTTTACCATTATGTAATGCCCTTCTTTGTCTTTTTTTATCTTTGTTGGCTTTAAGTCTGTTTTGTCAGAGACTAGGATTGCAATCCCTGCTTTTTTTTTTTTAATTTCTATTTGCTTGGTAAATATTCCTCCATCCCTTTATTTTGAGCCTATATGTGTCTCTGCATGTGAGATTGGTCTCCTGAATACAGCACACCAATGGGTCTCGACTCTATCCAATTTGCCACTCTGTGTCTTTTAATTGGGGCATTTAGCCCATTTACATTTAAGGTTAATATTGTTATGTGTGAATTAGATCCTGTCATTATGATGTTAGCTGGTTATTTTGCCTGTTAGTTGATGCAGTTTCTTCATAGTGTTGATGGTCTTTACAATTTGGTATGTTTTTACAGTGGCTGGTGCCAGCTTTTTCTTTCCATATTTATTGTTTCTTCGGGAGCTCTTGTAAGGCAGGCCTGGTGGTAACAAAATCTCTCAGCATTTGCTTGTCTATAGAAGATTTTATTTCTCCTTTACTTATGAAGCTTAGTTTGGCTGGATATGAAATTCTGGGTTGAAAATTCTTTTCTTAAAGAATGTTAAATATTGGCCCCCACTCTCTTCTGGCTTGTAGGGTATCTGCAGAGAGACCCACTGTTAGTCTGATGAGCTTCCCTTTGTGAGTAACCCAACCTTTCTCTCTGGCTGCCCTTAACATTTTTTCCTTCATTTCAATCTTGGTGAATCTGACAATTATGTGTCTTGGGTTGCTCTTCTTGAGGAGTATCTTTGTGGTGTTATCTGTATTTCCTGAATTTGAATGTTGCCTGTCTTGCTAGGTTAGGGAAGTTCTCCTGGATAATATCCTGAAGAGTGTTTTCCAACTTGGTTCCATTCTCCCCATCACTTTCAGGTACACCAATCAAACATAGGTTTCTTAGTCCCATATTTTTTGGAGGTTTTGTTCATTCTTTTTCATTCTTTTTTTCTATAATCTTATCTTCACACTTTATTTCATTAAGTTGATCTTCAATCTCTGATATCCTTTCTTCCACTTGATCAATTTGGCTATTGATACTTGTGTATGCTTCACGAAATTCTCTTGCTGTTTTTCAGCTCCATCAGGTCATTTATATTCTTCTCTAAACTGGTTATTCTAGTTAGAAATTCCTCCAACCTTTTTTCAAGGTTCGTAGCTTCCCTGCATTGGGTTAGAACATCCTCCTTTAGCTCAGAGGAGTTTGTTATTACCCACCTTCTGATGCCTACTTCTGTCAATTATCAAACTCACTCCCCGTCCAGTTTTGTTCCTTTACTGGCAAGGAGTTGTGATCCTTCAGAGGAGAAGGGGCATTCTGGTTTTGGATTTTTTGCCTTTTGCACTGGTTTTTCCTCATCTTCGTGGATCTATCTACCTTTGGTCTTTGATGTTGATGACCTTCAGATGGGGTTCCTGTGTGGTCATCCTTTTTGTTGATGTTGATGCTATTCCTTTCTGTTTGTTAGTTTTCCTTCTAACAGTCAGGCATTAAGACCTCTGCTGCAGGTCTGCTGGAGTTTGCTGGAGGTCCATTCCAGACCCTGTTTCCTGGATATCACCAGTTGAGGCTGCAGAACAGCAAAGATTGCTGCCTATTCCTTCCTCTGGAAGCTTGGTCCCAGAGGGGTACCTGCCAGAAGCCAGCCAGAGCTCTCCTGTATGAGGTGTCTGTCAACCCCTGCTGGGAGGTGTCTCCCAGTCAGGAGGCAAGAGGTCAGCGACCCACTTGAGGAGGCAGTCTGCCCCTTAGAACTTGAGCGCTGTGCTGGGAGATCTGCTGCTCTCTTCAGAGCTGGCAAGCAAGAAAGTTTAAGTCTGCTGAAGCTGCGCCCACAGCCACCCCTTCCCCCAGGTGCTCTGTCCCAGGGAGATGGGAGCTTTATCTATAAGCCCATGACTGGGGCTGCTGCCTTTCTTTCAGGGATGCCCTATCCAGACAGGAGGAATCTAGAGAGGCAGTTTGGCTACAGAGGCTTTGCTGCGCTGAGGTGGGCTCCACCCAGTCCAAACTTTCCAGTGGCTTTGTTTACACTGTGAGGGGAAAACCGCCTATTCAAGCCTCAGTAATGGTGGACACCCCTTCCCCAACCAAGCTCCAGCATCCCAGGTCAACTTCAGACTGTTGTGCTGGCAGCAAGAATTTCAAGCCAGTGGATCTTAGCTTGCTGGACTCCTTGAGGGTGGGATCCACTGAGCTAGACCACTTGGCTCCCTGGCTTCAGCCCCCTTTCCTGGAGGGGTGAACAGTGAACAGTTCTGTCTTGCTGGCGTTCCAGGTGCACTGGGGTATGAAAGAAAACTCCTGCAACTCACTCAGTGTCAGCCCAAATGGCCGCCCAGTTTTGTGCTTGAAACCCAGGGCTCTGGTGGTGTAGGCACCTGAGGGAATTTCCTGGTCTGTGGATTGTAAGACTGTGGGAAAAGCATAGTACTTGGGGCAGAATGCACTGTCCCTCACAGCCCAGACCCTCACAGCTTCCCTTGGCTAGGGGAGGAAGTGTCCCAACCACTTGTGCTTCCCAGGTGAAGCGATGCCACACCCTGCTTCAGCTCGCCCTCTGTGGGCTGCACCCACTGTCTAACCAGTCCCGATGACATGAGCTGGGTACCTCAGTTGGAAATGCAGAAATCAGCCACCTTCTGTGTTGATCTCACTAGGAGCTGCAGACTGGAACTGTTCCTATTCAGCCATCTTGCCAGCTACCCTCTTTTCTATCTTACCTATCATTTTCTATTGAAATGAACCACCTCCCAAGTATAGCAGTGCCCACCATAATTCAACTTACTTAGCTGAACTTATGTTTTTTAGTAAAATGCTTTGTTATGTTTTTTAGTAAAATGCTTTGTTTTGTTTTGTAGCTTTATTTATTCTGTATTGGAACTTATTACATTGCCTGTTAACACGTGGTCCAAACCATTTGCAAGTAGCTCCACTCTTACATGTGGATATAGTTCCTTTTTTTTTTTTTTAAGGCAGAGTTTTGCTCTCATTGCCCAGGCTGGAGTATGATCTTGACTCACTGCAACCTCCACCTCCTAGGTTCAAGCAATTCTTCAGCTTCCCAAGTAGCTGGGATTACAGGTGCGTGCCACCATGCCTGGCTAATTTTGTATTTTTATAGAGACAGGGTTTCACCATGTAGGTCAGGCTGGTCTTGAACTCCTGACCTCAAGTGATCCATCCACCTCAGCCTCCCAAGGTGCTGAAATTACAGGCATGAGCCACCATGCCAGACCGGATGTATTTCAAATATAGATCTGGGTATATGAGATATAATAGCAGTATTGAGTCCCTTTAACTTACTAGCTGTTGTGATCTTGGCCAAATTTCTTAACTTCTTTAACATTCAATTCCATCATCTCAAAAAGAAGGGTATATAATACCTAAATTATAGTGTTACTGTAAAGACTAAGTGAGATAATGTGTGTCAAGTTCTTGGTCTAATTTCTAGAGCATAAAAAAGTGATCAATAAGTGATAATGACAACAAAGACAATAACTGATAATGGGAGATAGGAAAAAATAGAAGAGGATGATTTTGGTTACTCCACATCCAACCCATGTATACTAGACAGAATTTATTAATTCTTCCCACTCAATCCAGGAGCTGTTGGGAAGAAAGTAAGGGTTTTAAATCTTTTTGAATGATATCGAGGGATGACAGAGAGTCTATGGACAGACTGTGCAAAAGTGACTGTGTCCTTTCTCTTCCTTCATTCATCAATTTTTACTGTGTGCCTAATATGTGCCAGGCCCCTCTCCAGGCACAGGCGATACAGCCAGGGGGAAATGATGCCTCCTGCCCTCTCAGTTTATATTCTAGAGGCAGAGGAGACAATTAAAAAGATAAATAAGTCCAAATAAAGTGTTTAAGCGTTGAAGAGAAAAATTCAGCAAGGAAGGGGCATTGGGAATGTTGGGGCAGGGAGCTGAAATACTGAAGTGTACAGGAGGATCATACAGCAAAAAGAAATTTGAATAAAGACCTAAAGGGGCCGGGTGCCGTGGCTCATGCCTGTAATCCCAGCACTTTGGGAGGCCGAGGCAGGTGGATCACTTGAGGTCAGGAGTTTGAGACCAGCCTGACCAACATGGTGAAACTCCCCATCCCTACTAAAAGTACAAAAATTAGCCCGGCATGGTGGCACGTGCCTGTAGTCCCAGCTCTTCGGGAGGCTGAGGTAGGAGAATCACTTAAACCCGGAAGGCAGAAGTTGCAGTGAGCTGAGATACTACCACTGCACTCCAGCCTGGGTGATGGAAGGAGACTCAAAAAACAAACAAACAAAAAAGGCCTAAAGGATGTGAGGGAGCAAATCACATGGAAAGAGAAAAAACAAAAACATCCAGGTTAAAAAAAAACAAAAATGTGCCAAGGCCCTGAAGTGGGGCAAGCCCAGTAAGTTCAAATTCAGCCAAGTGGCCACAGTGATTGGAAGCCCTGAGCAAAAACAATAGAAGGAGGTACAAAACCAGTATGGAGGCAGTGGCTGGTGAATAATACATAGGTCATTATAGGAACCTAGGTTTTTTGTTTTGTTTTGTTTTGTTTTTTTAGACAGGGTCTGACTCTGTTGCTCAGGATGGAATGTAGTGGTGCAATCATAGCTTTACTGCAACCTCAGACTCCTGGGCACAAGAGAACCTCCCACTTCAACCTTCTGAGTAGCTGGGACTACCGACACAAGCTACGATGCCAGGCTAATTTTTTTTTTTTTTTTTTTTTTAAGAAGAAATGGGGTCTCATTATATTGCACAGGCTGGTCTGAAACTTCTGATCTCAAGAGATCCTCTCACCCTGGCCTCCCAAAGTGCTGGGATTATAGGCAAGAACCACTGCGCCTGGCCAAGGCCTAGGTTTTTACTCTCAAATGGGAAGCCATTAAAAAGGGTTTCAGAAGAGGGGTGATGTGGCCTGATTTACCTGTTAAGAGGATCATTCTGGCTGCTGTGTTGAGAATAGACAGCAAGCTGCCTGTTAGAAGAAGAGTGTAATATTGTAGGTGGGAGATAATGGTGGCTAATAACAGCAGGAGCGAGAGACGGGGGGAGGTGTGGTCATATTCTGGATTTTTTTTACAGGTAGAGCCAACAAAATTTCTTAATGGATTATGAAGACAGAAATCAAGGATAACCCCCAAATGTTATAACTGGGAGAATGAAGTTGCCATTCAACAAACAAGAAAAGACTTAGAAGGAGCTGGATGAGAGAGAAGGGTTGGAAAATGAGGACCAGGTATTTAGCTATGTCAGTCTGGAATTCAAGAGAGAGAGATCCAAGCTGGCTTTGGGAGGCTGAGGCAGGGGGATTCCTTGAGGCCAGGAGTTCAAGCCTGCAGTGAGCTATGATCGCTCTGCTGCACTCCAGCCTGGACGACAGAGCTAGACCTTGTCTCAAAAAAAAAAAAAAAAAAAAATCAAAATCTTAAATATATAGAATGAATTTAAAGCCATTTGTAAGAAGCTGTAAGGCAAGGATGGGGTAAACACCTAAAACAGACTTTGAGCGAGCAGAGCAGAGGAGAGCAGGGGAAAATAACACAGAAATGGAAAGCAATGGGTAATGATGGTTCCCTGCAAGGGACTTCAGGGTCAAGTGTGCCAAGCATAGCACACTGTGACAGGAAACTGGCCATGGGGGCAGGGCTGTGAAGGCAGATGAGCAATTCTGCCTCCTCTGTGCTCACCAGTGTGCCCTGATGATCTCACTTTACTGGTTCTTACACCTCAACCTACCCTCCACAGTCAAGGGACACCTGCTTCATTATTTAATCCCAACTTAATCTTTCTATTAAAAAGATAATACTTTTCTAAAGGATTTACTATATTTAAAAAATGTGAACAAAGTTTAGAAAAGAAAGGTTTATCTACCCATTTCATACGGAAATAAAATGTCATGCTTAAATTGCCATTTGGTTGTGCTTGTTAGGAATCTCTAACATCCCTAAGGATTTATTAAAGCAGGATCTTCAAGGGGGTCCATCAGTTGCCATAACTCATGACCTGTGACATGGGGTGACACTTGGGGCTTTGGGGGCTTTTTTGCCTGTGCCTGGTCTTTGCTAGCTTTTCCCTTCCCACCCCCAGGAACTCTGCTTTTGGCCCTTTTCCCTTTTCATCCTGTACACACACCCTCTCCGGGAGCTCCAACACTCCACACAACCACCACTTAACTGCTGAGGCTCCTCATTTTGCCATTCCTCAGCATGAAGCCCAGGAAAACAATGCTTCACCAGTTTTCTCCCCTGTGTCCCAGGCGTCTCAGAAGCCACACATCCCAAACCATTCATTTTTCTCCAGACCTTCTCTTCCTTATCCAGAATTCCCTCTCCCACAAACTTCATCATCACTTATGAAGTCTCCAGAGCCAAAAACCTAGGATTGACCCTAGACTCTTTCACTCTCCCCACTTCAAGCCAGCATCCAGTTAGTCTTGTTAATTCTGCAATTTAAATATTACTTTCTCCCCTACGCCATTTCTGCAATTCCTGAATACTTTTTTTTTTTTTTTTTTTTTCCGAGATGGAGTCTTCTTTCATCCAGGCTGGAGTGCAGTGGCTTCATCTCAGCTCACTACAACCTCTGCCTCCCAGATTCAAGTGATTCTTGTGCCTCATCCTCCTGAGTAGCTGGGGTTACAGGTGCCCACCACCATGCCCAACTAATTTTTTAATTTTTAGTAGAGATGGAGTTGTGCCATGTTGGCCAGGCTAGTCTTGAACTCCTGGCCTCAAGTGATCTGCCCGCCTCAGCCTCCCCAAATGCTGGGATTACAGATGTGGAATACCATGCCCAGCCCTCCTGTATACTTTTATAATTCCATATATCCAAAGATTTAGCAATTATTTACTTATATGTCTGTGTCACCTGTTAGACTGTGTATTCCTTGAGGGAAGTTAGTGAATCTTATTGTGTAGAGGTGAACTAACTAATGCCAGATTTCCACAGGGTGAGACCAATTGTTAAAGATGAGGGTATAGACATCAGTGGCTGCAGCAAGAGGCACTGTAGAAGGGGCAGATATTTGTAACAGTAAAAAGCCTTGCAAAGTTGATGTTGGATGGTGCCCTCTAGAATTGTGTGTACATAGCCTGCACAGTCACATGTAGAGGTCCTGATTAAATACACCTGAATCCATGAATGAGAATTTACTGAATGCCTGATATCTGGTGGGAGATAAAGTATCAATCACAGTTCTTCTGTCCTCCAGGGGCCTCCATGTAGTTGGAGAGAAGAGGTGGATATGCAGTATGTGACAGTGTAGAATTGATTGATTTTCATAGTGTAGGCTGTGTCCTGGAAGAGAAAAATCAATGGGATTAGTAATGAAAGGCTTCTTGCAGGAGGTAAACTTAAGAGGGGCTCAAAAACTGGTAAAATCCAGTAAAAAGAAAGACAAAAAGGAAATAAACACATGGATTTAGAAGCGTGTTCACAGGACAGTCAAGAGTCTGGCCTGACCAACAGAGAGGTCTCATGCTGTGGGATAGCAGGACAGAAAGTAGGGCAGGTAAAATAAAAATTCTGCAGAGCATGAATGTGCAAAACGATGAGTCATTGATTTGAGCAAAATGGAGTCAAAATTTGAACCTATCCTCTACCTAAGGCTGATATTTCTTTTGACTCAGTTGGATTTCCTTAGGTCTTCTTCCTTAAGAAGCACTACGATATGGATCCAGTAGTCTGCAAAAGTAAAGGAAGGTAGAGGGTGTGCCTGATGTCAGCCAATGGAAACACACCAGCTGATTAAGGAGGGGCATTATTTCACTTAAAAGGGGGCTCTTGCTCCTCCCTAAGGACTCAAAGGCTGATCACTTCAATGAGAAAGACAACACTGAAAGGACTTGAGTGGTGGGTAACCAGAACTAGAACTCCACAGGAGAACATCAATTGTAGTCTTTACAAATATGCGTTTAACTACAGAAAGAGCTCTTAAAGGACAGTCCAAAGAAACATCTTTGTATATGAGTGTGAAAGAAACAGAAGATATCAGTTAAAGGAAGGACAAGAAAGGAAATGAAAAAGAGGTGTGAGATTTGTCAACCTTTTCCCTAAGCGCCCTTTCCAGTTCTCAGTGAGTGCAGTATAATAACTACTCAACATGACAAAAAAACTCATCATGAAACTTCAGCCAGTGGCAAAGCAGAATGTGCAATTTCATAGAACACAACCAACAACTGACATGAGGTCTGTAACAGAACTACAAAAGGAAGACAAGTTAACTGTTAAACCTCCAACAGTTATGTTCTGCTGGGTTAGGAACAACAAAATTTAGAGGCCATATAGTCTTACATTTTATCCCAAGATGTAAATGTTTTTCTTTTATAAGCTTTTTTAGAAATTGAACACACCAGACTATAGAATTTTTCCTGTAATTTGTTGTGCATTATCAGCTATTTACATAATTACTCTAATTAAGCTAGTTACAGCAGTTCCTGTAAATATGTGAAAGATCACTGAAACATGTAATTATGTGCTTATATCATTAATTAAACTGTATCAGCTGGGAAAATTACTATAAATATGTCTGGAGGTGTCATTAGCCTGTGTAATGGAGACATAGAATTATTTATTGAACTATAATAAAGTGTTCTGCATTAATAATACATTTAAAACACCACTTGTGATTTTTTAAAGTTCCAGATCTCAGCATAAAAGAAATATGTATCTTTGACTCCACAATGATTTGAAAAACGGACGCAGGTTTTAGGCTTTCTTTATTACCAACTTGGGTGGAAGGCAAGTTGACAAGTGGGCCCCGTTCCCTAGTGGTCATTCTTGGCATTGCAGCAGGAGCCGCAGCGCCTGAGCCCTGGGCTCTTCCTCCTGGAAGAGGCTCAACCAAAGCTCATGCTGGGAGAACTTCCCTGCTTCCCATGCTGAATCCGCCCCAACTGTTCCCTCCTAGGTTCTCATGCACCTACCAACCAACCTATTTTCTCAGCGCTTATATGTAAATAGATGTCCGAATGCCCCTAGCCAAAATATTAGATTAATAATCGTCAGGAGTAGAAAAACCTCAAAGTATTACATTTTTTAAAATAAAATTTCAGGCTGGGCATGGTGGCTCACGCTGGTAATCCCAGATACTCAGAAGGCTGAGGTGGGAGGATCACTTGAGCCCAGGAGGTAGAGGCCGCAGTGAGCCATCATTACACCATTGCACTCCAGCTTGGGTGACAAAATGAGATGCTGTCAAAAAAAAAAAAAAAAAAA
>NW_016806325.1:1303385-1309665 GCF_001698545.2 Rhinopithecus bieti
AAAAAAAAAGAAATTTAGACATCAAGAGTATGATAAGTGCAGCTGAGAATCCAGTCTTTCATGCCTTCAAATCAGTCCGTTTCTGTCTCCTTCTGAGGCTGACCCTGCAGTCAGCACTTGGAGGTACTTCAAACCTTATACCAGGAAGCAGCACCCTGATTCAGTCAAGAAAAAAACGCAGATCGCTCTGCCAGGGGATGGCAAACGGTGGCCACAGACACTCTTATTGGTTCAAAGGATGCTCAATATAAAGAAAAAGGTGCCTAGGACTGAAAAGATGAGGGGATCCCCAGAACTTCAGAAAGACACACAGGAAACCCCCTCCTTCAGAAAATAACAAACAGAGAAAGCTTTCAGTTCTTCAAGTGCAAAAAATAAAAGCTTATGACTAGAATTCTGATTCTCTTTATTTTAATGTGTATTTCTGGGGAGAGGAAAAGGTTAACGTTCTTATACCAAAATCTTACACAAGGTTTCATCTTTTTTTTGGAAATCAACAACTACATTTTAAAAGCAAATTCTTTGAACTAGAAGTTTCTGACTTTTGGCAGAAAACCACATGACTTAATTTTTAATAATTATAAAATACAATACTTCCATTTGTCTCCAATCTTTGTATGTAGCAAATAACATACTTGACTATGGTTCCATCAAATTCACATTTATGGATGAAATAGTTGTTTAAAACTAGATTTGAATTAGTTGAACTTCTTTCAGCTTCATTCTGTAAGGCAGAATTCGGTTGATTCTACAAAATGGCACATAATAAGACTCCTCACTTTTTGAGTCCAACAGTGACTTCATGAATCTAATGACTGCTATGGAAACTGTTGCCCTTAAAACATGGAAACTTGAATATATTCATTGTATTTTACATAAAGTTTTGTCTCCTAAAGTCTACTCACAGACCTAAAATGTACATTGAATTTTTAATTTGTATTAGTGTTTTCTATCAGGAGCTCTGAAGTAGAGTGAGAACTTAATTAAAAACATTTATTTATTTACTTATTGAATTGGAGTCTCGCTCTGTCACCCAGGCTGGAGTGCAGTGGTGTGATCTTGGCTCACTGCAAACTCCCCCCCGCCCCCCCGGGTTCAAGCTATTCTCCTGCCTCAGTCTCCCAAGTAGCTGGAATTACAGGTGTGCGCTATCATGCCTGGCTAATTTTTGTATTTTTAGCAGAGAAGGGGTTTCACCATGTTAGCCAGGCTGGTCTTGAACTCCTGACCTCAAGTAATCCACCCACCACCTCAGCCTCCCAGAGTGCTGACATTACAGGAGTGAGTCACCACACCCAGCCTAAAAACTTTTAAGGACAGAAAATCACGGCAGATAATCACATGCCACATAGAATACTGGCAATATTTTAATGTATACACTGGTCAGGAAATTAGACCAACTTTTAGTACACAAACACTGCAAATATTGCTAGTTCTGCTTCCCGTCCTTCCTTCCTTCAATTAATTTTCATATAGGTTCAGAATATTCATTTTATGTATATATACACTATTTCCTAACACATTCCTGAGGTAACACTGTCTTTCCGATCCAGTCAGCGATCCTTGCCATCGCTGACTCCCAGGTGACGCAGCCTCTGCAGGTCTATCCGCTGGCTCCAGATTGTCATCTTCTGTCTTTAGTTCTGAATTCCCCCACCTTCAGGAGTTACGTGGTATTCTCAAAGCGAAGGATGGCTCAGAAGGGAGGTTTCTTTCCAAAAACTCCCCTTAGGCAAGGCAGGCAGAACTGTGAAGAGAAAATAGAAAATAGGAGAACTTGCTCTTGTTTTCTGTATCCCAAAGAACATCACCCCCAGTGCTGTCACTCACTAAACGGAGCATCTCAGGAGGAGAGATGCTGCAGCCAGCCTCAGAGGAAGGATCTCAGTCTCCTGGCCATATCTGTTGCTTTCTTTCACTTGGTGATAGACAAGCCATGATCTCATTTAAAAGCCTTCAGTTAGGCTATGGGATGCTACCTTCAAAATCAAGCTTCTCTAAGATCTATATAGAGGTGGAAACACAACATGAAGATTGGATATTTAATATTGGCCTGAGGTTTTCTTCATTCTGGGAAGTAATCACCGGAGCGACTCTCTTGGTATGACATGCATGGCTGCAGAGTTCCTCCCAGGAGACTGGACAATAAATGGAGTCCCTCACGCCACAGTGGATTCACTCATCTCTTTTAGGTGAGTAGTTGCTCTCAGAGAGCAGTTCAAGAGACCTCGGCATGATTGTTTACAGTAAGGAAAATAAGAATCTAGTTTTTAAAAAAAACTTTTAAGGTTCACAGGTACGCGTGCAGGTTTATGTAGGTAAACTTGGGTCATGGGGGTTTGTTGTACAGATTATTTCATCACTCAGGTACTAAGCCTAGCACCCAATAGTTATCTTTTCTGCTCCACTCCCTCCTCCAGTCCTCCACCTTCAGGTAGGTCCCAGTGTGTATTGTTCCCCTTTATGTGTCCATGTGTTCTCATCATTTAGCTCCTGCTTAAAAAGTGAGAACATGTGACATTTGGTTTTCTGTTTCTATGTTAGTTTGTTAAGGATAATGCCCTCCAGTTCCATCCATGTCCCTGCAAAGGACATACTCACATTCTTTTTTATGGCTGCATAGTATTCCATGGTGTATATGTACCACATGGAAAATAAGAATGTAAAACTACAATTTTTAAAGACTTTGATGATATCCAAAAAAGCATATGTCTTTGAAGAAATTATTTTTAAAAAACACTTTATAACATGTTGAATATAACATGCATTTATGGGTACTGTATATATTAGAGAGGCAGAGCAAAGCTGAAAAAGTCCTCTTTCCAAGGCTACCAACTGCAATACACTTGCTAAGATTTATCACATACCTAATGAGGTTAATGAGATTTTTTTACTCCAGAGTCTCATGTGGGCCTATTGTTGACCAAACCCCAACTCAAAACTAATGTACACCAAGAGGTAATGGTTATAAATAGATCAATATGGTCATTTAATTCAAAGCAATGGTTGGAACAGGAGTCTGATAACACCCCAGGGTTATTAAGTGTCAGAATGACAGGGAAAGTAACTTTGCTCAGGGCAATCTACTGAAAACACTTAACATTGTGCTGTGCACCGTGGCTCACACCTATAATCCCAGCACTTTGGGAGGCTGAGGAGAGAGGACCACTTGCGCCCAGGAGTTTGAGCCCAGCCTGGGCAAACATAGGGAGACCCTATTACTACAAAAAATAAAACAAATTAGCCTGGCATGGTGGTGCACATCTGTGCTCCCAGCTACTCGGGAGGCTGAGGTGGGAGGGTCACTTGGGCCCAGGTCAAGGTTGCAGTGAAGTGTCATTGTGCCACTGCACTCCAACCTGGGTGACAGAGCAAGACCTTGTCTCAAAAAAAAAAAAAAAAAAAAAAGAAGAAGAAAAGAAAAGCCTGGGTTACATAGGGCAAGTGCTCACCAACTTCCTACCTGGTTGTTTTGGAATTCAAAATAACCTAAGCTCCCACTGACAGAACTTTATGCACCTTGTATGGTAATTACTACATGCTGGTCTCCTCCCACTAAGCACCTTCAAGGGCAGGTACTTGTCACACTCATCTTTTGTCTGCAAGCTCCTAGCAAGTGCTTGTCACAATTTAAACCCTCCTTCAGTGTTTGTTGGCCTCCAAAGAAGTGACAAATTGCAAGGCCGAGGCGGGCTGATTACGAGGTCAGGAGTTTGAGACCAGCCTGACCAACATGGTGAAACCCTGTCTCTACTAAAAATACAAAAATTAACTGGGCATGGTGGTGCACACCTGTAATCTCAGCTACTCAGGAGGCTGAGGCAGGAGAATTGCTTGAACCCAGGAAGTGGAGGTTGCAGTGACCCAAGATTGCACCACTGCACTCCAGCCTGGGTGACAGAGTGAGACTTGTTCTCAAAAAAAAAAAAAAAGAAGAAGAAGAAGAAGAAGAAGAAGTGATAAATGCCCTATTTTTATGATACATCCAGCACAGCACCATGCCAACTAAGAATCTTAAAATTATTTTGAAATCCCAGAAGGAAAATAAAAGACAGATACATTTCATTTTACTACATGGAGGCAACATACATTTTCTAGGTCCTGTTGTTAGAGCTCACTTGCATCTTTTTTGGTACAAATCAGTGATCCAGAGGATATCGAAATAGCTTAAACAAAATTAAAGCCCTACCTTTTGGGTCTTTTGGAAGCTGATTTCAGCATGATGACACTCAAAATATCAGAGGTGTGGATTTGCTGTTGATTCCCTTCATTGCCTTCACTAACACCAAGTCAAATATTTCATAAAGGAAAAGCTTTTACATTTTACATAAAAACTGACCACACTACTACTAAATCCCAGTTGTTTTCTCAATGAGTTTATGCCTAATCATGGCCAACTAATTCCTATGGCTCCAGGCATGACTCAAAGCCAGAAATGCCAATAATTACTGACCTCAGTAGGTCACGTATTCCTTCTTTGGATAATTATCTGGAGTAAATTCTTATTCAAAAATCTCCATGGAGTTACTCTTTATTCTATTTGCTGCAATGAGTTAACCCTCTGATAGGTCTGGAATTTCACATTCCCTCTTAAAAAGAGTTGTATTCTCAGTTCACTCACTTGCAATACTCATAGATGAACTATTCAATTACTGAAAAGAAATCTAGGAATAATATCACTTTTAAAAAAATCTCCTAGGAAAACCCTAAGGTTTTGTGATCATAAAAGCCTGGGTTCAAAACCTAGCTCTAAACTTTAAAGGTTGTGTAAATTTGTACATGTACTTAAACTCTACACTGCTCTATTTCCTCCTCAGTGAAATGGAGATCAGATTCATTTCTGATCTGATGATCAGAATGGCAAGGATGCTTTGAGGGTTAGCATTAGTCTAAAAAAGTGGCTGACATACGGCAAATACTTAATAAATAGTAGCTATTAATCTAGTGTCTCAATCTATTAATTAAACCATATTTGTGTTCTTACAGTAACTTATCCACAGGTTATGAAACACTTGGACACATATTATCCACTAGATCCTTACTCTGCTTCTGTGGGGTCATGCACAGAACAGGTACCATTTCTCCTATATTGATGAAGATTTAGGGTCAAATATTAAACATTTTGCCCAAAGTTGCACAGCGTGTTTTGGAGCCATAGGACTCAAGCTCAGGGTCTCTGACTCCAAGTCAGATATGTGCGTCCTGCCCTCCTGCTACCCTGTCTCCTACCACTGGCCCAGGCAGCCTACACATCCATTTAAAGTAAATATTAATTGTTTGATCAAAAGCTGAACATCAAATGATCTAACTGGAACCTATTGGGATAAATATTTTTGTTTTCCAGTACTCAGGAATTCTACAAATTTGATCTTTAAGAAAATGATGAAGATGAGTATGAATAGCTTGAAGACAGTGTAATACCTTAAGCCAAGGTATCTGACCTTGAATAATTCCATGCCCTACAGCTGTACTGCCTAATATAGGAGCCATAACTACATATGGCGATTGAGCAATTGAACTGCAGTTTGTGTGGCTGAGGAACTGAATTTTAAAATTTATTTATTTTTAATTAATTTAGCAATTATTGATTGTTAATTTACTGATAGTTAATGACTAACTTATTTATAACTAATATTAATTTAATATTAAATTTAAAACTTACAGTTGCTTTAGTTACAGGAAAACTTTTAAGTATAAAAAAATTTTAAGTATGTTTTAAACAATTTGGGTAAGTAATCTACTTTTTCAAGTGTACATTTTATGAATTCTAAATTTATAAAGTATTTCTGATGAGTATTGAGTATCTGAATTGAGTTGTGCCATGAGTATAACATATACACCAGATTTCAAAGACTTAGTACCAAGAAAAAAATGTAAAGTATCTTCTTAATAATTTTTCTTATTGACTGCACATTGAAATGATAACATTTTAGATATATTCATTTAAGCAAAACATATCCATGCCTCTAATCCCGCATTTTGGAAGGCCAAGGCAAGCAGATAACTTTAGGTCAAGAGTTCAAGACCAGCCTGGCTAACATGGTGAAACCCTGTCTCTACTAAAAATACAAAAATTATCCTGGCATGGTGGTGTGCGCCTGTAATCCCAGCTACTCAGGAGGGTGAGGCAGGAGAATTGCTTGAACCAAGGAGACAGAGGTTGCAGTGAGCCAAGATCACGCCACTGTACTCCAGCCTGGCAAAAGAGCAAGACTCTATCTCAAAAAAAGTATACATATACGTGTGTGTGTGTGTGTATATATATATATATATATATATA
>NW_016806325.1:1309789-1318534 GCF_001698545.2 Rhinopithecus bieti
GTTTTTTTTTTTTTTATTTGTTTGTTTGTTTTTAGAATGGCACAAAAAATTTTAAGTAGCTATACAGCTCTAATTGAATTTTATCTGGCAGCACTGTCCTAAACGAAACCCAATGATCTGTGTAACCAGAGAAACTCACAGATAATATCACTTTATTTTATTAACTAATTTTCATTTTTGACAGACCTGAGTCTCACATTCTTCACTACTGAGGGTTTTCAAAGAAGTTACTTTCTCTAAGACAGGCAGACAGAGGGCAAGAATGTGGGATTTTCTTTGGTGAGATAGGACTGGAGAAGTGAAAAGGCCTAAAACTACTGAAATTGACATAACTGTTGAATTAAAAGCTATGCTCAGTTTAATTCATTGCCTCAAACATTTATGGGACATCTACAAAGTGCAAGTGATTTGTTACGTGAAGGTTAATAGAGCCCAAAATTCCAGCCTCTAAGGTGCTTATATCCAAGGGCAGTATTTCTCAAGATGTGGTCCAGAAACCATCACACCCGCATCACCTGATTCTGCCTGTTAAAAATGCATATTCTTAAGTCTTGGCTAGGCCTATTGAATTCAGCTTCTGGAGATGGTTACTCAGGAGTCTTGAGTGTTAAATGGTAATTCTTATGCCACTAAAATATGACTCCCTCTTCCAGAGGGCAAGAGAGAGACATGAAACAGTGGATATTGTGTAAGTACTCTGCTGGAGGCATGGAGGCATTCGCAGTGTACCATGAAAGACCTTTTTGAGCAGCAGGTTTCTAAACGAATTTGTAATGACGAGCAGGAATTAGTCACCAAAGAAGGCTGGGAGGACAGTAGCAAGCAGAGGCTCAGAATGAGTGAGATATCTGGGCACATGTCCTTATGGCATATATGAGGACCTATGAGAAGTGCACTGTTACTAGAGCATAAGTGCAATATGAGGCTACAAAAATCTTAGATGAAATGCTTTAATCTTTAGAGTAGGGTTTTTTTAGGGTAAAAGGGACAGTGGTGGAAGAAATAGGGGAGGCATGTGTCGTTTGAAGACAGTTTCCAGATCACTCTGATATTCTGCTCAAGAGTCACTGCTACCAGCAGCATTTTAAGCAAATGAGTATTACAGCCAGAACTATGTTTAGGAATTTTTCTGCCTGACAGGTGAGAGGAAAATGGCTTTGAGAGGGGCTAGCCCAGCACAAGGGAGTTGATCATTCTCTAAATTAAAGTGATGGTAAGAAAGATTAAAAGGAGGGAAATAACACCATGAACTTAGCAGGGCTTTGAACTTGACTGAATGTCGGTGTGGGGAGAGTTTAGGGTGACTCCAGGTTCCTGGCTTGACTACAACTGAAAGGGTGGTAATGCCATTCACTGAGAGAGAACGTCAACAACCAAGCCTGTTCTAATTTCAAAACTTTGCTTGGCATGTTCTTTTGAATGAGTCATTACATGCAAAATCTGTTGACAGTCTTCAGAAGGAACCAATGAAGCCATAACATGGCACAAGACTGTATATTACTATGCAGGAACTGCATCAAGTTTTGTATTAATAAAATCTGTTCCTGTGTTACATTTTCAAACAGACCTACTTATGACAAAATGTTTTGGGGATTTTCATCAACATTATCGTTATGAAAAGTCTGATATTTACACACTGAAAGGTACCTTTAAGTGCAATAGAGTGAGATTTTTCCAGAGTTTTAAATAGTAGTAACACCTACTTTATATACTTACATGTATGTCAAATCATTGAGAAAAATATGTAACAGTGTAAAGGTAAAAGGTATCTTCTTTTAAAAAGTATTTTGCATAGATATTGTTCTTTAAATGTTCCATGAGGATATCCTTAACTACTAGCTATTTAAAAGAAAGAAAAAAACAGCAAAAGGGTTTTCAGACAAAAAAAAACTATATGCAATCTTAAAGTCAGCTAAGGTGCTATGCACACCCTCTAAGTCTCAGCTTCTTGGGAGGCTGAGGCAGGAGGATCACTTGAGCCCAGGAATTCAAAACCGGCTTGGGCAACATAGCAACATCTCATCTCAAAACTAAAATAAAATAAAAAGTTTTCAAAACTCCATGTCACGTAGATTAACATAATTAGAAATGTTATACATACATCAAAATATCATATTGTTCCCTATAAATATGTAGACATCATGCTTTACAAGAAAAACAGTTCCAAAGTCATATTGCCAAACAGACAGCAATCTATGCAAATCTTAGAAATAAAGCACTACAA
This sequence comes from Rhinopithecus bieti, assembly GCF_001698545.2. Classification (NCBI taxonomy): domain Eukaryota; kingdom Metazoa; phylum Chordata; class Mammalia; order Primates; family Cercopithecidae; genus Rhinopithecus; species Rhinopithecus bieti. The sequence continues at coordinate 1,312,014 of NW_016806325.1, forward strand.
GTAAGTTTAAAATTATGATGTTGCTGTCATTTGTAAGGTTATCAGCCTTTATCTGAGGACAGAATTGAATGCATTTGAAGGACTCAAAATACAGGAAGAATTACAAGAACATAAAGGCATAGGAGTTGAAGTTGAAGGCTGCCAGAGAGTAGTGGAAAGAACTTTGGATTTGGGACAATTATCAATTATCAATAAAGAAATAAGAACTTTTATATCAGAATTTTGGTGTACCTGACATTTTTCAAACAAATTCTACCTTTTGGGGCCAAAGTGCTCTCTGTCAAACTCTGAACTAAAGGACCAAATCAGCCTCCCCAAGTTACCAGCAGAACTAGCACTTTGGAACTTTGGCAAAATCTTAAAACAAAGGATTATAAACACTTTGATATAGTTTCCTTAGAGGCTGAATGTTTTGCTTAACACAAAGATTTAAACCAAATTAAGATAACTCTAGGAACTGATATGTTTCATAAGCTGATTATTTTTATTTTTCTCAGAACCATTACTTTAACTGAAGAGTAAACTGGAATAAGCAATTTCTATAGATGTCAAAACTTGGTAATATTGATTTTTTACATCCACAAACTTTGTCTTTCTAGTAACAAATGTAAAAGAAAGGGTAGTTATTGTACACTTCATCCTAACAAGGTTCACATTTAAAATTATGTAGTCCACTTATGTGAAGGGCCCAAGAAAAATAACTCCCTTAAATTCATTCCTCTCTTCTTGTTCTGTTTGAGTTAAACACTTTATTTTATTAGACTTTGGTAAAAAAACAACACCACGACCGAAAAAAAAAAAAAAAAAAAAAAACATAGTGGTGATTAAAAAACATGCCAGTTCTTACCAAATGGTTTTCACAAAGCCTAAAAAAACTCACGGTTGCTGGATTTAAGCACTCATTCACTCATTGATTTTATGACTAATTTTAAAATAGATGACTGCTTGAGGTAAATTCAATATTATATAAAGACATAGTAAAGTCAACAAACAGATAAATATACAATGATAAAGTAGGAGAGAAAGAAGTAAGATTCAGAAAAATAATATGTGAAACATCATGCTTTAAAAGAAAAACAGTTCCAAAGTCATATTGCCAAACAGACAGCAATCTATGCAAATCTTAGAAATAAAGTACTACAAGTAAGCTTAAAATTATGATGTTGCTGTCGTTTGTAAGGTTATCAACCTTTATCTGAGGACAGAATTGAATCCATTTGAAGGACTCACAATACAGGAAGAATTACAAGAACATAAAGGCATAGGAGTTAAAAGTTGAAGGCTGCCAGATAGTAGTGGAAAGAACTTTTGGATTTGGGACAAAGAAAATCCTTCATTTAAACAGTCCCAGTTCTGGTAAACGTTATCGGTGTGACCTTGTGCAAATTACTTCATCTGTTTCAATTTCAGTTACCTGACCTGGAAATGAGGAAAATAATACCTGCGGGGGAGACATAGGCAAAAAGGACCTGTTGTGAGGATTAAATGAGATAATATATGGCATAGCCTGTTGTAATCTCTAAAGCCAAATATAACGTGCTATTAAGTATCTTAAATAAAAAAATAAATAAAACAGCTCCAAATACTTCTCATCAGCTGTCATCAGCACAACAAAGGTTTATGCACATACTTGTGTTCACGACCCTGTTCTAGGAACTGAGTAGGTAGAAAGGGTAAAAGATACTGTCTCTCCTCTCTGACCTATAATGAAGGCTCCAGATGAAATAAGGCACATTTATAAATAGATAGATAGATGATGCTTAGATAGATAATAGATAGATGGATGGATGGATGGATAGATGGATAGATAGATAGATAGATAGATAGATAGATAGATGGATAGATAGATAGATGATAGCAAAGAAAGGTAACATAGGCCATACACTCAATAAGAGTCAGAGAAGGTAGGCATTAACACAACTCACAGGTGGGAGAGATGACTGTGGATTAGGAAGGTCCAAGAAGGCTTCAGAAGGAAGATTTGGACTTCAGCAGGGCCTGAAGAATGGGTAGCACTTACATAAGCAGAGAGGAGAAAGGAAGGCATTGCAGGCAGGAGGCATGCTTGTAACCAAAGGCCTGAGATTGCCAATGGTTTCTTGGGGAGGAAACAGAGTGAACAGAGTATGGTAAGAGATAACGCTGGAAGGTAGGTTGTGTTGTAAGGCAAAATGGCATTCAGTCAGTGTGCCCCAGTCAAGCCCTGCAGGTTGTCTATAGCCAGACCCACTCTGATTGGCCGATACATGAGCCACTCAGGTATTAAATACTATCACCCCTGGGGGTAAGGTTGTCTGGGTACAGAGGCCAGAGCAAGCTCAATATAGGGAATGCCAAGTTAAGGAGTTCAGATCTTATCTTGTCAACATTCGGGAGCCAGTTAAGGGTTTTCAAACAGATGACTAACCTGCTAAAAGTGATTATAATGAGATTATTGAGCAGTGGGATGTAGAATGGATGGGGGAAAAAGTGGCCGCAGGGTGGAAAATTAATTAGGGGGCTGTTATGGTAGTTCAAGGTGAAGTCATAATAGCCTAGGAGAAGGTGGTGACAATAGAAAGAGAAAACAGGCCCTGAATGTGCAGGAATCATCTAGTAAAAGTTCCAGTTCTTTCTTTCTGCGGGCCCAAGCCTTGCACAGTGCTCAACACTAAGTAAACACATGTGTTTATCAACTATAAGGAACTATGGAAACATTGTCAGGGATACAAAGGCAAATTGAGAGACCTGCGTATTTAAGAAAGAAACAGAATATTAAAGACTGGAAACATTTTTAAAGATCTCTACCGCAACCTCCAGGGATTGAAGGTTTGAAATATGAGGCTCAGAGAAACTATTCTGCTTATACATTTGATGAACCTGCCTGAAACACTTTGTTATTTGTTATTCCAATAAGTCCCTAAATGTTATTAATCTTTGTTGTTGTTGTTTCTATTAGCATCTCTACTAATAAAAGCTTACTATTTTGTTGACTAACTTTGAAAGCTGCTATTTTACATTTATAACATATGTGGGGAAAGTATAGAGAAGGAGGGGAATTGACTAAGAACAGTTGTGAGAAGAGATAGGAGAGAAATTACATCTGTAGGCCGGATGCAGTGGCTTATGCCTGTAATCCCAGCCCAGGGATTACTTTGGGAGGCCCAGGTGGGCGGATCACAAGGTCAGAAGTTCAAGACCAGCCTGGCCAACTTAGTGACACCCCGTCTCTACTAAAAATACAAAAATTAGCCGGGGATGGTGGCAGGCGCCTGTAATCCCAGCTACTCAGGAGGCTGTGCTAGGAGAATCACTTGAACCAGGGAGTCGGAGGTTGCAGTGAGCCGAGATTGCACCACTGCACTCCAGTCCGTGTGACAGAGCTAGACTCCATCTCAAAAAAAGGAAGGAAGGAAGGAAGGAAGGAAGGAAGGAAGGAAGGAAGGAAGGAAGGAATTACATCTGTAAACTGGTCTTGAAGAATTTCCCCAAAGCTTTAAAAGATACGTACAACTGCCATTTGGAGAAAAGTTAACAATTCCATAAAACAGATATTCTAAAGCAGAAACAGGCAAGACCTTCATCCTCTACAGCAATGTTTTTCAAACAGTGATTCACTACCTATAAACAGAACACCAAAACAACTTTGGGATCCTGACCAGAATGAATAGAATAGAATAGAATAGAATAGAATAGAATAGAATAGAATAGAATAGAATAGATCTCAGATTGCATGGTTGGTAGTAAGGAGTAAGTATTGTTTTATGAAACTTTTTAAAATTATTATTTAATACGGACAAGGTCTCACTATATTACCCAGGCTGGTCTCAAACTCCTGGTCTCAAGCAAGCCTCCCACCTTCGCATACCATAAAAGTGCTAGGATTACAGGTGTGAGCCACCACACATGGCCAGAACTTTTCTTAGCTGTGTGTGTATGTGTGTGTGTGTGTGTATGTGTGTGTATGTGTGTGTTGAGACAGGATGTGAGACGCGCTTCTTATCGTAACTCACATATAAAAATATTTGAGGTCGGGTGCAGTGGCTCACGCCTGTAATTCCAACACTTTGGGAGGCTGAGGTGGGTGGACCACCCGAGGTCAGGAGTTCGAGACTAGCCTGACCAACATTGTGAAACCCCATCTCTACTAAAAATACAAAAAATTAGCTGGGCATGGTGGTGGCCACCTGTAATCCCAGCTACTTGGGAGGCTGGGATTTGTATATATCCATTTGTATTTATATATATATATATATATATATATATATATATACACACACACATACACATAACATTTGTGTATATATATAAACATTTATATATATAACATTTGTGTATATATATAAACTTTTTTATATATATATATACACACACATATATCTTTCTTTATTCCCCAACAAATCTTTCCACCCAGCCTCTACCTCTCAGTCTTAGCCCTGTCTTTTAACCTCTTAAATATTATCCAAAGACTTTCCCTTGGTCAGATCTCTACATTAGCAACTCTAAGAAATAGCACAGTTGTTGCCTTCATGTAAATCTCTTAAATAAAGCATTTATTTGATGTGTTACTGGTAAATGTTTAACAATCAGTTTTCCAATAAGAAAAAGCCCTTATTTGTAGCACTTGCCATTTCCTGTGGTGTAAATACTCCAATTAGAGCCAATTTCAAGCTACTAACATTACATCACTAGATGTGAAATTGTAAAGAGATGCACAACAGCACATATTACATTGTATGTCCACTGTACGGATGATAGACATAAATAACCTCAAGTACGTAGATAATAGGAAAATGTCATAAAATGGGAAGTGATGAGTTTTGAATGCTTATTGTCTTCAAAATAAAATATATTTAACTGTATATAATTTACTTTTTAATAATGGCTGTGTCTAACAACTAGCTCACAAAATTTAACTCCAGCGTATTCCTGACCCAGCTTGACTTCTCCAGCAGGCTCTGATCCCACACTCTCTACCACCTGCTGAACAATTCTACCCGGATGTCTTCCATAAGAAACCACAAACTTAACATACCGAAATCTAAACACACTTTCCTCTTTGAATCTCCCAGTGCATATTTCTCTTCCCCTCTTGACTTCCCTATTTCTATTAATGGTGCCTCTAATATCCTTAGCAACCCAATCAGCTGCTAAGTCTTGAAGGCTCTGCCTATATTCTGATCTGCCTCCTCCTTTTCATTCCATTTAGGGTTACTGTCCTACCCCAGACAATTAACTAGCCTCTTCCCCTTGTCTTTTCTCCCTCCAATCTATCTGACAATACTATTAATCTTCCACACACACAGCTCTGATAGTATAGTTTTGCTATTCAACACACATACACGAATCCGGCCTTCAAAGCTCTCCTTGCTTCAGGCAATCTGGCTAGCTCCTTCTTTCCCATGCTGGGAACATGCCTTGTGGATTCTGATTGTGTGCTTTTGCTCCCACTTTTGCCTTTCTCTGGAATGTCCTTCCCTCTTTATGGAAAGACTCATACCTTTTATACAAGACAGCTCAAACGACAATAAAAACATGTGGGTTGGTTGTCATAGGAATATATAAGTTGATGAGAATCTGGAAAGAGGAAACAAACAAGAAGTGCCAAATCCAGGAATCATTTAAAAATAAAAATTTATTTGGTCACTATCTGTTATGGAGGTTCTATGAAACATGCTATACTGTTAGGGAGGTACTATGAAACATACTACACTGTTATGGAGGTTCTATGAAGCATACTACACTGAGGTAGCACTTAGCCCATTGTCATTACTAAAAGAATTGCTGGGGGAGCCAACATGAGATTTATCTCAAACCTATGGCTTTCAATTATACATGCCACAGCTGTTCTTCATTAACTGAAATAATTAAGAACTGTCTGCATTTTAACCATTTACTGTAACTATTTCCCTCTTAATGCCCTGAGCCAAACTGGGTTGAGGGGGTGAGGAAAGGTGGGTGGTAGAGACATGGAGTCCCCTAATCTGGTCTGTTTTCACCATTGATGAGCCTCATTCATCTTTGGGATGCAGATCACGAGGATTAAAGATCCATCATGTGCCCAGGATTTCCCAGCAATCAGAAGCAAAGAAACTGGAATTTGTATCTTTTATACATATTTTGTCCTTCAGCCCTTCCCCAGTGCTTAAATTATTTTGGGTTATGGCAAGCCTGAATCTTTAGCCCAGGAGAGGTGAAAGTGAATGAGGGAGAGGAAGGTGGTGAGAGACAAATGGCAAAGGTAAAAGTGGGCTGGGTGCGGTGACTCACACCTGTAATCCCAGCACTTTGGGAGGCTAAGGCAGGAGGATCAAGAACTTGAGCCTAGGAATTTGAGACCAGCTTGGGCAATATGGTGAGACCTCATCTCAACAAAAGTTTTAAAAATTAACTGGGCATGGAGCTGCACGCCTAGTTCTAGCTACTTGGGAGCCTGAGAGGTCGAGGCTTCAATGAACTGTGATGGTGCCACTGGACTCCGGCCTGAGCAATAGAGGGAGACCCTGTCTCAAATATATATATATATATATATATATATATAT
>NW_016806325.1:1321376-1350611 GCF_001698545.2 Rhinopithecus bieti
CGCCATGGCCAGAAGACCCCGGCACAGGTAACGGGGAGCCCGGCGGGCGGCCGAGGGCGGGGGCACGCGGGGGCGCGCGGGGCGCCAGGCTTCTGGGAGCAGGTGGGAATTCGTTCCGGGATCATCTGAGGGGCTGTCAGACCCTGCGAGGACCTGGAGCCCCTGTCTCGGCAGCAGAAGCCGCTCTAGAGACTGATGAATGGAAGAGTCTTTGCGGGAAATGTATCCGGACGTTGGGAAGCACGCCCTGAGGCTCATTTTGCAAGTTGCATGGGGATACATTTTTATTTAGGGGGAAAAAGAAAGCAGCACGTTCCAGCCAGGGGCAGAGCGGTGCCCACCAGCCCCGGGGACCCCACCAGGTGCCTGGCTTGATGCCGCGGGTGTCGGCGAGGGATCCGCAGCGTAATTGCTGGATGCATTGAGATATGTTTGGACTTGGAAGTGCAGAGCATATGGCAGATACAGGGAAAATGCTGGATTGTTTAGTAGCTGCAGGTAGTGCATTTAAATTTCATTCATTCTTTATGGAGGCGAAGACCAGTGTCAGCTGACAGGCGGCTGAAAAGCAGATTTTAGGGGGATAAAGGGGTCTCTACTTTTGCAAATTGTCTTGAGACCTGGTTTTGGAGGTTCGAATCATTATTCTGTGAAAGGCTTTTATTTCTACTGCAAACATTGCATGCGCACCTACACGCGCCGGCGTCGCACATGTCACTGCACTTAGGGAGGCTCGCCGGGAAGATGGGTGCAATCCCCTCACATTTTTGGCCGGACAGATGGGAAGAGGGAGAGGAGGAGGAGGAGGGAAATCCTCGTCCGAACTGTCAGTTGCTGGCTCCTCAGCCTCCACCGGCCTCTGGACTTCCCCAGCAGCACACGCTGGGGGCTCCCTGCGAGCGGCGGGTGCCGGGGCTAGCTGGGGGGCCGTCGCGGTCGCCACTCGGCTCAAGGGGACCGAGGCCGGCAGCACCTAAGGCCGCTGCCGCGCAACCGGGACGCGATCCCCGCGAGCTCTGCCCCTATGCGAGAGGTCCCTGCGCGGCGCGCACACGTGGGTGCGACTGAAGTCGCCGCGCCTCCTCGCGTCCTCTTTCAGCTGCCTTAGGTCGCCCCGGCCGAGGCGCGGTGACCGGACGCACCCTCGCGAAGGAGTTCTAGGGAGAAGTCCGTGGAGGCAAAGCAAATCCTTTCGCCTTTCCTTAGGTTATTTTATTTTCTCCTACTGGTTTGTTGTTGAGCCTGCAGGCGCTGGTCCCCGCGGGGCGCTGAGAAGTTGCAAAGAGCGTGGGTGGAGACCCTGCAGCAGCACCCGCGGGCTGGGCTGGGCGGGGAGCAGCGCTGGGGCTTGACTGGGCTCTGAGGACTAGAGGGCGACTTGGGGGAGCCCCGGGTTCCCTATAGCTCCCCCGGAGCCTGGTCGCGCGGGGAGGTGCTGCCCTCGAGGGCTCCACTTTTCGCCTTTAGGACTTAACAGGACAGCTACTGGGGTCGTCTGTATTTTATTTTATTTTTTTTCGAGAGCTGAAAGTGGCAGCAGGAGGAGGGAGTCGGGCAGGGGTGCTGGGAGGAGGCGCGGCCGAGGCTCCGCGCCCCAAGGTCTCAGCCGCCTCCGCGGGGCGGGGCCGCGCAGGTTCCCTGAGGCTCCAGGTAGCCCAGAGGGGAGGCGGCCGGGAGGGGCGGGAGCCTTGAACCTGCCTCAGGGGGAAGAGAAACCCAACTGCGGGCTCGGAGCCGTTTCTTGCAAGGGCGAGCGTCAACTCGGCAGGGATTATATTAACCAGGTCAGCGAAATGAGTTTGAACCCCTCCGAATCACAGTAGCGGCCACAAGGCACTTCCTCCCGTTCCCCTCCCTCTTCCCAACCCCCCAGCACCTCTTTTCTTTTTCGTTTCTTTGCACGGTTTGTTTCCTTGACAGAATGTAATATTCATAGTTGTACTCTTGTAACCACACCGGGTCTAGCAGGTGGGGAGTAGAGTGCATCAACCCTGAAATCAGCCTTTGAAAGTCCTCTGACTGTTGGGTCTGAGATCTCGTCAGAGCAGATAAAGCAAAAGTTATTTCAGGTTCCTTAGAAGAAATTAATCATGCTACTAGGACGACTTAGAGCAAGCAAATCGCATGCAAAGTTCAAAGGCGAGCCTGGGTGCCCAGCCTGGCAGGGAGACTCAGGAACTGGGCGCGTGAGCAGCCCCGGACTCGCCCTGCTGTGTCCTGGCCCCTTCAGGTCCTGCAGAAGTCATTCTCCACCTTGCCTCCAAGACCTTGGTTTTGTACATCTTTGCCTCTGTGCTTAGCTTTTAAGAGGCACGGAAGGACATGGAGGGGGTCATGTATTAGCGCTGGAAAGTACCTTAGAAATAGGATCCAAGCAAGCCCTTATGTAAAGGCGGGGAACTGAAGTCTTGAGAGAGAGGAAGTGATTTGTCCAAGTCATACAGCAAGGTGGAGGCTAGACTAGAACCTTTGCCTCCAGAACCCTAGTCCTGTTGATTCCCGTGCTCTCACCTGACGTTGGCTGCCCCCTGCGGGCGGCTGAATAGGTTGCTTGTTCCTGGGTTGTTAAACTGCTGCCGAGAGAGAGAGGTGCTCAATGACTGCTCTGAAAAAATGTCCTCAGTTCTGAAAATGTGACCTCTAGATCCAGCCAAACCTGAAAAGTTAATTCGACTTGAATCTATGACTGCAGTTTCAGATTCCTCTGGTTTTCTTGGTGCCTCTCACATTTCACAAGGGACTGCATTTGGGGGCTTTCCAAGGAGTTCCCTATGAATCTTTCAAAAGATGCAGACTTACACCTCTGGGCTTTATAGCTCTTTTTTTTTTTTTTTTTTTTTTTTTTTTTTTTTTTTTTTTTTTTGCTTTATCATATCGTGTTTTATATTTTTGTAATTCTTGTTCAGAAGTTGTTTAGTGCCCCCTTTTGACAGTGGAAACAGAACTAGGCTATTGTTTCAAAACACAGGCACTAAATGAAGGGAATTATTACAGATTATAAATATATATTTCCTGGAGTTTTATTTGGTAGTGGTGGTGGTATTTTAAATTTGGATTACATCATGTCACCATACAACCTGGACTATCAAATTGTTGCTTAAAATAATAGCTTTAAATTATGAGAACCCCCAATTCAGGATTTTGGTAAGCACTTTAGCTTGACTTGTAGGGGCTGGTAATATGCATATGTGAGTTAGTTTGGGAAGACAAAACCTGTAATGAATATAACTTTTCTTTTTAAAAACGATGATTTACATTATGACATGGCTTTATATCATTGTTTTTATTGGTCTTAGTTTAATGGGTTTCTCAACATTTCTATGACAAATTTTAGTGAAGTTTCTAAGATAGTATTTTCCTATTTTTTATAAGAAAACTATAAAATAAACTGTAAAATTATTGTCATCTAATCAGTGTGTGATTAATAAACAGTAAGCATAGAGTTATATCTTCAAAAGTCATAAAATTTCCTAGGTTAACTAAATAAAAGAAAAAGCTTTTGAAAATAGTAATGGGTTCTTTTAAATCCATGGATTTCTTCTGGGGAAATCCCTTCTGGATTAGGTTACATTTTATAATATTTCAAACACTATTCTGTCAGAGACAGAAAAAACAAGAGTAAGTAAGACTCTAACAAGTGGCCTAATTATTCACTCAGTTACTCTAGAAACTAAGTATTGTAAACATGGGCACAAGTTGGATCAACCAGGCCTGGAGTTGTGAGCAATTTGGTATTAATTTTATTTACAAAACATTAAAGTTTGATCACTCAATGTTCTTATCTTTCCTTAGGTTTTAAAATCCTTTCCTCTTAGATTCTCCTAATCCTCTAGACTTTATGGGATTACTATAATTATGTTTTGGGGTATATTGCTTCTTGATTTTTTTCTTTTTTTAATAAAACGAAAACCCCATTGGAATAGCATAGTTGAATTATTTATTATGTTTGAGAAACATTATTTAAACGATGTGACAAATGCCAAAGATTTTGAGTGTTCACTTATATAAAGGACATGGGTTCTTGTTCCTTTTCTTGTCCTTAACCTTAAGTTTTCAACTTAAACCTTCACTGGTTGGAAGGTGGCCAAATGTGTAACTTGTCCCTGGTCTAATAGTAACAGCAGGTTCAGACATGCAGGGGAATAGGAAGGTGCCAGGTCCTTGGCCGTATCTGTGGATACCCATAACAGCAGAACCAGTTTACAATACTAGAGCAACAGAATGCAGCAAACAATCTTGTTGTGGAAGTTTTCAAAGTTTTGTCTTCATAACCTTTGAAAAGATTGTTGAGGAGTTTTGTGTAAGTTTTGTAATCCAGTAGTAGTCTAAATCCTCTTGTTTCAGCCCACGTCTACCCATTCTTATTTCTGCAGCATATATAGCAGTGATGAGGATGATGAGGACTTTGAGATGTGTGACCATGACTATGATGGGCTCCTTCCCAAGTCTGGAAAGCGTCACTTGGGGAAAACAAGGTGGACCCGGGAAGAGGTAACTAATCATTTTATCAAGACGCAGAAAATAAATAGAGTGTATAATTTATAAAAAACAAAGTTTCAACTAAACTACAGGTGCTCAAGCTCATTAGCAGCCTCTTTGAGATCCTATTATAGCCCACATGTGCAGTGTGCCCTACACCCCCCACTCCATTATATTATCCATTTCCACACTATTTTCAGTTCCTTGAAAGTCCTCTTCTTCTCATTTTAGGCTTCGTCTATGTTTCCTTCTGCCTGTTGAGTTCTCATCCTTTTGTCCCGCCTCTTCTTCCTACTTTTACATCACCCATGAAGATATCACCTCTTCTGTGAAGCCATCCCTGGCTTCACCAAACAGGATTGGATGCGTCCTCCTGTGATCCCATGCATGGATGCATGTTCTACTTTATTGTTGCTGGGACATATATCCCTCCTCCAGCTAACTGCAAGTCTGTTGAGGGCAGGGCTCAATGTCTATTCATCTTTGTGTTTCCTGAATTCACAAGTACTTGACTCAAAGTAGGATATTAATAAATATTCTCTCAATAAGTGAATGACTTGCTACTCCCAAAAACAAAACAAACAAAAGAATAAAACACAACACTCAGAGAACTCATCTTTTGCAGTGTATTCATTTAATATCCTTGATATATTTCACAGAGCCATCTATATGAAGGTATGTTTTAAAAGCATCCAATAATGGTTGGAGACATATCTGCTTCCCCTGTTTCTTTTCAGCTGGCTTATCAAAAGTTTGATTTTGTAGGAATGAAAAAATATTTTAGAAGCAAAATTATTAATATGTGGAGAAAAGTTTCTCTAATGTTCTCAAACATTTTTGCAACTAATTTTAGATGATTCATGTTACAATAAATGGTACTGGCTCTTCTTCAGTTTCACTGTTCTCTGCTTCATTTAAACCAGAGCTCCTTTTAACAGGCAGGTAGGATTCCCAGAGAGGCTCATAGGAAATTCATATTTTACCTATTAAGATTGTCCACTTGGATAATCCTTATGATACGGAAGTTCTGTTGTCAACATTGGTTTCCTAATTCTTGTGTCTGTATTATACCGGGGACCTCCATTGTGTGTGAATGTTACCTTTGCAGAAACATAAGAAGGAATGCATTTATAAACACACTTATGAACTGGTAGGATTGCGAACAGCATATAAACTAAAAGAACTGATTAGCTGGAAATGTTTAATGTCTTTTATGTTCTAATACATTTGGCCTATCTAAATCTAACTAATTTTCTTCTATAGCCTTCAAGTTTAATTTTAAAAATGATCTTTATTTCTTTATAAAAGGTTAAACTAACTGGAAATATTCTATTTCTTGCTCCAGATCCTATTTATTACATAGGTAAATGTGTACTGAATCTAGCACTGGAATGCATTTTTTCCCAACAGAGTAAAGCAGTTATTTGTAATAAACACTCAATATATGCCAGGCATTGTGATAAATGTTTTGCAAAATTGCCTCATGTAATCCCCAGATAACCCTGTTAATATCAGCTTCATGTTAATAAATTGCCTCATGTAATCCCCAAATAACCCTGTTAATTTCCATTTTATAGATGGCAATACTAAGGCCCAGTAAAGTAAAATGGTATACTTGCTTTACACAATTAATAGTTGAGTCAAGATGCCAACTCTGGTCTGACTCTAAATAAATCTATGCTTCCAAGTCAGAGTATTACGTTTATATCTGCTGTATTTGGATACTTCAGAGAGATTTTTTATTCTAGATTCGTTCCCTCATTCACTTTAACTTGAACAGAGTTATATAGTAAATGACTGATATTCTAGGATTACCTTTAAATGTCTTAGGATGAAAAACTAAAGAAGCTGGTGGAACAGAATGGAACAGATGACTGGAAAGTTATTGCCAATTATCTCCCGGTAAGTTAGTAATTTTTTCTTATAACAAAAGGAAAGCTTCTCCCAAAGATTTCTATAAAATATTCTAGGAGGGGTTATTAAGATAGTGTATAATTTACTCACGTTTAAGAAGTGGGAGAAATGCCCTACCCATAACTTACATTTTATATTATAATGCATATAATTGGGATTTCTAAATAAATTATTAGAATTTAGTAGAATCGATTATTATAATTTAGATTATCAAGTTTTAAAAACAATTGCTTCTTGTTTTATCTTTTCATTTATAGGAAAATCAGTATTTTGATGGTTTGTTACATGGTAGATGATTAAACTTGATGTTTCCTCCAAGTCAGTTTTCCTAAATTCCCTATTTTGTCAATAGCAATACTTTTGGCATGAGGGTTTAAAATTCTGGAGACCTTTCTTGACTTATCACATTCCCCAACCCCTACATCTAAGCAGTTACTAAGGACCCTGGAATTCCTTTATAGTCAGTCCCGTCCTTTTCATTCTCATGGCTGTGCTGAAGGTTGGGCTCCTGCCCTCTCATTTGGACTACCGTATAACTTCCTAACTGGCTTCCCCACTTGTAGTTTTCCATTTTTCTTTCTTTTTTCTTTTCTTTCTTTTTTTTTGTTTTGTTTTGTTTTGAGATGGAGTCTAGTCACCGATCTATCCCTCATTACTTACAGGCTACAGAACATCCTGTCACCCAGTCACCCAGGCTGGAGTGCAGTGGCGTGATCTCAGCTCACTGCAACCTCTGCCTCCCAGGTTCAAGCGATTCTTGTGCTGCAGCCTCCTGAGTAGATGGGATTACAGGTGCCCGCCACCATGCCTGGCTAATTTTTGTATTTTTAGTAGAGACAAGGTTTCCCATATTGGTCAGGCTGGTCCCAAACTCCTGACCTCAAGTGATCTGCCCACTTCAGCCTCCCAATCCACCTGCTAGGATTGCAGGTGTGAGCCACCGTGCCCAGCCAGTTTTCTACTTTCCCATTCATCCCAAACACCATTGGCAGGTGGAACTTCCTAAAATGCAGCTGTACCTTATCTTTTCAAAACCAACCACAGTGACTTAGAATCTCACAAATTAAGTAAACTGCCTTGACCTGGCACACAGAGGCCCCCTCTATTGCCCCAGCTTACAGCTCCAGTTCTGTTTCCTACTTCCTCTCTGTAAGCAGGTTTGCTTGAATTTATTTCTGCTTTCCCTCCTCTGGGCTTTTGCTCCTGGTCTTCCCACCTCCTAGAATGTTCTCCCTTTACGTCACCAATTAAAGTTATGTCCATCCTTCAAAGTCCTTATGAAGAGCTCTTCAAGACTCCTCCCAAGGAAACCATTTCTCCTCCTAAGAAGATGCTTCTCTCCTCACTTCAGTATCATTTTGTTTTGGTCTTTTCTTCCAGATGAATCAAATTCAGCCTCTATGATAGTCAGTTATCTACTTGTCTTTTCCTTCTTATAAGATTACAGACTCCTGTAACATAGGACCTATCTTTTATGCATCTTTATTCCTTCTGCAATATAAATACTATGGTCCTGAATTGAAGCACATCTCTTGTTTGAATGGGAAGCAAACTTTAGTCTTTTATGGTGGTTTCTGTGAAAGCCTGACAATATAGAATCTGTATCAAGCCTTAGGCCATGTAGATACACTGCAAAAGTATCTGAGGTTAAGGTTAAGTTGGCAGGCACATGTGTAGTATGATGGTCCTTTAGATCATGTGGCAGGAATGTTTCCCTCAGGAGGCGGAGTGTCTAATTTTAGATGCAACTTTGATGTATTACTTGCGTGTTCTGTAGCCTGTAAGTAACGAGGGATAGATGGGCTCTAAACATGCTCTAAAATGTTCTTAAATATTTTCACTGCATATGGTCTATGTGTGATTCCTATTACAACAAAAAATTCACGTCCTTATCACATCGTATCTTTATGGTGGTGCATACTTTATTTGTCTAGAATCGAACAGATGTGCAGTGCCAGCACCGATGGCAGAAAGTACTAAACCCTGAGCTCATCAAGGGTCCTTGGACCAAAGAAGAAGATCAGAGAGTAAGTTCTTTCTTCATTGGTGTGTGAATCATAATTAAGAATATTCCCAAAATGCTGAATATTTTCCTATTTGAGGAAGCAGGTAAAATGGGCAAACAGGAAGTAGAGGACTCTATTCCCATATTTCCAGTGAATGAAAGCAAATTTCGGAAATTTTCTAAAGATCTTGTAACACTGCAGAATGATTATACTGACTCATTACATAACTTTAAAACATAGGTTATTTTTGTGTGTTTATCTGAAGGTGATAGAGCTTGTACAGAAATACGGTCCGAAACGTTGGTCTGTTATTGCCAAGCACTTAAAGGGGAGAATTGGAAAACAATGTAGGGAGAGGTGGCATAACCACTTGAATCCAGAAGTTAAGAAAACCTCCTGGACAGAAGAGGAAGACAGAATTATTTACCAGGCACACAAGAGACTGGGGAACAGATGGGCAGAAATCGCAAAGCTACTGCCTGGACGGTAATAATATGTCAAAAAATATATTGATCGGGAAGAATGAGGGAGTGGGTATTGAACATTCTGCTTTAAATGTATGGTGAGTAAATTATATTTCATCCGTCATAAGTGTTTTATTAGGTAAACCAGCTACATAGCTTTTAGAGATTGAAGACATCTTAGAGTTTATTTGGTTGAGAACTTCCAGGATCCGCCTAACAGTAAGCCCTGGGTGAAGACATTTAACTTTCCCCAGCCTCAATTTCCCCATTTCCAAAGTGAATCATACAGGGCCAGTGTTAGGATCAAGTAAAATGAATGTCAAAGGACTTGGGAAACTATAAAACTCTAAATGCATAGAAAGAAACTGAAGACAGTTTGTCTCTCTAGCAGTTCACATAGCTGGTTAAGCGACTCAAAGAACTCAGCTATCATTTGCCTGATAACCATCATTCATTTCTTTTAATGTTTTTTTTTTAATTATTATTTTTTAGAGACAGAGGCTTGTTCTGTCACTCATGTGTGACAGAGTGCAGTGGCATGATCGTAGCTCAATACATCCTTGAACTCCTGGGCTCAAGGGATCCTCCCACCTCAGCTTCTTGAGTAGCTAGGACTACAGCTGCACCCCACTACACCGAGCTGATTTTTAAGTATTTTTTGTAGAGATGGGGTCTTGCTGTATTGCCCAGGGTGATCTCAAACTCCTAGCCTCAAGCAATCCTTTTGACTCCCAAAGTGCTGGGACTATAGGCATGGGCCACCATACCTGGCCACCATTATTCATTTCATTATACCACTTTGCTTAATTTTTTACTTCGTTGATTAAAGAAATAATGTATTTCTTGAATTCTCGTACTACTTCCAGGTTTTTAAATAATGGTCAGGGTAATAATGCTTTCTTTTAAAGAACAAGGCAAGAAAATGACCTCATTATGAGGGATAACTATGGAAGCTCATTTTTGTCCCATTTTTCCCACTTAAATAGTATATAACAGATTTCATTACTTTGGAAAGCAATACTTTTAATGATAAATCTTGCATTAAAATGATATAGATAGAAAATATTAAAAATAGTTTTATTCTTGAGCTTCATAATCCACGAGAAAGTTTATGTAGTATTCTCTAGTGATGCTCCAAAGCATTTGCACCCTTGTGGTTCAGTATAAACTTAGAAATTTTAAGAGGTTGGTAAAAAAAGGCGTTTACTCCCATATGGCCTGAGAGGATACACTGCTGATTCTTCTCAAAATTAACAGGGCTATTGAACTTCCTCTTTCTTGAGCATACATTCCCCACCCCATTGAAATAGAAAAGGGAGGCTTAAACGGTTTCTTTGAATTGAGAAACTGTTTTCCTGAGAATGGAAAGACTTTAGAAAAAATGCGTTGCCGTTTGAAAATATACTGGGGGTTAGGATCTTTCCCTTTGGGATCCCATTTTCCACTCTCATCTCTGTCTGATTCGAAAAACAGTTGGGGTAGCTTTCAAAGGGTAGGAGGTTTTTTGGTCTCAAAAGTTCTTGCTAGTGCTTTGAGAGATAAAGAGTGAAGTCTTCTTCATCAGCAGCATCTTATCATCCACTAAACTTCACCATGTCCCTGTCGTGGTGTGTAGGCCCTGCTGTGCCACATTCAGAGGAGTAATTTCTCCAAGGCAGCTGCAACTTTACATTGTGTTAGAGTCTTGTACCACAACGGGTCAGAATAAACCTGAAGCGTTATTGTATTGAACGTAGTCCTTTACCAAGGAAATGAAATGGTTAAAAGATACTGATATTTCTAGAAAACGACATGCATTCCAGATTGTGTAATTAAGAGAAATCTATGGATTTCTAACTAGGCACTAGAGAAAGCCTGATCTTAGGGGGTGGAGAAGAAGGAAACAATTAAAAAGAGAAAACAACTATTAGGCCCAAGGGAAAGGTCACTGTTAGAAACAGTTTTCTGTCAATTCACTTTAATCTGAATTGAAATTTTTGTTTGTGAAATTTGTGTGATATATTTCTGTGCAGAACTGATAATGCTATCAAGAACCACTGGAATTCTACAATGCGTCGGAAGGTCGAACAGGAAGGTTATCTGCAGGAGTCTTCAAAAGCCAGCCAGCCAGCAGTGGCCACAAGCTTCCAGAAGAACAGTCATTTGATGGGTTTTGCTCAGCCTCCACCTACAGCTCAACTCCCTGCAACTGGCCAGCCCACTGTTAACAACGACTATTCCTATTACCACATTTCTGAAGCACAAAATGTAAGCCATTCCTGAGAATCTAGTTTAATGAGAGAGATGATTAGTTTAGCTCCAGGTAATAATCATACTTTGCAGTTGTATACTTTTCAGAGAACTTTCCTGAGCATGATCATGGCCAGTCTTCACCTATGCCCTTTGAAGTAGATAGGATGTAGGTCATGTTTGTTACCCCTGGTTTATGTCTCCAGAATGGTAAGTCTCCAGAGGATGGTAAGTGCTTAGCCCAGGGTGACACAGCTCATAGAGATAGTGCTGACTAGAAAATGAGCTGTCTGATTCTAACTTGCTGCTTCAAATCTAATTGGAAGGCAACCTTTGAATGTAAATTTACTTAAGGTACTATTGAAGAATAGGGGAATGGGGTCGCATTTGTAGATGTAATGTTTTTCTCTTCCAAAATGAAAAGGGAAGGTAGTATTATGTTTAAAGAGGAGAGAGTTTGACACTGAAATTCAGCGGTTATGGTATGTTCCATTCTGGTAGTGATCAGGCAGACATGTCTTAATTTATTCACTCAGTAAATGTTTACCTTCTTACTCTGAGTCAGGAGCAGAACTTTGTGACATTCATTTTCTGATGTCTCCTTTCAGTTTCCATTGGATCAGTGTGATCCCTTCCTTATTTCTAGTATTTATATTTAGGGAAAGGGATAATCCATAATAGGTGGAAAAAGAAGAAAGGGAAAAAAAATCGAGAAACTTTAATCTTAAGACCAACAATAATAAATGATGAAACGTACCCAAGAATAGAGAGCTCATATGCAAATTATATGCAAAGCATGTTCTTAAATAGTTTTTATTCTTCTCTGTTCATGGATTTGACTACAAACTTTACAGAAAGGTCTCAGATGAATAAATTGTCATAAATCCTGTGCTTTTTATTAAAACTCAAAATTATTCCAAGAAAAATATATATATATTTTTTTGAGACGGAGTCTCGCTCTGTCGCCCAGGCTGGAGTGCAGTGGCACCATCTTGGCTCACTACAAGCTCCGCCTCCCGGGTTCACGCCATTCTCCTGCCTCAGCCTCCAAGTAGCTGGGACTACAGGCGTGCACCACCATGCCCAGCTAATTTTTTGTATTTTTAGTAGAGACAGAGTTTCACCGTGTTAGCCAGGATGATCTCGATCTCCTGACCTCGTGATCCGCCCGCCTCGGCCTCCCAAAGTGCTGGGATTACAGGCGTGAGCCACCGCGCCCGGCAAGAAAATATTTTATTTACAAACAGCTGGTACCATCAGTTTTCCCATAGAAACAATTTTCAAAGATTCATTAATGTATTTTAGAATATATTTTTTGTTGTTTTTTCATTGTGTTTTTCTGTAATTAAGGAACACATCCCAAAATTTAAAGTGCTTGTCAACACTTCCCAAGGATTGATGAGGACTTTACATTTTTTTCACTATGTTCCTTTAGCTGTTCAGCCATTTCAAAGGCCTGGCGAAATTTCACATTAAAAGGTTTTTAAAAATTGTTTAGTGTATTTTATCAGTAAAGTGTTTTTTTCTCTCAGTCCCAGAACAAAACCTCAGCATATGTAGCCTGAATGATGTGGCCTTTGTTTTGTCTTTTCCATCTAGGTCTCCAGTCATGTTCCATACCCTGTAGCGTTACATGTAAATATAGTCAATGTCCCGCAGCCAGCTGCCGCCGCCATTCAGGTAAAATCATTGATCATTCACTGTTCAAAGCACCACTTTTAAGAAATGCTTATTTCTTTCATCTAAACACATATTTTCACCTGAGCAACTGAAGTAAAAAGGAAAGGGAACATGGAGAGGAGAGCAGAGTCTTGGCCAGCAATCTATTAATCTTGTCTTCTAGAATGAGTTT
The DNA here is from genome assembly GCF_001698545.2 of Rhinopithecus bieti. Lineage (NCBI taxonomy): Eukaryota > Metazoa > Chordata > Mammalia > Primates > Cercopithecidae > Rhinopithecus > Rhinopithecus bieti. Next base: position 1,334,321 of record NW_016806325.1, read on the forward strand.
GCTCTAGAGTTTTCTGATTCTTTGATGTTGCAAGATGAAATAACTCATCAGTCAGCATCTACTCTTCTCTGAGATTTCACATCACTCCCTTAAGTCTGAAATAACATTCACAAAGACTTCTGTAGGAGCCAATTTGATTGGTGTTGTTTTCGCAATGAGGCTCTTTGGGCTGTGTGGTACCTCATGACCATATTGGCTACACTTATTGTATTTGCAGCTTCCAGTCAGACCTTTGTCTTTATTTCCCTTACCTTGTAATTTCAGAGACACTATAATGATGAAGACCCTGAGAAGGAAAAACGAATAAAGGAATTAGAATTGCTCCTAATGTCAACTGAGAATGAGCTGAAAGGACAGCAGGCGCTACCAGTAAGACTGTCATCATGTGCTTGAATGAGGGGATAGCAGCTTTGCCTCAGTTTACCTAAGCACTCTTCTCTTCTAAATATTACACTTACCAAGGCTCTATATATCCTTTCAGAATGTCTCAACACAAGAAGTTGCTTGTAGTAAAATGTAGTTTGTATCAGAATATATGCTGATTAAATTGGAAGCAGTCTTTTTGTAATTGCAATAAAAATGCAATATCCACTTATGATTGTTATCATCAATTTTGTTTTCTTCAGAAGGACTATAATCAGTTTAAAGACTAGCAAAGATAAAATGAATGAAAATCTGCATTTTCTACAGAGCTATGTATATGGTACCATTTTGGGTTTTTTCTATTATTTTGTTAACCTATATTTTCATATTTTATAATTTCAGATATGATTTGATGCATGTTCAGTATATACATGTAAAAGGTTATATATAAAACCTCTTCATAAATAACATTAGCTGCTCTCTTTTATTTGCATGTGTGAAAGTGATGTGGGCCATTACTGAATTCTGACATCTTCTTTAGTGACTGGGCAGCCAACTGGGATGGTTCCTTGTGCTTTGTAACATATATAGTTAACCAACAAAGACAATAAAAGAGAAGTGATGCCCAGTAGGTATTCCTAGGGGTAAATTTATTTTTGTTAAATAATAAGATGATTATGTGCACATGCTAGTTCGACCACTTTTTAACTTTAGTTAATGTTTTGCAATTTCTCCTGTTGTGTGGTCATACTGTAAGGAGACTTCTGTTAATTTGCTCTTCTGCTTTCCTAACCACGTTGATTTGGCAGTGCTTCACTGCATCAATGCAATCTGTAGCATTAGAAAGGGATAGAAGCAACAAGAATATGTGTAGATCAAAGCAACTCTGCCTCCTGAGTCCTCTAGCTTTTTTGTGGTTAGAATGCAAATAGGACAGTTCTTCAGTTCTTCACTCACAGCAAGCATTTATGGACCTTGGCAAATTATATTAAAGTGGAATTTTAAGACAATACGAGAATTATACTTTGAAATATAGACCTATGATTTGACATTTTTACAAAATGATAGCAAGGTAATCATATAGTAGGTACAACCTCTAGCACTATTAAAAACAGGGTCTTGCATTGATAAAAGGAAACATCTTGACAACTGTTTCATAGGCGTAAGTTTGGGATGATGCAACTACTCTTATCTTTCCTCCAACAGCATCTGATACCTTGTGCAACTTCATTGCTAAGTTCCTTCTCCCTTTCTTCTCTCCTCTCTTTATTTCTACACCCTTCCCCCTTCCTTAGACACAGAACCACACATGCAGCTACCCCGGGTGGCACAGCACCACCATTGCCGACCACACCAGACCTCATGGAGACACTGCACCTGTTTCCTGTTTGGGAGAACACCACTCCACTCCATCTCTGCCAGCGGATCCTGGCTCCCTACCTGAAGAAAGCGCCTCGCCAGCAAGGTGCATGATCGTCCACCAGGGCACCATTCTGGATAATGTTAAGAACCTCTTAGAATTTGCAGAAACACTCCAATTTATAGATTCTGTAAGTAAAATTGTGAAGGGAAGTTAACGATTCTGGAAGATGAATTAGAAAACCCATTTCTTAAATCATTGCCATTTTCTATAGCCAAGATGTTATTAGCATATATTAATGTAAAGGTAGAAGTATGATTTTTATCTTCATTCATATGTTTTTTCAAAGATCTGATTTCATAGCCTACTGAGATGAAAGTATTTATAAATACTTACAAAACAGGACTTTTGAAGGAAGAGTTTTTTTTCACATTTTCACACTTTTCCTTCAAAAGTCATATTTTTAAAAATAGTCAAATTGATGACTTATAAAGCAGAGCCTGGATTATGGGAATGGAATGGTGTTTGATTTACTTTTAACTTTTTTTTTTCTTTGCTTCATGGTGCTTCTCTAGAATTTTGTCTTGCTTTTGAACGGCACATTAAGGGTTTGCTTACTCAGAGCTGAAAGCAATCTTTTAGTGTATTTGAAGTGATAATCAGCTCCTTGGTCATACCTGGCTCTTTCCACAAAATGCTGATTATTGATTACTAGTCCTATTGCTTCACTGAGATGAATCATCTTTAGTGAAACAAATTTGTATTCAGCACCTCCTCAGCAAACACTTGGTTCCTTTCCCAGTTGGTTAAAAAGCATTTATTGCACTCATTGGATAGGAGATGACCATTGCCATAATATGCCGTCTAGAAAAGGTCTTCATGTTGTTTTCCATTGCATGCAGATGTAGAGTGTCGGGAGGTCCCTGCAGCACGTCAGAGGGCCAGCCTCGAGGCAGCCCGCTACACCCCGCTCTACTGCGGTATAACAGAGCAACTGCTCATCTTGAAGCTGTTGCTCAAGAAGCCAAACCAATGGGCCCAGTGTTTGCTTTGCGTTGAGCATCTCTCTCTCAGTGCTGTGTTTCAGGTGATGATGGCACACACTGTCTCAAAGTTCTGTGCCTCCCACATTGTTTCAGGATTCTTCATCATGGTGTGATCTCAGCAGTTTTGAATTCTTTGAAGAAGCAGATTTTTCACCTAGCCAACATCACACAGGCAAAGCCCTACATCTTCAGCAAAGAGAGGGCAATGGGACTAGACCTGCAGGAGAACCTAGCCCAAGGGTGAACAAACGTATGTTGAGTGAGAGTTCACTTGACCCACCCAAGGTCTTACCTCCTGCAAGGCACAGCACAATTCCGCTGGTCATCCTTCGAAAAAAACGGGGCCAAGCCAGCCCCTTAGCCACTGGAGACTCTAGCTCCTTCATATTTGCTGACGTCAGCAGTTCAACTCCCAAGCGTTCCCCTGTCAAAAGCCTACCCTTCTCTCCCTCGCAGGTAGAACACAACTTCTGCACAGCTGTTACTCATTTTCAACAGACACCTGAGCCTTAATAATCTAGAAACTAATACTTCGGAACAAATGACTAATTACTGCTGCCTTCGCTGATTTCATTCCGTAGTTGAATCTAGCTGTTGCTAAGTTATACTGCCTCCCAAAGTTTAGGCTGTCTGCAGGCTAACTGTTGATTTTGGCATCATTCTCTCTCTTTTACTTTTTGGGTGGTTTTGAAAGATGGTTGCATGAAACGTACTTTTATTTCCTTCAACATTAGAGTTTAACATTTCTGTCCCTTTCTGTTTCTCCCATCTGATCCCTCCCTTTAAAATTGTTAACATCATTTCTGCCTCTTTCATTTATTCTTATGTGATTCACTGACCCAGGGGAGGAGGGAACCAAATTGTGTTTATATAACATTTGGGGTGCAACTAGAAAATTTAAAGGTTCCAATTCATCTTTAAGTGGAAGAGTTTGGGAAGAAGAGGAGAAACAAATGCTTAAGGAAGAGAACATATTTTTAATTTCAGTTTCTCAACATTGGCTCTTTTGAGTTGTGCCATGCTAGTGCACATTACTAGTGCAGTTTTGCCAACGAATATTTTATTTCGTACAGCTTTTTCTAAGGCATGAAAATTACAATGCTTATCAGAGATTTGTGTTCCTAAATTATTTAAATAATTAAAATTAGTAGATAATTTGGTACTTTAAAACATTTTTCCAATTGTATCTGTTGAATTTGTTTTAAGAACAGATTTAGGGCCGGGCGCGGTGGCTCAAGCCTGTAATCCCAGCACTTTGGGAGGCCGAGACGGGCGGATCACGAGGTCAGGAGATCGAGACCATCCTGGCTAACACGGTGAAACCCCGTCTCTATTAAAATACAAAAAAACTAGCTGGGCGAGGTGGCGGGCGCCTGTAGTCCCAGCTACTCGGGAGGCTGAGGCAGGAGAATGGCGTAAACCCAGGAGGCGGAGCTTGCAGTGAGCTGAGATCCGGCCACTGCACTCCAGCCTGGGCCACAGAGCAAGACTCCGTCTCAAAAAAAAAAGAACAGATTTAGGTATGATATAGGTATGTACATTTGGGAAACACTGAATCAAACAAAAAGTTAAAAGTAGGTTTCTTAGCTGGGCATAGTGGCATGGGCCTGTAGTCCTAGCTACTGGGGAAGCTAAGGCGAGAGGATCGCTTGATCCCAGGAGTTCAAGTTCAGTCTGGGGAATGTAGCAAGACCCCATTTCTTTAAAAACTTTTTTTTTAACTGCAGGCCTTCTCAGAGTTATTAATATGCCGTTGTGCCTTGTGAATTTCCAGGAGAAGATTACAATATGTTGTGTTTCCCAAGTTTATTTTACCTTGGAATTCTTTATGGAACACCTAGTTTTTTCCCAGAACTTTAGTGTTCTGAGAGACACAGTTTATTATTCAAGAATTTTCCACATAATGTAAACCTTTTGTAATACTAATTTTGGTTCATATATTATTAAAGAGAAAAAACAAAGTATGAAAGGAAACTATTAATTATTAACTATTATTTTCCCCAAAATCACTAAAGCCTTTTAAATGTTAAGAAAGAACACATCTCATTATCTTTAATGATAAGTGTCATTTATTGAGAATATTTTCTTACAGTTTTGCAAGTTTTTCAGCATTGACCCTAAATTTTATTTCTTGGAAACCACACCCAAATCTTGGGTGCTCAGTTGAAATAAAACAATACCCTAGTCAACATGACATGCTTGTTAGCATCTTTATTACTTAATATAGTGGGTCAGTAAAACATTCTTGTTATCTAGGTGTGATTTTAAATTGTGATTTTAAATTTAAAGAATTGCCATCTAATCTAAGTAATTTTTTTCTTTTTCTCCATGTTTAGTTCTTAAACACTTCCAGTAACCATGAAAACTCAGACTCGGAAATGCCTTCTTTAACTTCCACCCCTCTCATTGGTCACAAATTGACTGTTACAACACCATTTCATAGAGACCAGACTGTGAAAACTCAAAAGGAAAATACTGTGTAAGTCTTTGGTTCAGGAAATAAAATTATTTATCTTATTTACTTATATTTAATTAATAGAATATAGTCCCCAGATGTCTGATCCACTTGTATGTGCGTAATTTTACTGGCCACTTATATATAATCATGTCTATTCTCACATTGAATATATCTGTCCTGGGCATATTTCAACTACCTACTGGTAGATGGAAAGATAAACTAAATTACCTTTGTAACTTACTCCAGAATTTCCTATCTATGCACAAGTAGTTTTCATAAAACTTATCCAGTTTGTTTGTTCCCTCCATAAGGCCTTCTTATGAAAGCCAGATTTTCAACCTCCTTTCCTCTCTAATTATAAGTTTCAGAATAAGAATGAGTATGATTTCTTACCTAGTTGTATTTTTATTTAATTTTATTTGTTTATTATTTATTTATTTTTAGTTTGTATTTTTTAATCTTATTTTTTCTTTTTGAATTTATGTGTAGATAGGACCTCTTCTGACATCCCCAGGAATATTATATGATTAGAAGCCAAGGGATGAGTAAGCAGTCATTTTTATTCAATAAAGCCTTAATCAATTCAGAAAAATGGTAGAGAAAGTGTGAATTATCAGAAACCTTGAAAAGAAATGCACTCTTATTTCGAAGTACAAAAAGTAAATTTTGAAAGGTTAACGTGTTTTGTAGTATGGGCTCTGTTTTCATGAATAGGGAAAACTGATTTGTAAATGACATCAGGTCTTCTTGATGCTCATAGTCTTATACAGATCATAGGCACTATATGTGTCTTCAGAGCCATTAAGGAAAGATGGAAAATCATTTAATGCTTTTATTCTTTGAGGTATAATATTTTGAAATATTTGAAAATATGTGATTTGCATATTCTCTTTTTCTTAACGAATAATATGATTAATCAGCATACCCAATTCCAAATCCATAACAGAGTTTGTTGTATTCAGTGGAAAAATATTAAATGTAACAGGTAAAGCCATGTAGGGACATGTATTGTTTTATATTGAGCCACTGTTTCTTTTCTTTTTAAAGTTTTAGAACCCCAGCTATCAAAAGGTCAATCTTAGAAAGCTCTCCAAGAACTCCTACACCATTCAAACACGCGCTTGCAGCTCAAGAAATTAAATATGGTCCCCTGAAGATGCTAGTAAGTCCTAGAAAAGTTCTTGGGTTTAGTTGATTTATTAGTCCCGTCAGAAGTTCCCTCTGATGCAAAAATACCCACTCTTCCCTTTAGCCTCAGACACCCTCTCATCTAGTAGAAGACCTGCAGGATGTGATCAAACAGGAATCTGATGAATCTGGAATTGTTGCTGAATTTCAAGAAAATGGACCACCCTTACTGAAGAAAATCAAACAAGAGGTAAACACGAAATCCTTTGGAAGCAACAAGCTGAGAATCCTGCCCACTTTGTTCCTTGTGTGCAGCTTGATGTGTCTGCCATTGGCACTGTGCAACACCACCACTTTTCATGCAAGATTTTCATACAAGGTGCAGTGAAAAGGTACTGCCAGACTGTAGGCATCATTGACCTTTCCTTTGGGAAGCCAAGCCATCTCTATCTACTTCATGTTTGGACAGAAAACATGCTAGAGAGGATCAAGAAAAGGGAGGGAAACAGCTTTTTAATGTACTTTTAAACATTACTGATTATAGAAAGTTGATATTTCATTTTTAGATGTGAAGAATTGGAATTTAAATTAAAATAATAGTATCTTTAATTCATTGTATTAAAAAAAGGGACTCTAACCTGCAAGGATCAAAGTTTTAACTTGTTGGCCACAGTTGTTTCCCAGCAGGTTAGATACAGTGCTTCTTGAATTTATTTTCATGTAAAGATAAGTATTTGATATTTTTTCATGGTTAAAAATCGGATTTGCTTATTCAATAATGCAGAGTTTTACCAGAAGTGTGATTAAAAACCAGTCTTTTGTCACCAAAAGACCCTTTATGTCACCAAAATAAAATCCTTGACAGATACAACACTACTAGGTATATCATTAAAATATATTTATAATAGAATAAACACCTAGAATCAGAACGTTGGTTGAAAACATAGGAGCTTTATGGGCAGTAAATTTGGAGCTAGTCACATTTTAAATTTGCCATCGGTGGTTCTTTGTTGAATCCAGAAGACAGAGCAAAATGAGCTGATAGTGTAAGTTAGCAACATAGTTTTATATAAGTATTTGAGGGACTGGCCAGAAATATACTCCTGACTGTACATGTTTCATAGGAAGTTCTAGAAACAACAAAGCACTTTCTATATGCTTTCAGGTGGAATCTCCAACTGATAAATCAGGAAACTTCTTCTGCTCACACCACTGGGAAGGGGACAGTCTGAATACCCAGCTGTTCACGCAGACCTCGCCTGTGGCAGATGCACCGGTAAGTATGTGTGCACTGGCCCCCAAGTTGTTATATGACGCTGGCGCCTCACACAGTCCTGTGTGTGGCATGTGGGGCTGCTGCGGTTTCAGCACTGCCTCTTTAAGGCATCTTATTTCTAAATATTCTCCTGTGCATGGTTTTTAAAAAATGATTATTAATGTAGAGTATAAAGTTGAGTTTTGTCATGTATTAGAAACATTGCAGACTTTTTCATTATTTGTTTTCTTATGATTTGAGTGCCTTTGCCATTTAAAAAAATCTGCTACATGGATATAAAAACTATGTTAATTTTTATATTTTCCTTTATTTGTCTTCTAAATAATATTGTCTTCTTGTTAAGTTGTCTCTTGTTTGGTTTGTGTAGCATCTCATATGGTATCAACCAGTGTCTATAGCAGATGCCCAGTATTGTACCCAATTGCTTTGGGTTACTACCACCATTTTTAAAGTTTATAATTTGTGAATGGTTGTCCTTATGTCTTAAGGAAAATCAGAGCTAATAACAACTGCTGAGATTTATTTAGTAGGTACTAAGTGGTAAGTACTATTCTAGGGGCTTTCAATGAATTAATTCAAATAATTCTCACAATTATCCTGTAAGGTTGGTATTATTTTTATTAATTTTTATTTTTTTGAGACGGAGTTTCACTCTTGTTGCCCATGCTAGAGTGCAATGTCGCGATCTCGGCTCACCACAACCTCTGCCTCCCGGGTTCAAGCGATTTTCCTGCCTCGGTCTCCCAAGTAGCTGGGATTACAGGCATGCACCACCACACCCGGTTAATTTTGAATTTTTAGTAGAGACAGGGTTTCTCCATGTTGGTCAGGCTGGTCTCAAACTCCCGACCTCAGGTGATCCACCCGCCTCAGCCTCCCAAAGTACTGGGATTATAGGCCTTAGCTACTGTGCCTGGCCAGGTGGGAATTACTATCATTTCTATTATGTCAACTGGAAAACAGAGGCACAAAGAGGCTTAGTCATTCGCTCAAGATTATATACCTAATAAGGGATGGTGCTGGGTTGGAACTCAGGTCTTGTTCTAAATTCCCTACTTTTCACCATTTTTTACCAATAATTTATAGCTCTAAAGTATTGATAGTTCTGTACCAGTATATGAAATAAAGTGTTCTCTCCCCAGAACTTAGTTAATCTTCTGTTTTGAAAGGCATGTATTTATTAATTCATTCAGCAGATGTGTTTTGAGTGCCTAACACATGCCTAGAATTCTGGGATCCCAAAGGAGCTTTATGTTGTGGTGATGTTTGCCACAATGGGATTAAGGTTCAGACATAGTTGAGTTCTCCTTTTAGCTCGTAGTGAGGAGAATTTCTGGCAGATAACTGCGTAGTTTTATGCTAATGTGTATCATCTCATAGTAATCTACTCTCCACAGTGTTAGAGAAATGTTGGCTCTCATATTATCCAACCTCATTTAAATTTCAAATTATTCTCTTCCCTTTAGAATATTCTTACAAGCTCCATTTTAATGGCACCAGCATCAGAAGATGAAGACAATGTTCTCAAAGCATTTACAGTACCTAAAAACAGGTCCCTGGCGAGCCCCTTGCAGGTAATTACTATTCCAACATTGGTATTTTAAAATTCATTTGCTAAAAAACTGTCATCTTTGATGGCAGTGGTGGTGGTGGTGGTGGTGGTGGTAGTGCTGGTGGTCTGTTTTTTGTTTTCAACATTTTAACATAGAGCAGTAATGCTTGTATACTATTTCTTGATGTCTAGAAAAATCCAATAATTCCTTTTTGCTACTCATATGAGACATGCTAGAAATTTTTGAGTGCAGATTTCCCAAAGCATGATGAAATGAAACATTTCTTATTGTGACTAAGACTAAGATCATGTATTACACGCGTGTCACTATCTTCTGCCCTCAAATGTTTTATAAAAATATATCGATATAGTTTACTTTATGTTCCAAATTTTTTATTTTTTATGCTGTATCCCTAGGCAACCAAAGCTCAGAGACTGTTCCAATTTTAAATGAAGTCTGAAATTAGTCAGACAGAAAATAATTGCAATGTATTTGACTGTCAGAATAAGAAAGTCAACTGTCAATGTTGTGAGGCCAATCTGAAGTTGACCATCTGCTGTGAGGTTTTAATATCAAAAGAGATTTCCCTTGTAACCCTAAAGTGGGTGTGTGTTGATGAAATATAACAAATTCCAAATTAATCCTGAGCCAAATGTAAATAAGAATGCAAATTTTGCTTCCCTAAATTATTTAAAGCAGTTTCTAACATTAAATAGCCCAATACCCAGCCACCTGCAGAGCCCTCTCTCCTCCATCCCCCTGTGCCATGCAGAGGGAAACTTCATAACCCTAGAGAAATTGAAGAGCCTGGATTCAGAAGTTGAAAGTCATATTTCTTGCTGTAAGTTAAATGGCACGATCATAGGATAGCAACCTTTGAGAGTCTGCCCGTTCCCTTAAAAGGGTTTTCCATCCTTGTGATAGTTTCTCGTTCCAAATTGTGAGAATCTTAAAACTTGCCCTGTTTAAGTGTTTGCGATGCTTAGTTTTTCGGGTTTTGTTGTTGTTGTTTTGTTTTTTGAGACAGGGTCTTACCCCGTGGCCCAGGCTGGGGTGTAGTGGGGTGATCTCGGCTCACTGCAATCTCCACCTCCCAGATTCAAGTGATTCTCGTGCCTCAGCCTCCCAAGTAGCTGGAATTACAGGTGTGAGCCACTGGCACCCAGCTATTTTTTTTTGTATTTTTGGGTAAAGACGGAGTTTTGCCATGTTGGCCAGGCAGGTCTCGAATTCCTGGTTTCAAGTGATCTGCCCACCTCAGCCTTCTACAGTGCTGGGATTACATGTGTGAGCCACCGCACCTGGCCAATGCTTAGTATTATTTTGAAATAAGAGTTGCAAGCACATTTTGTTTAATTAAATCAGATTTATTCCTTCTTGGCCTTTCTCTGACAGCAATTGTTTTGGTAAAATGGCTGTGGACTGGAGTGTGAGACAGGGAGTCAGTATTTATGGGGAATCTGGACACATTCCTATGTCAGTGAGTCTAGAGTCGGCCCCGTGTGGAGAAGACTCAGAATATCACAAAGAGGCTGGACGCAGTGGCTCATGCCTGTAATCCCAGCACTTTGGGAGGCCAAGGCAGGTGGATTACTTGAGGTCAGGAGTTCGAGACCAGCCTCGCCAACACGGTACAACCCCATCTCTACTAATCCCAGCTACTCAGGAGGCCGAGGCAGGAGGATCGCTTGAACCCACGAGGCAGAGGCTGCAGTGAGCCGAGATCGTGCCACTGCACTCCAGCCTGAGTGACAGAACGAGACTCCATCTCAAAAAAAAAATCATAAAGAATTGGGAGATGAGGGAGAAAATGAACTCCACCCAGACATAAGAGGAACCCAGAAAGGGAATTACAAAGATTCCAAGGCAAAGGGCAGCCATTTCAAACTTTTCCTGAGAGCTGTTCTTAGGTCCAGAAGGAAAGCTTTTGCTTTTTTTTTTTTTTCCTTCCCGTCTAAGTTACTTGGCCCTTGATTTCTAGAGAATAGAATTCAATTACTGCTATTAGTGCTATTAACGTTTTAATTCAGTTAGATTAAGTTTTATGTATATTTTCTAACCTAGCCTGGGGCCAAGTTGTATTTATAGTAGTATAGGAAAAGTCTGTTCTAAATTTCAAAAAGCAAACACATAAATATACTTGGGGACAGTTACCATTACATAAGTTGAAAACCCATAGTTCAGTATTGAACTTTATCAGTATATTTGTATTTTATTTAATGGAAATATTGGTTATCTCTGAAACTCAAAATTAAGTTGTAGCTCTATTTTATTAATCTGTATTCTCCTGTCTATCAGTGAGTCATACTGGCACTTTATGGATTCTAACATCTGTACACTGAGATTGTTGTGTATGGTGAAGGTAGTATTTGTCAATTCTACCAAACTGAATAATTGAGACTTGAAAGTTAATTTTACAGTCAATACTCCTGTCTAAACTGTATAGTTCACTGATTTACACTGACCAGATATATTTTAATAATCTGCTATAAAGCCAGGCTCAGTAGCTCACGCCTGTAATCACAACACTTTGGGAAGCCGAGACTGGAGGATAGATAGCTTGAGACCAGGAGGAGTTTGAGACCAGCTTGCGCAACATAGCTAGACTCAGTTTCCATTAAAAAATAATTAGCTGGGTGTAGTGCACACCTGCAGTCCTAGCTACTTGGGAAGCTAGGGCAGGAGGATCCCTTAAGCCCAGGAGTTCGAGGTTACGGTGAGCTGTGATTATACCCCTGCACTGTAACCTGGGAGACAAGAGCAAGACCTTGTCTCTAAAAAAATTTTTTTAAGGCCGGCCGCGATGGCTCACGCCTATAATCTCAGCACTTTGAAGAGGCTGAGGCGGGTGGATCACAAGGTCAGGAGTTCGAGACCAGCCTGGCCAACATGGTGAAACCTTGTCTTTACTAAAAATACAAAAAAATAGCCAGGCATGGTGGTGCGCACCTGTAATTCCAGCTACTCAGGAGGCTGCAGCAGGAGAATTGCTTGAACCCGGGAGGTGAAAGTTGCAGTAAGCCCAGATCGCGCCATTTCTCTTCAGCCTAGGCAATAGAGTGAGACTCCATCTCAAAAAAAAGAGAAAAAAGTTAATCTGCTATAATAGATACTAATTTATTTTAAGAAATACTTACTGAATGTTGCTCTGCATACTTGCCAGTTGGGAGAAGAAAATAAATCTTCACTAAGTGAGTGAATGTTATACACCAAGTATCTCCTTCATTTTATGTCATGGAATTCTAGCTTCTGATACCACAGAAATATGTGATTTCTAAAATGTTTCAGACTATTGCGATAACTATTGGAAAATGCATCAAGTAACTCTAAATATTTAAACATGTATGGCCTATATTTCATATAATCCTGACTTAAGTAATATTTCTATGGATGTTTTTATTGCAATTTGTTAATTTTATTTGTTTAAAACACAGTACTATTTCATATAGTTCTATTGATAATCCAATTTGACCTAATTAGGCATATTTCTCACACATGGTATTATTGAATATATTGCACATTTATTAAATGATATGTATTTTACTTAAGAGTACTTTATATAATCTCTAATTTTTGTAATTTGTGGTTACAATAAATCAAATATTAAGTGGGATTTTAGGCAAACCATCTAGACATTTTCGTCACAATGGTTTTATTAAAACAGCAAAATAGGAGTTTCAAAATATTTTAAAATTTGAATACTTCTAAAATGTAAAATATTTGCAACTGGTGTAATGCAGTTGATCCTCTATCCCTCTAAATTGTCTAAATAACTTAGGTGCAAGAACAGTTTATTGAAGAACACAGGAACTGCGCAATTTTGTGTTTTATCATTTCAGCTTTAATCACCCCGGCTTGATTATGGCAATAACATTTTAGAAAAGCAATTATTACTGTTTTTGAGGCCCATATACTGGGCCATTACGGTTTTGCTTCTAACATACATATAAATGCACGTGCTTATTTGTAAATATGTATAAATTACATTTGCTGTTTTAAAATTAGAAATGCCAAGAAGCTATGTGTTTGACATTTTATTATAAATTTTATACACATATAGAAGTATGGAAAATATACTATGTTCTAGAGTTAACACTTGTTATCATTTTGCCATATTTACCTCATCTCTTTTTTTTTTCTTGAGATAGAATCTCACTCTGTCGCCCAGGCTGGGGTACAGTGACGTGATCTCAGCTCACTGCAACCTCTACCTCCCGGGTTCAAGTGATTCTCCTGCCTTAGTCTCCTGAGTAGCTGGGACTACAGATGTCCACCACCATGCCCAGCTAATTTTTGTATTTTTAGTAGAGGTGGGGTTTCACCATGTTGGCTAGGCTGGTCTCGAACTGCTGACCTCAAGTGATCCACCTGCCTTGGCCCCCCAAAGTGCTGGGATAATAGGTGCGAGCCACCGCACCGGGCCTACTTCATCTCTTTTTTTATGAAGTTTTAATTTTGTTTTTAAATTTTAATTTTTTTTTTTTTTTTTGAAACAGTGTCTTGTTCTGTCACCCAGGCTGGAGTGCAGTGGCACGATCTCGGCTCACTGCAACCTCCACCTCTCAGGTTCAAGCGATTCTTCTGCCTCAGCCTCCCAAGTAGCTGTGACTAAAGGCGCGTGTCACCACGCCCAGCTAATTTTTGGTATTTTTAGTAGAGACAGGGTTTCACTGTGTTAGCCAGGATGGTCTGGATCTCCTGACCTCATGATCTGCCCGCCTCGGCCTCCCAAAGTGCTGGGATTACAGATGTGAGGCACTGCACCCGGCCAGTTGGTTTTTTTTTTTTTTTTTTTTTTGAGACAAGGCCTTGCTCTATCACCCAGGCTGGAGTGCAGTGGCAAGATCATGGCTTGCTACAGTCTACCTCCTGGACTCAAGCAATCCTCCTACCTCAGCCTCCTGAGTAGCTAGGAATATAGACACATGCCACCATGTCCAGCTAGTTTTTTGTTTTGTTTTGTTTTGGTTTTTTGTAGAGATAAGGTCTCCCTGTGTTGCCCAGCCTGGCCTCAAACTCCTGGGCTCAAGCAATACTTCTGCCTTGACCTCCCAAAGTGCTGGGATTACAGGCAGGAGCCACCCTGTCCAGCCTGAAGTATTTTAAAGTAAATTCCAACTAATATAACATTTTATTCTCATGTACTTCCAGATGGGTCTCTAAACATGGACATTTTTATATATAACCTAATACCATCATTACATATTTAACAATAATTCTTTAATCTTCTCATTCTCTGGTATATTTAAATTTCCCATTAATCCAAAAAAGAATCAAAATTGAAACAATGTCACACATTGCATTTGGTTAAGCCTCTTAAATCTCTTTTACTCTCTAGTCCAGTGCTGTCTAATAGAACTTCTACAGTGATGTGAAGGAAATTTCTAATATGCTGCTATCCACTATGATAGCCAATGGCTTTTGAGCACTTGAAATATGGCAAGTGCTGCTGAGGAACAGAATTTTCAATTTGAATGAATTTAAGTTGCTTTAATTTAATAGCCATATTTCCTTACTCTCTTACTGGAATCAGCCATTTCCCCATGGTGCTCTGAATCGTCTTAGTGAGAAATGGTACATAGACACCAAAATCAGGGTGCTAAGTCTGCCCATTGTTATATGGGTTGTCATTGAGATACAAATTTTTTTTTTTTTTTTTTTTTTTTTTTTTTGAGACAGAGTCTCACTCTGTCACCACCCAGGCTGCAGTGCAGTGGTACAATCTCAGCTTACTGCAGCCACCACCTCCTGGGTCCAAGCGATTCTCCTGCCTCAGACTCCCAAGTAGCTGGGATTACAGGCACCCGCCACCACACTCGGCTAATTTTTGTATTTTTAGTAGAGACATGGTTTCACCATGTTGGCCAGGCCGGGCTCAAACTCCCAGCCTCAGGTGATCTGCCTGTCTCAGACTCCCAAAGTACTGGGATTACAAGTGTGAGCCACCACACCCAGCCAAGATTCAGTGAATTTTAATAATCCGGAACTCTCCACGTATCCCCTAATCTATAATCTACAGTGCTTAAATAGAGGCTTTTATAAGCCATTATGTACAGTCATGTTATGTTTTTTTTAATTACTTAGTCTTTTTCCAAAAGGAATTTGCAACAGCTGCATAATCTTATAATCGTTGTGTTTCTTTTATTTTTTTCACAGTTGTTTTAATTTTAAATTGTAAAAGCAAACAGGATATTCTTACAATAAAAATGTTCTGAGATGTTTTTCATATTTGTGTCTTTCATGTGGCTCAGAATATATGAGATTTTCATGTCGTATCATTGTCAGTATTCAGCCTTTTCTCCACATTGTGTGGGGTGGAGGATAGAGTATAGAAGCTTATAAAATGGTCACACATGAGTAAGTAGTGAAAACATTCAGCCTAGAAAGCGTCCATTTGTGGCAGGAAAGGCACTGTGGAATGCTGCTGGATTCCACCATTCAGTAGTTACCCGAGAGAGACCGAGGCAGACACACAGCTCCCTCCTCAGCAAGGAGAAAAGAGTTGCCTGCCTTCCTCAGCATGCTTTCCATTTCCTTTATGTTTTGAAATACGCACATTATGCTAATCAACTTTTCTTAAGGTAGACATTTTATTGGTAGATCAAAACTGTATTTTAAGTTATAAGCCTTCTGAACTTCTGTATTTTCTCTTAAATTATAATTTGCTTTTATTCCTATTTAAAACCCAAGGGTAAAAGATGTGTTCATAGGCTTTCTACTCACTCACTTTCCTCTTTTTCGTAACCACAGAATGACAGCCTTAAATTTTAATTTCCTGACTTGGCTTGCCCGTGGCCTGACTTTTTTAAAACAAGAAATTTAAGTTAAAGAAATTTCTCCAGCCATTATTATTTAAACACATCTGCACAGCATCAAAGAATTGTAGAATATTGCTAGCAGTTGATACTCTCCTCAGCTTTTGGTTCAGTGTGTTTTAGATTGCTCCTATCTTTATGTTATTTGTTTATGAACTTTTATATTTTTCAAAAAATAAGGCAAATCCTTTTTGCCTTATAGGCATTGATAAGCAGTATAATAAACAAGCATATGGGGGCAACAGAACCTGGGTTCCAGGCTAGACTCTACCATTTTCTTCTTCTTTTTTTT
>NW_016806325.1:1350710-1378094 GCF_001698545.2 Rhinopithecus bieti
TTTTTTTGAGACAGAGTCTCGCTCTGTCGCCCAGGCTGGAGTGCAGTGGCGCGATCTCGGCTCACTGCAAGCTCCGCCTCCCGGGTTTATGCCATTCTCCTGCCTCAGCCTCCCGAGTAGCTGGGACTACAGGCGCCCGCCACCTTGCCTGGCTAGTTTTTTGTATTTTTTTTTTAGTAGAGACGGGGTTTCACCGTGTTCGCCAGGATGGTCTGGATCTCCTGACCTCGTGATCCGCCCGTCTCGGCCTCCCAAAGTGCTGGGCTTACAGGCTTGAGCCACCGCGCCCAGCCGACTCTACCATTTTCAAATGGCGTGACTTTAATTCATCAAGTGAACAAAATTAAGCAAACTATAAGTTCGGGACCATGGAATATCCTTCACGCATCACACAGGTTACTGTGAAGATCAAATGGATATAATATTGCTTTCAAGATGGCGGCACACTTGCCACTGTACACCGGTGGTATATTAGGCAGAGGCTCCACATAATCCCTGTCCTTGAAATGCAGGCAAGACGCCCTCATCAAAGGCCAGGGTGGTTTTTTGTTTTTTTTGTTGTTGTTGTTTTGTTTTTTTCATTGTGGTATATTATTTCCTCTGGCATACTATTCCCTGTCCCACTCCTACAGAACTGTGTCAGTGGGTCAGCAAAAGAGAGAGCTGATTCAACTGATTCCTTGAAATAAAGGTAGTCAGACCTTGCGGTATGATGGAGATGAAGCAACTGATTTACTGGTTTTCTCTATTTTTCTGCTGCTCTTGTTGGCATTTAAGCAGACATGGAAACCGTCTGCACACGACAGAGACCTTTCTGAGCCTTTTTCATTTAGTGTGCTGTGCTGACCCGCTCCCCTGGATGCCTGCACACTCATTTGGTTCTCCCTTTTGGTCACTTTTTTCCACTTACCCTGGCAAAAATTCACATGGCTGTCAGTAGTAATTCAGTGACCTGCTTTCAAAAAATGTTATAAATTAAGCAGCTTTTCTGTGTACAGCTTTTGGGTTGAACTGAGAAGGGCTAAGTGAAGGGAGAAGCTATGTTGAGCTCAGAGTCAGAATGCCCTGCCCCAGACATTTTGAGATGTGGATTTTTCATTTGTTTTGTTTGGTGACACTTAGAGAGAATAAACATTGAGATAAAATCTTCCTTGGGCAGGCCAGTAAAGAGAGAATTGCTTTAGAGCAATTTGGCTCTGGTCTTAATCTTTAATAGTCTGGAACTCATATGTGAGTAAGGAAAAGAATATTGCAAAAACTTGTGCCACCCTAGGCTATATGATATAAACTTAGAAAGTCTATCAACATTTAAGGTGAAGAGACCTCTAGAGACATCTGGGACAAACTCCAAATTTGGGAAAGGTCCATCCACATCCATCCACATTTGCAATTGTTAATTTAGGCTTGGGAAGTGGAGGCGAGGCGTTGGTGGATGAGGCAACTTCTAGTCACCATCTCGACTTTTAATTCCCTAACTTTTAAGATTATTTTCTGTAGAAAATCAGCAGTGCTGAAGTTGGAGGCATTTAATTGATTTGTGCAACCTAAGGAAGCATTTACTCTCAAGAAAAGTCAGGTAACCATTAACCTTACCTTAGCAACATTTCAGTTTAAGCTTATCCCTCACTTTCAAGAGACAACTAAAGATTTCTACAGTCTCTCTTATAACTGATCCATTTTTTCAAGATATCCCTTTGGGAAGGAATTCTCATTTTTAGAATTTTCGTCCAGAGTAAGTATTTTTTTTTCAGATAGGTGAAATAGAATAAGCAGAAAATTCTTATTTTTTACTGTTTTAGATACCATTGATGGCTGCTTATTGTTTTAAAACAAAACATAATAAAAACATAATACCATCTGATGAGTTGCTTTGGTTTTACCTTTTTTTTTTCCTTCAGTTTATACAAGTTTCTTATTAGGTCAGCAAATTGTAAAACACATAATTTGTCAAGGCTTTTGAAGCCAGCAGATACTGGGTGAAGTTGCTGTATGAATATAATAATAAGAACCGTTTTTGTTCAGCTTGATGAAAAAACTATTCATGTTCTGAATGAAAATGTGAAGATCATCTAATTCTGACAGAAAACCACCTGTGGACATGGTCTTGTTTCTTTTTATTTCTTCTGTTTTCTACAAAGGATGGCAATATTTATTTAAAGTGCTTTAACAGGATATCCCAGTTAAAGCTTTGACAGACTGTTTATAGTTCACTTCTGCCCAGGGGCAATTAAAGGCACATTACAGGATAAGCGAGATGACTCCCTGGCCACAGGAGGAGGATGTGTGGGTAGGATTATTAATGTTGAAATGAATTATGATAGAGTGACGTGTCTGCAAGAGCACCATGGGTTAGTAACTTCACAAGAATTCATATGCAGAAACCCGTAATTCTCAGCATTTCTTTAGTGTAAATGAAACTAAAGTTTATGGAGAGAGAACAAGGAGAATTTGCAAAGATTATGTATGACAGTGTTTAAAAATATTCTTCCAGCACAAAGACATTAATCTTCCTTTGTCAAAATAATTCTGTCTGCATGAAAAGTTGGCATGGGGCCCCAGGCTTCAGGTAAGATGGGAGAAAGGGAGCATTTCTTTTTTTTTTGTACCAAAGTACTCAATCTTCTGATCTTCCTTGACTTTCACAGCATAGGCATATGTCTACTCTGACCGGTTTGTTTCATTTATTGTGGTAAGATGTGCTTGTCTTGTGCTTTCCTGGTGCAGAAAAGGAGCTCCCTCGGTCATGCTTGGTGGCCTTTTTGTTCCTACACACAGTGGTTCTTGTACACAGTGGCTACCACATCCTGGTGTTTGTCTGTACTGGGAGAATCAGGCGTTCCAAGTCATCTTGGCTGCCCTAGCTCTGAGCTTCATGGAATATATGACTCAGAAATGCTATGCTTTCTGGAATTTGGATATTTCATTTTTATTTGTTTCTTGGTAAATTCTCTTTTGACTTAGGAGAAGCTAACTATTTGGAAAGGTCTCTCAGAACTCTGATTACAAATATATGGTACCTTCTTTATAGTGATCTCATTTTTAAATACCTAGTCCTGGAGGAAGAGCTAAATATGAATAAAGTGATGAGCCATGTAGGGGATCTCACAGCAACACGGTCAAATTTCAAGTTGAAAATACATTCAGTTGATAATACTTAGTACTAGATTCTCCTGAACTGACTTTGGGAATTCTGAGTCAACCTAAGGACTATATTACAAAGGTTCAGAACTTGACTTTTAGGCCAGGTGTAGTGGCTCATGCCTGTAATCCCAGCACTTTGGGAGGCCAACGCAGGTGGATCACTTCAGTCCAGGAGGTTGAGACCAGCCTGTGCAACACAGTGAGACCCTGTCTCTACAAAAAATAAAAAAATTAGCCAAGTGTTGTGTGCACCTGCCTGTAGTCCGAGCTACTGAGGAGGCTGAGGTTGGAGAATCAACTTTAACCCTGGAGATGGAGGCTGCAGTGAGCTGTGATCATGCCAGCCCGGGCAAGGAGCAAGACCCTCTCTCACAAACAAAAACAAAAAAGACAGAGAACTTGACTTTTAACAGGAAGCATAGTAATAGCATGCGTAAAACTGTTTTAACATAACATTTAATTTACACGTTTAGAAAATTAATTCTGGCTTGTTGCAGTGGCTTATCCTTAATCCCAACACTTTGAGAGGCCAAGGCAGGAAGATCACTTGAGGCCAGGAGTTTGAGACCAGCCTAGGCAACATAGCGAGACCCACCCCCTCTACAAAAAAATTTTTTAAAAAAATATAGCTGAGCATGGTGACACACGCCTCTAGTCCCAGCTACTCAGGAGGCTGAGGCGGGAGGCTCGCTTGAGCCCAGGAGTTTGAGGGAGCTGTGATCATGCCCCTGCACTCTAGCCTGGGCAAAAGAATGAGGCCCTATGTCTAAAAAAAGAAAAATAGAAAAGAAAATTCTATATTGATTGAAGCCCAGCTAAATAGAAAAAAGAAAAAAAATTCTAATAGGCCGTTTTAAAGACTTTGGAAAAATTCTTAACCAGAGCAAAACAGAAACAATCCTTTCTTTCTTGGTTCTCACATTTCCATTCTCACCTTCATTCCCCTTCCTTCCATTCATTTCAAGTATTTTTCTTTTCTGTGTATATCTTTATGTAAATTTAAATTTACATACAAGATATTATGATATTAAGATATTTTATTCTGCTTCCTGTTTTGTCACTTGTTCTTTAAGATCCAAGTTCTTGGCTCCACGTGCATCTAATCATTGCCGTAAGCCCTGCATCATACTTCGTATTCACCATATTTTACTATTCACCTTCAAGTAGTCGCTATAATATGTCACATTGTTGTAGCGACTGCAAATGCAAGCTCAGTAATTGAAAAGATAACATTAAATTTTGTTTTCTAACTGGTTTCCTGTGTCAGTTTCATGTTTTGGGAATTTGTATGGACAGATAGACACCAGAGAGATACGTGTTTCACCTGCATGCTTGAGGCTAGAGAAACATGATTTATTCAGAATTATTTCAAATACTGTAACTACCCTGGTAATTTTGTTTAGGAAAACATTAAATTCAGAATAGAAGGCAATTCAGAATACCTGTCTGTTATCTTTGTCTTGTCATTTTTGAGATACTCAGTTCCTGGAAAATATTATGATAATCCATCCTGCTGTGTAGTATTTCAAGTTATACATTGAGCCTCTGAGTTTTCAGAGTGAACATTTCTATTCGTAGACAGTGCTGTTGACATCAGTGGGGAGATGGCACAAGCTTTATGCCCTAGGAAAGTTTAAAAGCTAGAACATTACACTGCAAACCCAAAGTCAGGAAACTGTTCCAGCAACTAGGCAAGGAAACCCTACCACTGTAACCCGTACCTTGTTTTAGTAGAATTATATTTCTTTGCTAAGAAGTCTGGTGACTGTCACACCCCATCTCAACACTTTCCTGGATTCCAAGGCCCTGGTACCCTGAGCACACAATTTCCCAGGTTCCTTTTATTGTTCCTGATAAGAACTTGAATATAGGGGTGTGGTCCCGCGGGTGACATTCTTGCTCCATCATTTCTTACCCGGGTAACCTTGAGTATGGCGCCTAAATCCTCTCTTCCTTTCAAATTGCCTAGTCTGTAAAATGGATGCGGTGAATGGTACCTATGCCACAGGTGTTTTGTGTGAGAATTAAATGAGAGGAGTTATATAAATAACACTTGGAGGCATGGGGGCATATAGTGAGGGCTTGTTTTATGTTGTCATTTAACCCTTTCTCTCTCTGCTCCTCCCCAGACACACACATCCCCTCCCACTGGCAATATACAAATTGCAGCTTCCTGCCTCTTTCCTGCTTTCTCGCTCCCTGGATGACATCGCTGTGTTTCCACCTCTCCCCTAATCTCAGCTGTTTTCACCCTTTCCCCACAGCATTGCCTTGACAGTTCCTCGGTGTCCCATCCCCTCTCCCCTTGGGTAACACCAGAAGCCTGCACACACTGCCTGTTATTCCTCCTGTTTCACGTGTGTCCATTCTGTCTCATAAAGGACACTGTAGGCTCTGAAAAGCTAAGGTCTTTCTTATTCTTTTGTCCCATGGAAAATAATCCCTCCAGGTAGCAATACCAGGAATAGTGCTTTTTCTAACCCACGGGTTTCCTTTTGAGCTTACTGGCACCAAATCTTACACCTGTTTGTGTTTCTGTTCCCCCTCTCTGCATTGACTGCTAGAGAGATCAGAGTCAAGAGGGAGATTACATCTAGCTGGGGCACTGTGCTTTATGGCAGGAGTTTTGTGTGCAGATCTCATACCATCTTCATGTTCCAGTTGTTCCTTAGTATCCATGGGGGATTTGTTTCAGGACCTGCAAGGACACCAAAGTCTGTGGATGCTCAAGTCCCTGATATAAAATAGCATAGTGTTTGCATATAATCTACGCACATCTTCCCATATAATTTTTTTTAATTATTTGTATAAATTCATGGGGTACAAGTGTAATTTTGTTACATGGATGTATTGCATAGTGGTCAAAGTCAAGGCTGTGAGTGTATCTATCAACAGAATAACGTACATTGTGCCCATTAATTCCTGTATACTTTAAATCATCTCTAGATTACTTACAATAGCTAATACAATGTAAATGCTATGGAAATAGTTGTTATATTGTTAGGGGATAATGACAAGGAAAAAACCTATACATGTTCAATACACAGCAATTATTTTTTTCTGAATATTTTTGATCTGCCATTGATTGAATCTATGGATGTGGATCCCACAAATGTGGAACCCACAGATATGGAACCCACAGATGCGGAGAGCCAACTGTGTTTATTTTTTCCAAATCTGTTTCCCTATGACTCTGCTTTATACATATTTTAAAACTCTCTTGTCTTGTATTTCTTTTGTAATCATCTTACATCCTTTTGGAAACCAAGTGGGGCATAAATAGTACATGTTTGCATTTGAGGCAACACAGAGGCACCGCAGGAGCTGGAGACAGCAAAGTTCAAAGCCAGTCCACCACTTACCTCCAGAGTGGCCTTGGGCAAGTGACCTCCGTTCTCTGTCTCCATTCTCTAGCCTGTCTAGAGAGAGAATGAACCAGCCTCATGTTTTAATGAGATAATGCATGTGAAATGTGAAGTGCCACTGTCCCTGGCATGGAGATGCTGTCCTTAGATATTAGGTCCATCTTGTGCCTTCTAGTGTATCTTTAAAAATTAAACTATTCTGATTTCATGTCTGTAATCCCAGCACTTTGGGAGGCCAAGATGGGCAGATCACTTGAGTCCAGGAGTTCAAGACGAACCTGGGCAACATGGTGAAACCCTGCCTCTACAAAAAAATACAAAAATTAGCGGGGGCTTGGTGGCACGTGCCTGTAGTGCCTGCTGCTTGGGAAGCTGAGGTAGGAGGATCACTTGAGCCCAGAAGGCTGAGGCTGCAGTGAGCTGTGATTATGCCGATACTGATCAGCCTGGTATGGCAGAGCATGACTCTTTGAGACAAACAAAAAAATTAAACTATACTGATAACTATTTCTAAAGTAACTGGTGAAAACATATATACAACACTTAGCAGGTGTTGATCAATTCCAGTACATGCATGAGCTGCTTTGCGCTGTGGCTCAGGCACTCAGCAGTTTGCTTAGTGAGTAAGTGGCCATAGCTCACCTTAGGTATCTGGAGAATAATGTTCATTCCTGTCTCCAGCTTTGTAAAATTGCCTGATAGTCAGAAGGCATTAAAATGTGAAGATGTGATTGTATCTTATGAAGCTGCTTGGAATGGGTTTTCCCTCTTAACATATAATTTCTGATCATCCATATCCCTTAAGAACACCAGATTTCTGGGGGCCAGGGAGGTAAGATTCTATCTGACAAAGCCTTTCTGGTGTCAACCACTTGCCATCTCTTGGTCAGTGCTGGCCCTGCTGGGACTATAAAATGAGCTTCCTTGTCTGACGTTCTGTTGCCCTCTCTTTCCCCATCAGCCTTGTAGCAGTACCTGGGAACCTGCATCCTGTGGAAAGATGGAGGAGCAGATGACAGCTTCTAGTCAAGCTCGTAAATACGTGAATGCATTCTCAGCCCGGACGCTGGTCATGTGAGACATTTCCAGAAAAGCATTATGGTTTTCAGAACACTTCAAGTTAACTTGGGATATATCATTCCTCAACATGAAACTTTTCATGAATGGGAGAAGAACCTATTTTTGTTGTGGTACAACAGTTGAGAGCAGCACCAGGTGCATTTAGTTGAATGAAATCTTATTGGATTTCACCCAACTAAAAGGATTTTTAAAAATAAATAACAGTCTTACCTAAATTATTAGGTAATGAATTGTAGCCAGTTGTTAATATCTTAATGCAGATTTTTTTAAAAACATAAAATGATTTATCTGTATTTTAAAGGATCCAACAGATCAGTATTTTTTCCTATGATGGGTTTTTTGAAATTTTACACATAGAAGGTACTCCAGTATTTCACTTTTCTTGATCACTAAACATATGCATATATTTTTAAAAATCAGTAAAAGCATTACTATAAGTATAGACTTAATACCATGAGACAATTAATCCAGATTGTAAATGCTCATTTATGGTTAATGACATTGAAGGTACATTTATTGTACCAAACCATTTTATGAGTTTTCTGTTAGCTTGCTTTAAAAATTATTACTGTAAGAAATAGTTTTATAAAAAATTATATTTTTATTCAGTAATTTAATTTTGTAAATGCCAAATGAAAAACGTTTTTTGCTGCTATGGTCTTAGCCTGTAGACATGCTGCTAGTATCAGAGGGGCAGTAGAGCTTGGACGGAAAGAAAAGAAACTTGGTGTTAGGTAATTGACTATGCACTAGTATTTCAGACTTTTTAATTTTATATATATATACATTTTTTTTCCTTTTGTAATACATTTGAAAACTTGTTTGGGAGACTCTGCATTTTTTATTGTGGTTTTTTTTGTTATTGTTGGTTTATAAAAGCATGCATTGCACTTCTTTTTGGGAGATCTGTGTTGTTGATGTTCTATGTTTTGTTTTGAGTGTAGCCTGACTTTTATAATTTGGGAGTTCTGCATTTGATCCGCATCCCCTGTGGTTTCTAAGTGTATGGTCTCAGAACTGTTGCATGGATCCTGTGTTTGCAACTGGGGAGACAGAAAACTGTGGTTGATAGCCAGTCACTGCCTTAAGAACATTTGATGCAAGATGGCCAGCACTGAACTTTTGAGATATGACGGTGTACTTACTGCCTTGTAGCAAAATAAAGATGTGCCCTTATTTTACCTACCTTTGTTTTCTCTCTTACTTGTCACTATGGACAACAGTTACACTTTAAAGAAAATAGAGCAGTCTCAAAGCACTTTCCTCTAATAATTGCACACCATATGCACTTTGTGTGAAGAAGCCAGGAATCGTTACAATGGAGAAGAAAGAGCAAGCAAACCAAGTTAAATAGTTCACAATCACATGGACGATAGCGAGGAATCTCTTCCAGAATGCATCAGTCAGTGTCCAGCAGCATGTGAGTAGGGATGCTGTAAGGGGGATTCATTCACAAATGTACTGATACCACAGATGTGGGCAGGGGCTAGGAGAGCCACAGGATGCCGGCCTGAAGGCGCCTGGAAGGCCGCCTGGAGGGGGACAGTCAGGAAAGCAGGAGCCCTTGAGAGGAGCACTAGCCTTTGATGAGACCACTGCCATCGAAGGAGACCTCGCAGGGAGGGAGCCAAGGGTAAACCCTAACTTTGTTTCCCTGTTTCTCCTATCTCTGCCCAGGGGTCCTCATTGGCAGAACCAACCAGAAGCTGGAGGACAAGGGAGCTCCCGGAATGGGAGCCAGCCTGTGAGCCTTCATGGGTATGCGGAGTCGTTCATTCAAAATAACCCCATTTCACAGATGAATCTCTGCTGGCTCCATCTTCAGCTTAGTGTTCTCTTCCCTATACTGTAATACCCCTTTTAACATAAATTCATTTAAATTTCCTTTACTCACTCTGTTCCAATTCTGAATTCTCATAGGCATGATACACTTGGTGTTCGTAGAGCCAAGGATTTGTTACGCCTAATTACTAGTTTTTAAGTCGATTTGGTGGACTTTTACTGTCCTGCTGATAGATGACATGACACGTCTTCCCAGTGTTAGGAAGCTCTTTATATTCGTGCCGTCTCTGAGTATTTTGCCAAGTGCTGACTCTGCCACTTACTAGCAGTTTGAACTTAGACAAGTCACTCACATCTCTGAGCCTTTTCTCCTTATCTGAGCAATGAGTTCTTTCCCACAGTGAAACTTTTATTAAGTAATGCACTACACAAATGTTTGTTATTATGTACACTTTCCATAGTCCAGTGATGCTTGCTGTGTAGTGTGTGGAATGCCCATCTTGCTGATAATGTGTGCTGCCAGTTACACAGTTAGATTGAGAGATCACTTAATTATTAATGACAAGAGTGAACTCAACATCTTACAGAACTGAAATAGATATTTATATTTCAAACACGCTTGCAACCCAATAACTAGAGACTAAAAACCTAACTTCATGAAAAGGAGTGTAAATTTAGCTGTTATGGTCAATTACTCACACTCACAGAACACCCAGTTCACAAGCATCTCCAAAACGTTGATTGTTCTGATCAATTTTGAAAATCATCCTACTCTCTACAGCAGGAATTCAGGTAGTATAAGTGAAAACAGTATTATATACTACTTAAATGAAAGGCTGCACTTGTGAGTTGCTATGTGTGAAGTTGCTTGTGCCTATGTCCATCCAGAGAACAGGAGAGACACTGAGAAGACTGATGTGTCCCCGGCCTCTAGATGGGACTGAAAATTCAAGATAAGAGAGATGCCCAGGGATACATTTCCTTCTTTCTTTAGAAATTATACAATATTAGAACTGAAAGAGACATTAGATATCATCAGGGCTTCCAATAAGGGGCTCACTGCCTTGCTTTATTGAAAGAAAATCAGTTTTGAAGCGGGACCAATATTTTCTTTTTCTTTTTAAATAGAGATGGCGTCTTGCCATCTTGCCCAGGCTGGTCTCAAATTCTTGGGTTCAACCAATCCTCCCACCTCAGCCTCCCAAAGTGCTGGGATTACAGCTGTGAGCCACCACACCCGGCCACCAATCTTGATTTGAATTCAGACCCTACCCTTTACCAGCCACGTGACTTTGTATGTTTTACTTAATCTCTCAAAGCTTCGTTTTACTTATATTTTAATTACACTGGAGATAAAATTGCATCTCAAGTCAAGGTTGTTAGCTATTGTGAAGATTCTGCAAGTAAATACGTTCTCGCATCTCTGTAAAACGTTGCAGTGCCTGTTGATTAGTCACCATGATGACTTATGATCAATTAGAGAAAAATGCCTGTTACCCAGCGATGGGGAAGTGAATACCTCCGAGACCCATGTCCCCAATTGTGTGTTAAAACTATTCTATGTTAAAAACTTACTTTAAAACTCAATTATATCTTCTCAAAATATTCCTAATCATTCTAACATATTTTAGTTAATATGTTTCTCCTTCTTGTGCAAATATGTATGTGGGAAGTAGGTGGCATATTTTTCCTTAAGCTTGCTGCTTTCTAATCCAAAAAAAATGTGATGTGCAGATCTATTACACTCCACTTAAAATACTTACAACTTTGGGGCTTATTTTTCTCCTTTCAACCATTACTATTATAAAAATCAATTCTTCCTTAGTCACCATTTTTAGAGGGTAGAGTTAAGGAAAGGAAGTCAGCTAAAATACAAACCTCTTTGTTTTTTGTTTTTTGTTTTTTGTTTTTTTTTTTTTGAGACGGAGTCTTGCTCTGTCGCCCGGGCTGGAGTGCAGTGGCCAGTTCTCAGCTCACTGCAAGCTCCGCCTCCCGGGTTTATGCCATTCTCCTGCCTCAGCCTCCGAGTAGCTGGGACTACAGGCGCCCGCCACCTCGCCTGGCTAGTTTTTTGTATTTTTTAGTAGAGACGGGGTTTCACCGTGTTAGCCAGGATGGTCTCGATCTATTGACCTTGTGATCCACCCGTCTCGGCCTCCCAAAGTGCTGGGATTACAGGCTTGAGCCACCGCGCCCGGCCCAAACCTCTTTGTAAAAATAAAGTTTAGCGACTTGGGAGGCTGAGGTGGAAGGATCCCTTGAGCCCAGGAGTTTGAGACCAGCCTGGACAACATAGAGAGACCCCATCTCTGGAAACAAATAAATTTCAAGAGGAAAGTTTACTTATATACAATTATACATAGTAACTTTGCTCCCTATAGCAAAAAGAAGCTAAATTGTAAATCTTATGGGACTTGTTAGTGTTCTAGTAATAAACAGTTAATAATTTTTTAAAATTAATATTTAGTGAAAATAATCTTGGCCGGGTACAGTGGCTCATGTCTGTAATCCCAGCACTTTGGGAAGCCAAGGCAGGTGGATCACCTGAGGTCAGGCGTTCGAGACCAGCCTGACTGGTCAACATGGCAAAATCCCGTCTCCACTAAAAATACAAAAATTAGTGGGGCGTGATGGTGCATGCCTGTAACTCCCAGCTACTCGGGAGGCTGAGGCATGAGAATCGCTTGAACCTGTGAGGTGGAGGTTGCAGTGAGCCAAGATTGTGCCACTGCACTCCAGCATGGGCAACAGAGGAATGCTCCATCTGAAGAAGAAGAAAAAGAAGGAGGAGGAGGAGGAGAAAAGAAAATAATCTTGATGCTAATGTGGAAATTAAAGAGGTTGTTTGATATTTGTCTTTAGACTATATTTCTTTAGTTCAACTAGTGTATGTCGAGGCTCTATTTTGTGCCAGGTGCTGTGTCAGAAGTTGGGGTTAGAGCTCAGAACAACATAGATCAAAGTCCCTGCCCTCTGTGAGCTTATGTTCAGATGGGAGACACAGATGAGTAAAGGTTACTACAAAATAATCAGAATAGGGATAACAGAGACCACAGGAGAGCACCACTAGACGTGGAAGAACAAGACAGGTTTCCTACAGAACTGACACCTAGGCAGGACTGACAGATAAAGTCAGGCAAGAGTTGGAAGGGACAGTAGAGTAAGATGTGACATCTTAAACTTGCTGAATAAAAACACCCAAATATAACAACTTATCTTTAAATTCATGATGATATATTGTATGTGGACACTCAGGCAATTCTACTACCTGAGTATATCTAGTTAGTATATTTTTTTCCCATGCTCCAAACAACAGTTTCACACCCCTTTCTCTCAAACTCTCCATCCCATTTCTACCCAGTCCCAGCAGACAACTTTGACTGATGCACGAATGAGAAAAGAGAAGCCGTCAACAGCCACACCTGCATGCCTACTCTGTCTGTCTCTTGTTAGCATGGGTGAGCATGTCCGGCCACAATCATGAAACGGCCCATCCATTTGGCCTCTGCAAGTCATTCCTCTGTATCCTCAGGGGCTTCTTGTGAATACTCGTTCTCTGTCCTCGACATCTTCATTGTCTTCCTCTCTCCCAATGATTGCATCACATTAACATGGTCTACAACTCCCAGCAGGAAAGACAATATTCCCCTAACAGTATAGTTTTTGTTTTGTTTTGTTTTGTTTTTTTGTTTTTTTGAGACAGGGTCATGCTCTGTCATGCCAGGCTGATCAGTATCGGCACAATCAGGGCTCACTGCAGCTTCAGCCTCCTGGGCCCATATGATTCTCCTACCTCAGCTTCCCAAGTAGCTGGGACAATGGCATGCGCCCCCAAGCCCCACTAATTTTTGTATTTTCTGTAGAGATGAGGTTTCACCATGTTGCCCAGGCTGGTCTCAAACTCCTGGACTCAAGTGGACAATATCCCCTTATATGCCCCATCATATCACCCCCATTGATCTGCTCCTCAGCAAAACTGCTTAAGAGAATTCTGTATGGCAGGTCCCCACGTCCCCAGGTTGCCTCCCTGCTGCCCACTCCACATGAACTTTCATTGCACCCACTCTGCCATGCCTGCCTCTTCAATGTCACCAGTGAGCTCCATTTTGCCAAATCCTGTAGTCACTTCTTCAGCCTCATTTTACTTCACTTATTGGCAGCAGTCAACAGAGTTGACACCCCCTCTTTCTCGAACCATTTTTCTCTCTTGGCTTCAGGCATGACTCTCCTGGTTTTCCTGCTTCTCACTGGTTCCCTCTGTTTGCTGCTCCTCCTCACTTTGGGCCTCAAGTGGTCCTTCCTTCTCTCTCCATCATTCTTCCTAAAGGATTTCATCAGTGCTGTGGTTTTAAATACCATCTCTTCATCCCTGAGCCCACTCTGAAATTCAAGACTCCTGCAGCCTATTCCATGTTAACATCTTCCCCAAATAAGCATCTTAGATTAAGTAAGAACAAAACAGAACTCATAATCACTTAAATGCTTTTTTCTCATTAGCAGTAATTGGCCCTTATCTTAATTTCTTCATTCCTCAAGCCAAATATTTGTCATCCTTGGTTTCTCTCTTTACCTTAATACCCTCCTTACACTCAAGTGATCAGAAAGACCTGAATATTCTACCTGCAAAGTGTACCTTAAGTGTGTCTGCTTTCTCTATTACCTGTAATGGCATCATTAGTAATGACACAGTATTAATGAAGTGCTCACAATATGCTAGGGAAGAAGAAAGAGGGAGCAAGAAAAGAAGAAAGGTGATGGCTCAGAGGTGAGTTTTGAGAAACTGAAAGAGAAACCTGGAGAAAAAAAAAAAGATACGAGGCCAGAGAGAAAAGCACTGTAAATAGAGCTTGAACTTTGTCCATAGAGATATGGGGAGATATTGAATGGTTTCGGCAGGGATATAAAATTACTCATGTATATCTGATTCATATAAATAATTTTGTTCAAATCCCTTTTTCATACACAGTATAAAATTAAACCTTAGGTTAGCAGGGCCAAATCCTGGCAGAGCCTGAATCTTATACTCAGTTAATTGGATTGTACATAGTGCATTTCCTACTGCTTCTTAATTTCCAAAGAATGTGCTTTAATCCCAGAAAAATCTTATTGAAAACATATCTTTTGATCCAAAGTTCATAAGGGCTGTTTTCACCTTTTATAGTCCATACTTATAGCACTAATTAGTTCAGGAAGAAGTGATTACTTAACACACTTTTCTCTTTTAAGAGCAGAATATTATCAACCAATAATTTATCTAAAACTTTACTCATCATTTTCAAAAGCCAAATCTTCTATTGAATTTTTCATGTGGAATAATCCTTGATTATATTTTGATATTTCGGTCATTAAGAAATTCTGCCAATATTTGTTCTTGAAGGTGTTCTTAGCTTAATTTTATATTTTCTTTTACTCTTTAATCTAGAATGCATTTGTAGAGTCAATGATTCTCAGAAACACATTGGAAATTTGTTTAAAATGGAGATTCTTGACCTCACCCTCGGAGAGTCTGATTTATGAGTCAGGTGTAGGCCTCGGAGTGTTTAACGAGCTTGCAGCTGATTCTAATGCAGGTGGTCTGAGAGGACCACACTAAAACACCCTGCCTTACTCCCCCCAACCCTGTGTTTTCTATCTAAACACTCCCCAAGACCTTTCAATTTCTGTGGGGCCCATAATTTTTAATTAAAATGCCCATTTGTCTATAGAGTATTAGAAAAATATTAAGACCCTAACTATAAGTAGATTTTCTTAAATCCAGAGAATTATTATGTTCCAGATGTTGGTATTAATGAAGGCTAACCTTGGCCTCTGATCCATCTTTTGTTTGATTTTTATAATATATGGGGAAACATAATTTTGTATATATCTAAACCTCTTTAGAAATATGGTTCAGTTGCATATGATCTGTCATAAGGGAATTTATATCTCAAGAAGTTAAGCACATAAACAAAACAAGAGCAAAAAACAAACAAACAAAAAAAACACTTTTCATTCAGAAATCCTTGGTTCTAAACCAGTCTCTAATCAACTTGCCAAAAACCCTGACTTCAAATCACTTTACACCTCTGTGCTTTGGGATTTCTATTTAGATGTAGTTAAGTATTTAATCCTGTATATAGTTACAAAGCCCAGGGAGAACCTCAGATCAAAGACAAAATTGAAAGAAAGCTTTAGTAGCCCAGAGACATTGGAATACCAACGATATAATTGTGAGGTTTTCCTGCTAGAAAACATCCTCTGAAATGAACTTTTAAGTTAACAAATCACCCTTCACCTGTGTTTGGGGGCAGATGATAGAGAGACTCAGGATTTGTTTTCATTTGGTCACTTTTCTAAAGAAGACAAATCCATCCACCTATTCTTTAATGGTCCTAAATAGCTAACGATGGACAGACAACTCCCTTCCCTTCCTCAGTCGGTTTCCAAGTCAAGGCACTCAGTGCCCAGTGTATGACCTGAAGCCCTCTGGAAGGAAAGTGGTCATTGGTTAGGGTACTCACCAGTTTGGCCTTACTTTGAACATCCCAGGTTTATTTCCTTCCCCATTTCAAATATTCCAAAATGAAAGACATTAGGAACATGTATTCTGGTTAAATACCATGACTGAAAATAGGAACGAATGCCACTCCATCAGGAAATTTCACTAAATGACAATGAATCAGCAAATAAGGGGCATAAATATACAAGTTAAAGAAAACAACAGGTAATAGATTATTTGTCAGGAGCCTATAACTCATTTATTTATTCAACAAATATTTATTGAGCACCTCCTCTGCAAGCAAGACAGAATTCAAAACAATTAAATATGTATTACATATACAGCATATATGTTTACATATAAACAATATATAACATATATATAAAGTTACTGGCAGAGTAATATTTTCTTGGATACTCCCAGATGTACTAAGAAACAGGCTTGTTTCAAATTTGCTTTATTAATAACCATATTTCTTTAACATATTCTTTTTCATCTTTTACCATTTCTGACATCAGACTGTGTCTTTAACATGGTCTGATTTTTCTTTTGTTGAAACCTTATTAAACCCATAGGGTCTTATAATTGATACCATAAAATAAAGGAAAAGCTTGGAAATTAACCAGCAGAAATTTCAGAAAGAACCCCTTAGGTTTCTTTTTTTTCTCTCTCTCTTCTGAGACAAAGTCTCACTGTCACCCAGGCTGGAGTGTGCAGTGGTGAGATCTCAGCTCACTGCAACCTCTGCCTCCCGGGTTCAAGCAATTCTCCTGCCTCAGCCTCCTGAGTAGCTAGGATTACAGGCGTGTGCCACCGTGCCCGACTAATTTTGTATTTTTAGTAGAGACAGGGTTTCACCATGTTGGCCAGGCTGGTCTCGAAAACCTGATCTCCAGTGATCCACCTGCCTCGGCCTCCCAAAGTGCTGGGATTACAGGCCTGAACCACCGCACCCGGCCCCTTAACATTCATTAGTAATGAAACCAGCAGGTGTTCTGCTCCCCAAAACCTTTGTCCACTGTCTCCAGACACTCAGAGCCGCATGCTTAACTGTGGCTCATGGGTTAATGCATGTCTGAACTTTTTCAGGGTGGAAACTCCCTTTTTTCTTTAGTGTCTAACCCAATGCCCAGCATGACATAAGTGCTCAGTAAATATTCAGACAATCCACGTATGAATGTGGTTGAGCATCTGTGAGTGTTCTCACCTCCACCCTACGTGTGTTACTATGGTCAACCACTTCATCTCTGTGGGTCTCTGCTTGCTCAGCTATAAATTAGTTGGGATCAGCTCAGCCATAGATTCCCTCCAACTCTAAATTAATCTCTGAGTAAATGAAGTCATGAAGATATGGGAAACAGGAAGGAGAATAGGGTCTAGAGGCAGGGAACCTAGGGCTGATTCACAATTAATTCCTAGAACTAAATCAAAAGGAAAACCCCCAACCTGCCATGCCCAACTATCAAAAGGACCAGAGGCTACTCCCTTTACAATCCCCCAACTTTTTCCACATGGCAGATGAAATATTGAAGGTACCTCTGATTGGTCCCCTCCTGCAACCAATCAGGTTGGTCATGGGTCAAGTCTTCATTTGCATTTGTATGACTTTGTAACTTCACTTCAGCCTGATTGGTCCCCTCCCACAACCAATCAGACTGATCATGGGCCACCACTTCATATACATAGGGTGTACACCAAGTAACCAATGGGAAACCATTAGATTGTATTTAAGTCCCAGAAAATGGTGTAACTGGGCTCCAGAGCCACTTGCTCAGGTCTGCTCTGACCCTGTGGAGTATGCTTTCATTTTCATTAAATCTCTGCTTTTGTTGCTTCATTCTTTCCTTGCTTTATTTGCGCATTTTGTGCAATTCTTTGTCCAAGACACCAAGAATCTGAACACCCTCCACTGGTAACAAAACTACAGTGATTTTAGAGCATTTGTTTGAAGGCTCATGAAGGTAATGCCTATGATAGCATTTGCTAAACACCAAGTAAAGGAAGGGAGGCATTTCCACACTTTGGGTCTCCTCCCATCTCTATCCCCAAGCCTCAGAATTTCTGCTTAAATGGGAGTGGAAGGAACCCAGCAATACGCAGCTGTGTCACTTAAATGCTATGCAACATCGGGAAGCTTTCTGTATGTCTTATAGCTAGTTCATATCACAAGCCAACTGGTCAGCTGTTTCATCATGCAAAAGTCTAAAACAACTTACATCTACTTTCTAACGTTCTTGTGAAAAACCAATACTGTTGATCAGTGGTGGGCAAATGATAGCTCCTGGCCAAATCTGGCCCACTTCCTGTTTTAATAAATGCAGTTTTATTGGAACACAGCCACATCCTTTTATTTCCCATATTATCTATGGTTAGTTTTCCGCTGCTATGGTGGAGTGAAATAGTTGTAACAGAGACCATGTGGCCTCCAAAACCTGAAATATTTACTATCTGGCCCTTTACAGAAAAAAGTTTGTGACCCCAGCCCTAGAAGAAAAGTAATCAAAAATCACAATAGCAGTATTAGTGGTGAAGATAATGGATTCTGCTTCAGTTAAACAGTGTAATTGAGCTTATGATTTTCTTTTCTTTCTTTTTTTTTTTTTGAGATGGAGTTTTGCTCTTGTTGCCCAGGCTGGTGCAATGGTGCAATCTCGGCTCACTGCAACCTCCACCTCCTGGGTTCAAGTGATTCCTGCCTTAGCCTCCTGAGTAGCTGGGATTACAGGCATACTCCACCATGCCCAGCTAATTTTGGATTTTTTGTAGAGATAGGGTTTCTCCATGTTGGTCAGGATGGTCTTGAACTCCCGATCTCAGGTAATCCACCCGCCTCGGCCTCCCAGAGTGCTGGGATTACAGGTGTGAGCCACCGCACCCAGCCGTGATTTTTCTGTTACCTAGGTTCTTTTGTTGGCTACACACCATGACTGCTTCTCTTTGGGAGTTGAGAACATCTGGTAGGTTAAATTGCCAATATTTGACTGATTTGACCTACAATATGTGGTCACCTTCATGTGCCTCAACCTAATACTTTGGCTTCCTTCAGTGTGTTCAGTTTCAATTTCCCATTCCCTTTGTAGTCTTCCAGCTACCTCAGTTATTCTTAATCTTAGCTGTGTATTAGAATCACCTGAAGAACTTAAAAAAAAAAAATTAATGCCCAGGCCACACCCAGGACCGATTGAAGCAGAATCTCAAGGGGAGAAACCCAGCCCCTGGTAATTTTGGAAAACATCCCAGGTGATTCTGAAGTGCAACAGGGCTTGAGAACTATGGAACTAAGAGCTTTTGGCAATACCCATGTGCTGGGTGCTCTAGACTTCTTCCAACTGGAGGAGAGAATGTGGACAATTATAATAAATAATTGGGACAATCCTGCATAGTGGTTCTCAAACGTCAGCATGCATCCAATCAGTTGGTGGGCTTGTGAAAACACAGATTTTTGGTGCCAACGCCTCAGTTTCTGATTCTGTCGGTCTGGGGTGAGGCCTGAGCATTTGTAATTCTAACAAATTCCCAGGTGACGTTGATACCATTGGTCCAGGACCCACAGTTTGAGAACCACTGTACCGTTACCATCTTCCATGGGCCCAGTGTCTAGCTTATAGTAAGTCCTTTGTATGTGTTTGTTGAACAGATAATGAAATTCTGGCAGATTCTATGCTGGTGCTTTGTCTTAGATGCTGAGATATAGCAGTGAATAAGACAAACAGTATCTGTCCTCATGGAGCATACACTCGAGAGAGAAATACATGACCTCAAGAGTGGGTATGAATACTACAAAAGGGAAGCATGGAATACTGTAGTGGCCCATAGAAATCACTGAGCCCCGGGCTTCCTAGCCTTCTGAAAATCCCTCTTTTAAATAGCATTTTGGGCCGGGCGCGGTGGCTCAAGCCTGTAATCCCAGCACTTTGGGAGGCCGAGACAGGCGGATCACCAGGTCAGGAGATCGAGACCATCCTGGCGAACACGGTGAAACCCCGTCTCTACTAAAAAAAAAAATACAAAATCTAGCCGGGCGAGGTGGCAGGCGCCTGTAGTCCCAGCTACTCCGGAGGCTGAGGCAGGAGAATGGCGTAAACCCGGGAGGCGGAGCTTGCAGTGAGCTGAGATCCGGCCACTGCCCTCCAGCCTGGGCGACAGAGCCAGACTCCGTCTCAAAAAAATAAATAAATAAATAAATAGCATTTTGCCAAGGTCTGTCATCAATAGGTCAGCTGGAAAACAGGGAGAGAATGCTCACTTGGAAAGATGGATGAGTTGTATAGGGGCAGGAAGAGAGAGAGACAGAGAGAGAGAGCTTGTGCACTGCTTGATAGATAAAAAGAAGAGTAAAAAGTGAGCTTCATCAGGAGTCAGATTTAGGTGCCTGCTTGGTTCTTATTGCCACTGGCTATAAACACAGGCCTATTTAATCAACTATGAAATTAGACTGCCTCTAATGTATCTACAGTCCTCATAATTCCCAGGAGGAAGGCTGTGGAGGTGTGAGTGAAGATTATATAGCTCTTTCCTTTGCCCCCCGCACACACATACCGTGTCCAGAGTACTAGCCCACCTTAGAATTAGAGGTCTCCACTTCCAGTTATTTGAGCTACTGAAGATTGCAAAGACCCGAGACACATTCAGACTCAGGTGGTCTCAGCTAACGGGGCCTTTCTGTAAGGACACAAAGAGAAGTGTGGGAGAAACACAAAGGGTTTCGGCAGCAACAATACTCAGGCCTTGAGCTGGTAGGTTGGTTAGCTGGGATGCTGCGGTGATTCTGACGGCACAATTTCCCCTTTAGTCTTCATTTCCATGGCTCAGTTGCTGTTGCCTTTGCCCACACAGGTCTACATGCCCACTAAGAGCACCCTCTGTGTCTCAAAATGGTTACAACCTCATATTATCTTCATAACCAATAGGGTGACAGGATTGTTTTTAATGTGGGCTTAATTTTTGAATTTTTTTTTTTTTTTTTCTTGAGACAGAGTCTCACTCTGTCGCCCAGTCTGGAGTGCAGTGGCGTGATCTTGGCTCACTGCAACCTCTGCCTCTCGGGTTCAAGTGATTCTCCTGCCTCAACCTCCCGAGTAGCTGGGATTACAGGCACATGCCACCACACTCAGCTAATTTTTTATTTTTAGTAGAGATGGGGTTTCACCATGCTGGCCAGGCTGGTCTTGAACTCCTGACCTGCTTGCCCTCCCAAAGTGCTGGGATTACAGGTGTGAGCCACTGCACCCAGCCAAATTTTTTTTTCTTTTTTCTTTTTTTTACAAACTGGTATCAGAGGCCCTCATTTCCTTTTTTTTTTTTTTCTTTTTTTTTTGAGCTAAAGTCCCAGTAATCGTGTCCACAGGGAAATCCATGAATAAAGTACTACATCAATAACAGATTTTGGTGGAGTAGAATTTTTCCTGACTGACTACTGCAAGACAATTGACTAAGTTTCTCCACAATTCCCTCCTTCCATCCTCTTCCGTTCCTCTAGTTGTTTTCCTCTGAGTGTTCTCTTGGTAGGTATTAACATTTTTTAAACATCTTCTTATCTCCAAGCAGGGTGGTGGTGGTTTTAGCAGGGGGAGGAGGAGTTGCAGGACTACACTCACTGGAGAAGCTCCCAGCAACCATAATCAGGCAGCCAGAGAGCTCACCCCACCCCATCTACAAAAACAACCAGTATATATTGAAATTTGTGGAGCTCCCTAAGTCACAAGTCTCAAATCTATTTATAATATTGATTATGGGGTCCCTTTGGTTCAATTCTTATTTAAGAGAGTAGTCTGGGACATGAAGTAGCATGTGCTTGGGACATAAAATCAATTATAGGGCTATGTGGGCACTATTCTAGTTGAAAATAGTCGTGGAGGCCAGGCGTGGTGGCTCAAGCCTGTAATCCCAGCACTTTGGGAGGCCGAGATGGGCGGATCACGAGGTCAGGAGATCGAGACCATCCTGGCAAACACGGTGAAACCCCGTCTCTACTAAAAAATACAAAAGCTAGCTGGGCGAGGTGGCGGGCACCTGTAGTCCCAGCTACTCGGGAGGCTGAGGCAGGAGAATGGCATAAACCCGGGAGGCGGAGCTTGCAGTGAGCTGAGATTCGGCCACTGCACTCCAGCCCCAGCGACAGAGCGAGACTCCGTCTCAAAAAAAAAAGAAAAGAAAAGAAAATAGTCGTGGAGTATTTCCAGGGCCCCACTTCCAGATCTCCGCCAGAACTCCAGCTGTAGCACTTCTATAATAGCTGAATCATTCTTCTGGAGTTGCCTTACCTCTTCTCTCCATCACTATATGTGGTTTTTAGTTTTCACTACTCAGTGGATTTCACCCTCTATCCCAGATATCTAATCCCTTTGGCAGAGCCATGAGATAATCTTCTACCCTTCTGCAGCCCGCTAGTCCATGATTTCCTTTCCTTATCTTTTATCTTTGTTTGTATCACTATAGAGAGGGAAGTCCCAGGTGTTTAAAAAGAAAGAAAGAAAGACAATAAAGACAGACCCAAAATATGACTCAGAATTAGAGCTTCAATGAAGGAACACTCTCTGGGCCAGCAGGGAGGAGGGAGGAGTTGCATTCTCGCCAGCCCCTCCTATGAACAGGCAGGCAATGCCACCATTCAGACTATGTAAGTCATTTTGAAACTGATTGCAGTTGGCGCTTTTATTGGTGTCCTTCCTTTGAAGTTGACTTACAGATCATTGGTGGTTTTGTCTTCAGAACCTGGCGCCAAGGTGAAGTGACAAACTTTTGCTCACAAAGCAATATTCTTAACAGTCTTTTGTCCTGGGCTACCTACCTATCCAATGAAAGGTGAGTACAGATAGGTTGGTGGATAGGGATGGCTAGATGGATGGATGCTATGCTACAGCAAGTAGTGGAAGATGTCAATTGTAGATCTAGGCCTAAGCGTATGGGTGTTTGCTTTAAAAATCTTTTGACTGGGAGCGGTGGCTCATGCTTGTAATCCCAGCACTTTGAGAGGCCAAGGCAGGCAGATCACTTGAGATCAGGAGTTCAAGACCAGCCTGGCCAACAATGGCAAAACCCCGTCTCTGCCGAAAATATAAAAAATAGCTGGGTGTGGTGGTGTGCACCCGTAGTCCCAGCTACTCCGGAGGCTGAGGCAGGAGAATCACTTGAACCCGGGAGGTGGAGGTTGCAGTTGAGCCAGGATCTCACCACTGCACTCCAGCCTGGGCGACAGAGCTAGACTCTGTCAAAAAAAAGAAAAATCTTTTGACTTTTCTGGACTTCTAAAATATTCATAATAAAATGTTGACAGGAAGGGTGAACGCCATGCAGTGGTAAGGTTAGTGGTACATTATAAACATTTGAAAGCTGAGCATACAAGTAAGACTAGAGAGATGTTATGGGATTTTTTGTGGGGTTTGTGTGTGTGTGTGTGTGTGCGTGTGTGTTTGTGTTTTTTTTTTTTTAGAGACATGGTCTGGCTCCAGGCTGGAGCATAGTGGCACTATCATGGCTCACTGCAACCTCTGCCTCCCAAGCTCAAGCTGTCCTCCTACCTCAGCTTCCTGAATAGCTGGGACTGCCGGCACGCGCCACCACACTGGGCTAATTTTTGTATTTTTTAGAGAGACAGAGTTTTGCCATGTTGGCCGGGCTGATCTTGAACTCCTGGTCTTAAGTGATCCATCTGCCTCCGCCTCCCAAAGTGCTGTGATTACAGGTGTCAGCAACTGGACTCGATCTTTTTAAAAAATTAAATGGCTTGTAGTTATAAGTTAATGATTTCTTTACTCCATATTTTCCAAATTATACTCCATATTTCCAAATTAAAGACAGATGTTAGACAGGTGTGATGGCTCATGCCTGTAATCCCAGCACTTTGGGAGTCCAAGGCAGGCGGATCACCTGAGGTCAGGAGTTCGAGACTAGCCTGGACAACATGGTAAAAACCCATCTCTACTGAAAATGCAAAATTAGTCGGGTGTGGTGGTGCGTGCCTGTAATTCCAGCTACTCAGGAGACTGAGGCAGGAGAATCACTTGAACCAGCGAGGCGGAGGTTGAAGTGAGCTCAGATCGCACCACCGCACTCCAGCCTGGGCAACAAGAGTGAAACTCCATCTCAAAAAAATAAATAAATAAAAGATGTTGTGCAAGAAGAGAAATGGTTAACATTTTGAAGGCCTTAAAGGAACTACACTATCCGATGCTAAACCACTGATCATTTATTAACATGTGGGAAAAGGATGAGTTTTGGTGTAAGATGGTAATAAGAACATGCCCTGCCTCTTCCATTAGGAGAAGTGACTTCATCTCTCTGAGCCTCAGTTTTGTTCACGTATCATATGTGTTTTGTGGGGGAGGGCTTGGGGGATAATACCTACATCTTAAATTTATAAGGTTTAAATGTTCTGTAAAAGATCAAGTATGCTGTAAATATTACTTAAGAAAAGAAATCAAGTAAAATAATTTTTAACATAAAAAAGACTTTTTTGTTATCCAAAAGTTTCAGACACGACCCCTAAAATTTGACCAATGCTGTGTGAATGGCACCACTAGAGCATTTTGAAAGGTCAGAGGTCCTGAAGACCCTCAATTAAATTCTCCTTTAATTCTGAAGCCCCTAAAACGTATCACACATTTAATGGGTATTTTCCACTCTCAGAAAAAAGATGGGAATAAAATATTGTGGCTTTTAGCTAGAGTTCTTCAGTAAATTACACAAAATCTGAGTGTGCCTTTTACAGAAAGATACTTTGCCTGTTATTGAAACATATGGAGTCTGTCATGCTTGTGAAGTTTCTGTGAGAAACCTTTGCCCCAAACTACTGTTTAATGTTGCTTCTGAGAACAGGGTGGGACTTACCCATTTGACCTGCCTCCAAAGAGAAATGGAACTATGATCATATTAGCAAAGCAACCCAAAACTTAGTGTCTTAAAATAACAGCCATGAATTCCTTCTGGTGAATCTCCAGTTCTGCTGACCTCAGATACCTTCCCTCAAGCAACTGCCATCTGCTCTGCCTCTGGATTGGGCTGGATGAGGAGCCTGGGCTGTTCACAAGGCAGCTCCGCAGAGTTTGAAAGGGGCAGGTGGAAGCGTGCATTGTCTCTAGAGATGAGGGCTCAGCACAGACAGTCACTTCTTTTGCAGTCTCTTGGTCTAAGCAGGCCATAGGATCAGCTGAGAGTCAAGCAGAGCAGACACAGACTCCACCACTGCAGAGGGAGCTGAATAATTGCAGCCATTTTTGCAAATAATCCATCAAAGCAAGCACCACAGCAATCCTCTGCACCCTGAAAGGTGCCACCAGAAGGGTCAGCACATCTTCCCCTTTAAAGCATATGTGCAGTTGTTGAAACAGAATCCAGTTTCAAGATTGCTCATCAAAAGACGAGAAACCTGAAAAAAGGAAATCTTGTGAGCAGATGGAAGACGAGTAAGATAACATCTGAACATTCTATAATGTTATTTTGGATGGAGAATAAAATAGCAATAGATCATTTGTTCACTAGTCTCTGAGTCTCTTGATGTCATGAAATTGATAACATCATCATGTCATGGTTTATTTTTTAAATATTCAAAATTAGGTCTAACTCAGAAAATAGAGTTACCCCTGCACTGGACATCAAAGTGCCTTTTATATGCTGCAGTGCATTCATGTGCATATTCTAGAGAAATCTTGAGAAACAGCTTTTCACTAGCTGAGATGTGTAAGTCCTGAGTGCCTGGTCTGCAGGCTTCTCCTCATGAGCAGGAGGCCCATGGAATCTTCTGGACTCCTGAGCTAGAAATAATCCTTCTCCCCTCTCATCTCAAAGAGCAATTTATGAGTATTTTCATCTCTCTTTACCCTTTATACACATACTTCATCTTCCTCACAAGATTATTTATTTATTTATTTATTTATTTATTTATTTATTTATTTTTTGAGACAGGGTCTCACTCTGTCATCCAGGCTAGAGTGCAGTGGTGTGATCACGGCTCACTGCAGCCTGAAACTCCTGGCATCAAGTGATCCTCCTACCTCAGCCTCCCAAAGTGCTGGGATTATAGGAATGAGCCACCATGTCTAGCCTCTCACAAGATTTTTATGTCAGATCTTCTTTTTTTTGCATTCATCTTGCTGTCTCCCATAGCACTTAATACAGTGCCTCCTAGACACTGGAGCAGAGCAGGGCTGTTATTTAGCTGCATGGGTCACTCATAGTTGGTGTCCACTCTGATTGTTCAGTAGCCATGCCATGTAAATAAACACACACACACACATGCACACACACACACACACACACACACACACACACAGAGATTCATTTGATTAATAAAGAATCTGTGGACATTGAATCTATTATTACATAATTTTAAAAAGAATTTTTAGCCTCTCAAAAATGTAGGAGGAATCTCTAAACCTCCCACCCAAAGAAGACAAAGAATAATATGACAGAGAGGCCTAGCAGACAAAATCCAAGCCGGAAGCAGCAAGTAACCCCAGAAGCGGAAGCCACCCTGGAAGAACATACTCTTACTAGCTCTGGAACATGGAGACCTCCACATTCATCCAGGACCCTCCAAGGGGACTAAAGTGCTTCCAGGTTGGTAGCTGTGGTGGGCAGAATTCTAAAGATGACCACTTAACGCAGAGTCCTGTGCCCTACTTATGCAAATACTAAGCCCGGCGCAGCTATGAAAGAGTTTTGCAGTTGTCAGTAAACTCCTGAGTCAGCCACCCTGCATGGAGATCATACTGGTGGGCCTAGCCCAGCAGGCAAGCCCTTTAAAGCAGAGAATTTTCTCTAGAAAGTAGCAGAAGATGAAGTCAGAGCAATTCAAAGTGTGAGGGAATTCACGCCTATTACTGGCTTTGAGGATATAGGGGTCCTCATGCAAGGAACAGAGAGAAGCCCCCAGAGCTGAGAGTCACTCCCACCTGACAGCCAGTAAGGAAGGGGGTCCTCTGTCCTCACCAACCACAGGATCTGAATTCTGTCAACAGCCTGAAGGAGCTTGAAAGCTGATTCTTCTTCCCCAGGACGTCCAGATAAGCACTCCATCCAGCATCTGCCTCCATTTCTGCCCTGTGAGACCCTAAGGAGCCAGCCTTCTCCTCCTAGCCTGTGGATCACATCCCTGTGAGCTCATAAAGGAGGGTTGTTTTAAGTGGCTAAGTTTGTGGTGATATGTCATGTAGCAACATGTGTGGCTATGAAGTTTCAAGATGTGAAGTATAAAGGGGAAAGGGAATATAAGCCTCCTACTCCTGATAACTGGTTAAAAGGAAAACTGTCACCAGATAAAATCAAGTCTCAGTGAAGGGAAAGAGATCCAAGCAGCACTGAAGTTTGACATGTGCCTGTCAAAATGAGAAGATGATAGGATGACCAGAAAGATGCTCACAAACACAGTTATCAAATGTCAAGTTCCCCTCCCTCCCTCCCTTCCTTCCTTCCTTTTCTTCTTTCTTTCCCTCTTTCTTTCTCTTTCTTTCTTTCTTTCTTTCTTTCTTTCTTTCTTTCTTTCTTTCTTTCTTTCTTTCTTTCTTTCTTTCTTTCTTTCTTTCTTTCTTTCTTTCTTTC
>NW_016806325.1:1378390-1383851 GCF_001698545.2 Rhinopithecus bieti
TCTCCCTTTCTCATTCTTTTTCTGTCACAGGATAGAAGATTACATTTATAAAACTACATGAAAAGCACATATCTCTCCTTTTCACAAAGCAGAAAATAACACGGTCAGATGGAGGTAGATATTCCTAGTTCCCAAAAAGTTCCCCAAAGGGATATATAGCTGTGACTGTATGTTCCTACCATCTTAGAGTGAGGATTCTGCCAGGCACGAAAAACTCCTTTGTCCCCTCCTGCCTGATGCTGATGGAAACCCTGCCTTCCTGCCTCTCCTAACACCTTCCTGTTGGCTCTAGATGCAGAGAGATGAAGGCAAATGTCCCAAGAGCACTGTGAGCAGGCTTAGCTTCAGGCTGGCCTGAAGCCCAAACCCATGGTTGGTTTTGGTTTGTTTTGTTTTTTTTTGTTTTGTTTTGTTTTGTTTTGAGACAGGGTCTTACTCTGCTGCCCAGGCTGGAGTGCCGTGGTGCAATCATGGCTCAGTGCAGGCTCAAACTCCTGGACTCAAGCAATCCTCCAATCTCAGCCTCTGGAGTAGCTGGGATGATAGGCACATGCTGCCTCACCCAGCTAATTTTTTTATTTTTTGTAGAGACAGGCTCTTGCTATGTTACCCAGGCTGGTCTCAAACTCCTGCCCTCAAGAGATTCTCCTGCCTCAGCCTCCCAGAGTGC
Organism: Rhinopithecus bieti; assembly: GCF_001698545.2. Lineage (NCBI taxonomy): Eukaryota > Metazoa > Chordata > Mammalia > Primates > Cercopithecidae > Rhinopithecus > Rhinopithecus bieti. The sequence goes on from NW_016806325.1 coordinate 1,379,061, forward strand.
TGCAATTACAGATATGAGCTGCCATGCTCAGCACCATGGGGGTTTCTTGATGATAGAAGGGGAGCTTCAGAAGGTTCAGGGAAAACAATATGAGGCTCATGTGAGTAGTGAATTAGCACTCAAAAAAGAAATGTGGGGCCGGGTACAGTGGCTCAAGCCTGTAATCCCAGCACTTCGGGAGGCCAAAGCAGGAGGACTGCTTGAGCCCAGAAGTTCCAGGTGGTAGTGAGCTATGACTGTGCCACTGTACTCCAGCCCGGGCAAAAAGCAAGACCCCTCTAAAAATGTTTAGAGATGTTTCCACCTCTAAAAACAGAAAGGAAGGAAAAAAGAAATTTAGGCACTGAACACGAATCTGTCATTTTGGGCCTGGTGGTGCTAAGCCACTTAATCTTTCCGACATAATGTACTGTGTGGGGGGTGGGGTCAGGGTGCTGAAGGGGGCAGGGCAGGGAGAAGACAGGAGCTCTCCCAACTGTGCTAAGAGAATTGTTTCTTTTTCACTTGGACACATGAAAAAATGACAAAATGCATAAACTCAAGGGGAATTGTGGGATTTAAGTCATAGTTCTATTGATCTTAAAATAGTATAAATATTTTTTCCCAGTCAAAGATGTACTACAGACACTTCCATGTTGCTCACTCAGTGTGAGATGATAGGCCAGGCACAGTGGCTCATGCTTGTAATCCCAGCATTCTGAGAGGCTGAGGTGGGAGGATTGTTTGAGGTCAGGAGATCATGACCAGCCTGGTAAACACAGTGAGACCCCATCTCTACAAAAAATAATTTTAAAAAAGAATGTGAGATGATAGTCCAATGGTCCACTGATACATCTCTCCTGCCTCCTTGTCTTCATACATTTTCTATTCATGTGAATATTTGCTTGTTGTGTTTTTTTTTTTTTCTTTTTTTTCTTTTTTTTTTTAGATGGAGTCTTGCTCTGTCCCCCTGGCACTATCTCTGCTCACTGCAACCTCCACCTCCTGGGTTCAAGCAATTCTCCTGCCTCAGCCTCCTGAATAGCTGGGATGACAGGCGTGTGCCACCATACCCAGCTAAATTTTGTATTTTTAGTAGAGACGGGGTTTCACCACGTTGGGCAGGCTGGTCTCAAACTCCTGACCTCAAGCGATCTGCCTGCCTCGGCCTCCCAAAGTGCTGGGATTACAGGTGTGAGCCATCACGACTGGTCATTTGGCCATTTGCACCGTTTTGAATATGTACTCTGCTTGCACATACTTTTTTTTTTAGCTTCCTTATGTATTGACTTGATCAGTTGTGATTTCTGTGATGGTGACTGTTTACTTGGGAAAAAAACCCAAAACGGAAGTCCTGGTTACTGTTTTTCTCAAAAATGGCTAAGAGATTAGCAAGGCAAACTCTGTTGTCAGGAAAAGTCATGGGCAGCCCGTAAGTTTTTAATGCTCATAAAATCGTACGTGTATGTAAGATGCTAATACAGTTGAGCTGAACTATAAAGAATCCAGGAATGGGACTGTGTACCCCTGCAATTGCATACAGTTATGTAGAACTGTGCTTTTCTCCACGAGAAGGGTCTTTAGGATTTGAGAACTCTTTAGTCTTTTTTTTTGAGACGGAGCCTATATCTGTCGCCCAGGCTGGAGTGCAGCGGTGCGATCTCGACTCACTGCAACCTCTGCATTCCGGGTTCACTCCATTCTCCTGCCGAGTAACTGGGACTACAGGTGCCCGCCACAACGCACGGCCAATTTTTTGTGTTTTTGGTAGAGACAGGGTTTCACCGGGTTAGCCAGGATGGTCTCTATCTCCTGATCTCGTGATCCGCCCGCCTCGGCCTCCCAAAGTGCTGGGATTACAGGGGTGAGCCACTGCGCCTGGCCGAACTCTTTAGTCTTGACCCCTTTAGTGATGGTTTTCTTGGATGCAAATGACAGGTACCTAACTTAACTATCTCAACCACATCTTCAGAAGGTAGGAGTGGGGATAGCCTCAAAAGCAGCTGGAGGCAGAGGCTACAATAGCATCAGGGTTGTTTCTGCTTCTTCTGTGGGTCAGCTTCATTCTCTCAAGCCACCGGCAGCTTCAGACTCACGTCCCGATAAGCTTGCTACCTCCCAGCTCCAAGTATGAACCTCTCAGGGAAAGACTCACTTACTGGCCCAGCCTGAGTCCATGCTGCTTAGGTCAGATTCCCTAGAAGCAGACCCTGCCATGAGGCTGTGTGTGCGAGTGTGATGTATTAGGTTGATGCAAAAGTAATTGGGGAGTTTTGTCATTAAAAGTAGTGACAAAACTGGCAATTACTTTTGCACCAAACTAATATAATGAAAGTGCTCTAAGAGAAAGGAAATGGGAGGTTGGGGGCTGGGGGAAGTACAGGGAACAGGACAGGGAATGGGGAAGAAGCCAAGCAAGGGTACGATTTCAGGAAAATTCCAGTCTTAGCCTTATCCTGCAAGGTCGTTCTAGTATATAAATGATGATCTGAGTTATCCAGACACCAGACAAGTTTCCTGGGCTTTAAACTCCCAAAGCTGTCAGGCATTGGCTAAAGGCCACCCAGGGAGCATGAATTTCAAGTGCTTCTGACTTTGCACTTGCTTGCAGGCAACATATAAAGGCAAAGCATCTCCAGTAGCCTAGGATAGACCTCAGAAAAGAGTCACAGATGTGAGCTCTTAGACACAAAGCACACAGGGCCAAGAGCACAGGCATGAAGAAAAGGGTACCCCAGTGGAGTGGCACAAAGAACCAAGAGTGTCTGTTACACGAGGCTTTTTCAAGTGCTTTGGAATTCCACGTATCTTCTGTTGATTCAAGGTCTCTCCTCTTGAACAGCGATGTGGCCAAGAATGTGGGATGACATAAATGATGGCTGCTACCATTGGATCTCATGGCTAAAACTAGGAGAAGAAGTTCCTCCAAAGGAATGTGATAGACAGGTAAAATATAATTGTCTACTAAAAATACTCATAAAAAATTAAGAACATGAAAGCACTTTCAAACCGGAATTCTGCAGATAACATTGAAGTTTCAAAGAGTCTTGGTCTTGAGATCTAACATTGGAATACAGTATTATAATGGATGCAACATTCAGTTCTTTATGACACTTGTTCTTTTAAATATTTACTCATAGAGATGTCATTTGTAAAAAGAGTTTCTAATAGAAATAAAAGCTCTGGAGAATTTCAAAACTATTCATAAATAAAATGTGTTTGAACTCATAGCAGTGTTTGAGTAAAGACAGATTCATGGGGAACTTATCTGGCTATTCTCTGCTATCTTGATCTTAACTGAAGAAAATAGAATATACCTGAAATTTTTTGTTGAAAATATTTTACTCTTAGAAAACAGTGTTTAGAGTTAAGAGAGCATCATGTCTTTTCTGTTGTTTTAAAAAAGCAATTTTGAAGTTGGAAAATTATTAAAGGTATATATTATGATTTACAGCTGATTCCAAGAGTACACATTTTGAAACAAAATATTACAGAATATTACAAAGCAAATGTTTCTTCAACCTATTAAAAAATCCAGAATGAGGCAGCTGCAAGGAAAGAGGCACTCTCAATTGGCTGAAGATTTTTACAGAATTCATCAAACACTGAGATCACATTGAAGACTGAAGAAAGCTCAGAGATGCTTGAACTTCATTCATGAGGACAGTTTACAATGGATCAGAAAAGCTTATTTCCAGTTTACTAAAATGATAGCCAGGCACATGACAGTACTGCTAAGATGAAGGGAAATTCAAAGGAGGAAGAACCAAGGGTTTGCTTATGCACTGATGGTCACGTAGCACCTGTTTTCTGGTCTATTCTTGCTCCTTGGTTTTAAATGTCTTAATATTTTTTGTACCTTTCAAGGCTTGACTCACTCCCCTTGGACCTGATTCTTGACATTTCTCTCTGATATGGATCTGCAATCCTCTCATTGGCTATGATGTATATTGGCCTCTCCATTCATATCTGCTTCAGGCTGTTCTGAGCGAAAATTTGTGTAGTCCAGCTTGGTTCACAATAGCCATTGCTAAAATATTCCAGTCATCAGTTGTTACTTTATCCCAGGTAGCACAAGAAATAATTTCTCAGGTTTAAAGCAATACCTCCAAATCCCAACATGATGCTTTAAAGTTGATGCTTTAAAGTTGATGTGATTTCAAATTTCATTTAAAAAAAGGAATATGCCGGGCGCGGTGGCTCAAGCCTGTAATCCCAGCACTTTGGGAGGCCGAGACGGGCGGATCACGAGGTCAGGAGATCGAGACCATCCTGGCTAACACGGTGAAACCCCGTCTCTACTAAAAAAGTACAAAAAACTAGCCGGGCGAGGTGGCGGGCGCCTGTAGTCCCAGCTACTGGGGAGGCTGAGGCAGGAGAATGGCGTAAACCTGGGAGGCGAAGCTTGCAGTGAGCTGAGATCCGGCCACTGCACTCCAGCCTGGGCTACAGAGCGAGACTCCGTCTCAAAAAAAAAAAAAAAAAAAAAAAAAAAAAAAGAAGGAATATAATAAATATCAAAGAATATTATAGAAAAGACAAAGAAGAAGAAGAAAGCCAGCACTCCCCTGTAAGGGAGCATATTCCAAAGCAGACACTAAATGCATATGTAGCACTGGGTTGCGATAGCTCTGTGTTTATAAGAATTTAATATATCATGGCCGGGCGCGGTGGCTCAAGCCTGTAATCCCAGCACTTTGGGAGGCCGAGACGGGCGGATCACGAGGTCAGGAGTTTGAGACCATCCTGGCTAACACGGTGAAACCCCGTCTCTACTAAAAAATACAAAAAGCTAGCCGGGCGAGGTGGCTG
>NW_016806325.1:1383885-1386040 GCF_001698545.2 Rhinopithecus bieti
AAAAAAAAAAAAAAAAAAAAAAAAAAAAGAATTTAATATATCATAAGGGAGGCTGCATAAAATGACCAGGAAAGAAAAGAACAGTGGTTGATGGTTAGTAATTGGAGTAAAAAATCCATTTATACTTGTATCATATACTACATGATGTAGTAAAAAAAACTAAATATTATTTTAATTTACAGAAAAAGTTGAATATTTATCAAATATCTAATTGCTGGATTACTTTATTAACTTTAGAAGATGAAATCACAATGCCAGAAGTCAGTAAATTTAGCTAAAGAAATGGGCTGGGTATGGTGGCTCACGCCTGTAATCCTAGCACTTTGGGAGGCCGAGGTGGGCATATCACGAAGTCAGGAGTTTGAGACCAGCCTGGCCAATGTGGTGAAACCCCATCTCTACTAAAAATACAAAAATTAGCTGGGCGTGGTGGCATGCACCTATAATCTCAGCTACTCGGGAGGCTGAGGCAGGAGATCTGCTTGAACCTGGGAGGCAGAGGTTGCAGTGAGCCGAGATTGTGCCATTGCACTCCAGCCTGGTGACAGAGCGAGAAAAAAAAAAACAAGAGATGTTGAGGTCGGGTGGCATGGCTCATGCCTTTTAATCCCAGCACTTTGGGAGGTCAAGGTGGGTGGATCACTTGAGGTAAGGAGTTCGAGAACAGCCTGGCCAACATGGTGAAACAACGTCTCTACTGAAAACACAAAAATTAGCCGGGCATGGTGGCAGGCACCTGTAATCCCAGCTACTTGGGAGGCTGAGGCAGGAGAACTGCTTGAACCTGGGAGGTGGAGGTTGCAATGAACACAGATCGCACCACTGCACTCCAGCCTGGGCAATAAGCCAGACTCTGGAAAAAAAAAAAAAAGAAGAAGAAAGAAAGAGAGGAAGGAAGGAAGGAAGGAAGGAAGGAAGGAAGGAAGGAAGGAAGGAAAAGAAATGTTGAAAGCATTTACATCTCAAAAAAATAAAACTTCCTTAATCAAAGTAGAAAGTCATACAAGAGGCTGTGAAAACTGAATAGAGCAAAAATGATAAATACAACAAATTCTTTACTATTTAAAACAGTCATACAAGCTGGTAAGAAAAACATAGAGATCCTAGTAGATCAATGAATATTTCAACAAAAGAAGCATAATAAGTAAATAAAAGACTTAAAATTGTGAACCTCACTAAAAATAAAAGATATGCGTCAAAGTGTGAGGATTTTTTGGCAATTCAAACTGTTAGAGGAGGGTGTGGAATTTGCTACTCTCATCTTCTATTGCTGGCAGTGTGAATTGCTACAAATATTTTGGAAAACAATTTAACAATATTATATAAAGAACAGTAAAAATCTTTATTTGCCTTGAGACAATATTTCCACTTCTGGAAACTTGGTATAAAAATGCCAAAATAAATAAGAAGAGGTAGGATTTAGCACAGGAAGAAAGGAAGAAGACAGGATTTGAAGTTAATAAGTTGGAAGAAAGAAAGGAAGAAAAGAAGCTATATATTCAACAATAAGGCATTAATTAAATTATGGTACAATGAAGTCATTCGAAATATGACGAGGTGTGGTGGCTTACACCTGTAATCTCAGCACTTTGGGAGGCTGATACAGGAGGATTGTTTGAGCCCAGAAGTTGGAGACCAGCCTGGACAACATAGCAAGACCTCATCTCTACAAAAAAATTTAAAAAATTAGCCGTGCTCAGTGGTGTACAATCGTAGTCTCAACTACTCATGAGGCTGAGGCAGGAGGATGGCTTGAGCTAGGGAGGATGAGGCCACAGTGAGCAGTGATCATGCCACTACACTCCTACTCCTACTTGGGTGGTAGAGCAAGAACTTATCTATTTTTAAAAATTATGCCGGGCGCGGTGGCTCAAGCCTGTAATCCCAGCATTTTGGGAGGCCAAGGCGGGTGGATCACAAGGTCAGGAGATCGAGACCATCCTGGCTAACACGGTGAAACCCCGTCTCTACTAAAAATACAAAAAAACTAGCCGGGCGTGGTGGCGGGCGCCTGTAGTCCCAGCTACTCGGAGGCTGAGGCGGGAGAATGGCGTGAACCCGGGAGGCGGAGCTTGCAGTGAGCCGAGATCGCACCACTGCACTCCAGCCTGGGTGACACAGCGAGACTCCGTCTCAAAAAAAAATTAAAAAATAA
>NW_016806325.1:1389119-1409195 GCF_001698545.2 Rhinopithecus bieti
CTCCAGCCTGGGCGACAGAGCGAGACTCCGTCTCAAAAAAAAAAATAAAATAAAATAAAAAAAATAAAAAAAAAGAAATCTTTAGGTTCACGTGGATACAATTTGTATTTTAGACAAAAGAAGTTCAGTTTCCCAGGAGTGACCACAGGATGTGCCCATGATATGTCAGCAGCCTTTACTGGTGACTTCTTCAGTGAGGGCTGATGAGTTTCTGCCTTCTCTGGGGACCTTGACAGCTGACTTGGGCCTTCCAGGCTCCAGACTCCTTGTGTGGACTTATTCAGGCCAACTTTCCACAGGAGAGTATCAGAGAAGAGGCCACAAAGGGCAGGAGACCCCGAGATCTGCTCCACTGTGGGGCCTGCTTTGTAGCAGACCCATATACTTTCTGGTTCCTTTCTCAATGTAGATGGGCCTCAGTGTCCTCTGCAGTAAAATGAAGACAATAATTCCACCTAGCCGGGTGTGGTGGCTTACCCCTGTAATCCCAGTACTTTGGGAGGCTAAGGTGGGCGGATCACCTGAGGTCGGGAGTTCGAGATCAGCCTGACCAACATGGAGAAACCCCATCTCTACTAAAAATACAAAATTAGCCAGGCATGGTGGTGCATGCCTGTAATCCCAGCTACTCAGGAGGCTGAGGCAGGAGAATCCCTTGAACCTGGGAGGCAGAGGTTGCAATGAGCTGAGATCGTGCCATTGCACTCCAGCCTGGGCAACAAGAGCGAAAGTCCGTCTCAAAATAATAATAATAATAATAATAATTCCAACTGATGTGATTGCTTTGAAGAATAAAGATGTTCCCATGAGTAAAACGCCTGGCACAGTTTATTGCCAACAGAACGAACTAAACAATAGCTAGAAATAATGAAAAAATTTAAATATTATAATCAGGATGTGAGGAAACAGTTTAGTTAGAAAGTCTGTTCTATATTTTCTACATGTGATAGACACTCTTTTACAAATCTTGAGTGGAGTTGCGGTTGGTTACAATACATAAATTTATTCTTACTTTGTACACCTCAACCTAGGGGCTCTTGAATTAAGATGAAAGGTTATGCAAACCTATATTTTATTACCAGGGCCCAGATCCCTTTTTCTTTTGTTAAAGTAGAACTGCAGGATCCAGAAAAACTTAAAAAGACAAAGCACCCTCCCACAGACCTTCCCATTTCCTCTGATTCCATCCACAATAATCGAACACCTTTTGTGCAAAGAAAGGAACAAGTGAGGCTCCTTCTTTCTTACTGCCATCGTGCCTGGGCTCCGCTCTGAAAGAAGAAAGTTCTTTTCTAGTAGGTTTGATCTCTTTCCTCTCCTTTCCTTCTGCTAACCAAGGCTTAGTCTCACTCATACCTTCTCTGACGTTTTTACAGATTTTATAGTGTTGGGATTTAAAATATCTCATTCTTCAGGAATCATCTTGCTATCAAGGCTGAGTTAGAGTTAAAGTAAATGAATTTTGTATTCACGGTTCTGTGTTTTTAACCTCTTTTGGCTACTTTATTTTCTTCAGAGAAGTATTGTTTGGTTCACTGTTTTGATATTTTACTTTTCATTCAAACCCTCTTGTCAATAGGTTAAACCGCAAAGTGCAATTTACAAAATGTTGAGAAATGAAGTATTATTCACTAGTAATACAGATGATAATTGTCACGCACGTCCGTGTGAAGAGACCACCAAACAGGCTTTGTGTGAGCAACAAAGCTGTTTATTTCACCTGGGTGCAGGCAGGCTGAGTCCAAAAAGAGAGTCCGTGAAGGGAGATAGGCTTGGGCTCAGAGACCTGACAATAACTAAGGTAAGTTTCTTATTTTGTTGAGCTGGTTCTAGAAGGTAAACAAAAGTTAGTTTAAGTACGGCATTCCCTCCACATTTATGCAGGGCTCATTCTAGGCGGAGTTCTAGTTTGGTGACTGTGGGAAATCACCAAAACAGTGGGAAAAAATGACCCCCACACACGAGTGACCCATGTAAATTAAACGGGGTGGGGACTTTCGAGAGAGTTTTTTTGTCCAGGTTCCCTATTTCTAAGTATGTCTATAGCTATGTCAATAAATAAGTAATGTCACCCGTGTTCCCATGTCTGTGGATGAGGGATGCTAAAGTGCGTGATTGCATAACCGCTTAAGATTGTTCTGGAGTGAATGAAGAAGTGTGTGTGTGTGTGTGTGTGTGTGTGTGTGTGTGTGTGTGAATGATACTTGACCATGTGTCTACATCATTTCCAGGGGCTTCAGTGAAGGAGCCTCATTCATTCCCTCTCTCTTGCCTCTGGCGTTAGAAACATCTTTGTGCAGGCCTGCCGTTGAACAAGGGGTGGTAGACACTGCCTTAGGGAATTAAAAGGCATGTTTTCCAATGCTCAAGATATAGTGAAGAAATGTGTCAGCTGGTGAAAAAAGCTTGGTCTTCTGGTGAGGTCCCGAGTGGGCCCACAGGCCTTACGGGGACAGGGCCAGCAGCAAGTTCTTTTCCGGAGAATGCGGCGAGGATACTCCCAGCAAACAAGTGAGGCCTCCGGTAATGCGATCTGACAGTGTTCCCAGTGGTGGGCGGCCAGCGGGGAGGGCCAAGAGAGTGCTGGTAGTTAGGGAAGGATTTGCATAATTACATTCACCTGAGGGACTCCATTTACCCAACAATGCGTCTCATTGTGGTAAAGCCAGCAGCTGGCCATACAGTTAGAACAATGTGAGCTTTGGTCTTATTCTTCCAAAACAAATGCTTGCACTTTGAAAAAAAAGTGACAATTAGCATTTTGAATGGTATAGAGTTATGAATAGTACACATGTTAGCATGATGTGTAACACTCCGTATTGTGAGGCGTGCATTTGTGTGCAGGGCTTACATTACTTCGTACTACAGCAGAAGGATTATATACTAGTGACAGTACTACATTCCTATGTGCACGACCTATACTGTATACATTTCATATAATAACATATCATAATGTATACTTGAGATTTATGCATTAAATGCCCACGAACAAGTGAGATGACTCCCGAAATAAGCATTCTCTCCCGATGTTTGGTAGAGTTAGATATTAAAGGTGTCTTCAGTGTAAGGCACTTAGTGTTTTAAGCTCGGTACAGTGGCTTTTGTTTTCTGACTGTGAAGGATTACAATGGATTTGAGAGATGTGAATCAGAATTTCGAGGAGGTGCTTTATTGAAGAGGCTGCATGGTTCGCACAGGGCTGGCTCTCTGGCTGGGGGCATGTTTACCTAAGACTCCAAATAGAGAGAGTGGAGATATGAGGACCTAGCGCAAATATTGTGCCCAGCTCATTTCCTGGTATTGCCCACATTTACATTCAAAAGGGAGGTGTGGGGAGTGAAGGCTGTGTAGGTTTAGAGGCAATTCTTTTTATTATACCCAGTACTTGTTACGTTTTGTCCCTCAAAATGAGAACACTGGATGCATTTCTAAGGAAAGAAAGCCCCTAAAGGGGTTTGTCTATTCTCAACTTTAATTAAGTACACATTTTAAATATCGCATTTGTAAGCATAGCAGCATTGGAATTTCTTTTCAGCATTTTATTGAAAAGTAGGGAAATATTGGAGCATTCCAACTGGGGAAGGAAACTAAGCTTCTCCTTTGAAGCTGCAGCTGCACTTAGGTCTGATGCGAAAGGCAGCATTTGCTTTAGCTGCTTCCTGACTTTTCGATGAGATGTGGAAACTAGAAGTTAGCAGGATTCCAAAGCTGAGAGTCAAATCCTAGGTCCATGCCCTTGGCTCAGTCCCTGTCTTCCAGAGATGGCATCCTGAGTAAAGACAAACACTGCTGGTTTTTCTCTTCCTCCAGATCAGGTAGTGGAATGACAAGTGACTGTCATTCTGCTGCTATGGAGAATGCGCACTCAGAGGAAGAGAGTGGTACGTGATACATCGCTGGATGGCGGGGCTGTGGTACCTTGCACACACAGGAAGCCTCCTTGGGAGGGCCCCATATGGCAGGCCCCGTCAGTTCTCAAGACCCGGCCTCCTTCTGTGCCTCATCAACCTGCCACCACCCTGCCACCAAAGTGAGCACTCTCAAACAAAAACTCTCTCGTTGAAATTCCCGTGGCCCTATGACTTATGGCAGTGGTCCTCAACCCTAACCGCACCTCAGAACCACCTGGACACAACCCCACCTCAAACCTTTGCAAACAGAATTCTCAGGGACAGACAGGACACAGAAAGAAAATCTGTATTTGTAGTTTACTTTTCAAGTCTTTTACCTTTTTGGAATCAGAGATTTAACTCCAGCCACCCAAAAGAACTCAAGCTTCCATGATGTGTATTTCCAGAGGAATTCCATTTCCCTCCTGAATTGCCTCTGAGGAATCCTGGGTTAAAGGAGAGGAGCGATAGTTCGGTTTTCCTTGATTTTTTCTTTTTCCTGTTATACCAGCTGAGACCTCCTGCCCTCAACTTTTTCCTTGATCAGTTTGGAAGTCTCGATATCTATCTTTGCATCACTTTACCCTCTCCTTTCCCCAGGACATCGCCACCACCATGCTGTCACAGAGCAGTGGTATAGAGCTTCGGTAATAACCTGGTATAAAACTTAACTGAAGACCTTAAGGTATAAAGCTTAACTAACGCTGACACTGAGCAGTGGTATAAAGCTTAACTAATGACCTAATGATGAAAGACAGCAATAGGAAACAACTTAATATTCCATACCAGACACCACTGCTCCTGCGTGACTTGGCCCTTCCCACCATCAGACAAGTTAGCGCCTGGCCATTGCTGTCCTGATACCCTGACCTTATCCGCCCCCTGCCTCTTCTTCCCCTCTTATCTCCTGTCCTCTACTCCAGTTTGAAGTTCTTTCCCTTTCTCTCCAACCCAAAAATCATCCCCGTCTGCCTCTGGGAACCACCTAGATGATGCCCAAGTTGAAGGCATTTTCCCTGCGTCTGATCTTCCCCGTGTCTGACCACAACCCTTCATTTTTCAGAGCAACTTTGCACTTTTGGCCTCAAGCTTCCCCTCCAGCCAAGCCCCTCTGAGGTTCGTATTTAAGAAACATTATTAGCATGTATTTCCTAAAGAAAGCATTCTCTGAAAACAAATTCTGTCATTTTCTCTACATTGTCAGATTTTTAAAATTGCAAATACCTTTCTTGCCGGGACTGACTCTCAAAACCTCTCCAGATGATTCTGCTACAGCTGATTCCCTGACGGTGTCTGGGAACCAGGGCCTTCTTCTCTGTGGAAGTGTTACTGGAAAGGGCGTCCCTACCCAGACCCCAAGAGAGAGTTCTTGGATCTTGCACAAGAGAGAATTCTGGGCAAGTCCACAGAGTAAAGTGAAAGCAGGTTTATTAGAGAAGTAAAGAAACAAAGGATGGCTATTCCATAGGCAGAGCAGCCCCAAAGGCTGCTGGTTGGCTATTTTTATGGTTATTTTTTGATCATATGCTAAACAAATGATAGATTATTCGTGAGTTTTCTGGGAAAGGGGTGGAGATTCCCCCCCCAGCTGAGGGTTCCTCCCCTTCTTAAGCCATATAGAGTAAGTTCCAGTTGTTACCATGGCATCTGTAAACTGTGATGGCACTGGTGGGAGTGTCTTTTAGCATGCTAATGCATTATAATTACATGTAATGAACAGTGAGGACGACCCGGGTCACTTTCACGGTATTCTTGGTTTTGGCCGGCTTCTTTACTGCATCCTGTTTTATCAGTAGGATCTTTATGACTGACCTGTATCTTGTGATACCAGTCCTGCCAACTTCCTATCTCATCCTGTGACTAAAAATGCTTAAACTCCTGGGAATGTAGCCCGGCAGGTCTCATCTTCATTTCACCCAGTTCCTATTCAAGATGGAGTCATTGTGGTTCAAATACCTCTGGCAGAATATGCTAATGAGGGCCTAGGCCATCTTGTAGATGGACTCCTGCTTATCCCAGGAGAATCTTTTCCACCTTTTGCTCCATGTAACACCAATGTAACTTTTCCTTTGTCACGCTGCTATACTTTGTACCTATCAGTCTTGAAGCAATCATTTTGCAGTAAGGGAATTTGTCACTGAAAGGGGGTTGTCACTTTCAGACTTCCCAACTGGTCCGAGAGCACCTTGAAAGCAAGTCTTGCTCATTATGATGTCTCTGGCAGTTCAGTATGCTTGGCACAGAGGGGAGTGTTCTGTACTGTTTGCTGAATGAAGATGTGGGATGATAATGTATGCTGGATTAGGCAACAAGGAAGTCATTAGTGACAGTGGTCACTGTCAAAGAGATGCTCACTGGGGACAGGCTGCTCCGAGAGCTGCTGCTGATGGGACCTGTACACAAGTGCTTCACTGATGGGATCCCCGCCACCTCCACTCTCTAGCCACACCCTCTGATGTGGCCTCAGCCCTAAGGAAGGATGTCATTTACTTACTGATCTACCCAGATGGTCATGGTTTTAGTTTGTCAGCGGGAGGAGGCCCCTGTGAACTCAGAGGCACTGCCCCTGTAGCAGAGTCCCTGGCTACTGTGTTGCTCCCATCTCCTGAGACAGCAGTCATGATTAGAACCCTACTGCGTCACTGTATTCCATTTTCTCTGTGAAGGAGGAAAACCTATCACAGAATGAAAGAAAGGTACTTTAGGAAGGCCATCATCACCTCACATCTGAAGAAATGTTCAAAGAGCCCAAGATGTTCCACAGGCAGCTCAAACTCCACATGTGCAAAATGGAAGTCTTCACCTCTCCTGGGCACATCTGCCCTCCTCCTGCCTGTCCTTCATTGGGTACACCTGGTTGCCAACCTAGAAGTCCTCCTGCATCACCACTCCTCTCAATCTGCCCACAAGTCTTACCAGGTTCACCTCAGAAGGCTAGTTCCCATCACCACCTCCCCTTCATTCTTCCCTCACTGCCCCACCTTGGTCCAGTATCCTCCCATGATTAGATGATGCTTTCCTCACAAGTTTCATTTCCAGATGCCCTCCAGATATCCTCTAAAAACAGAATCTGATTGCCTTGTGGTATGGTTTGGCTGTCACCCCACCCAAATCTCATCTTGAATTGTAGCTCCTGTAATTCCCACACATCACGGGAAGGACCTGGTGGGAGGTTATTGAATCATGGGGGGAGGTCTTTTCCGTGCTGTTCTCATGATAGTGAATAATTCCCACGACATCTGATGGTTTTGTAAATGAGAGTTTCCCTGCACATGCTCTCACTTGCTGGCTGCCCTTTGTAAGACCTCCCTTTGCTCTTCCTTCATCTTCCGCCATGATTGTGAGGCCTCCCCAGCCATGTGGAACTGTGAGTCCATTAAACTTCTTTCCTTTATAAATTACCCTGTCTTGGGTATGTCTTTATTAGCAGCATGAGAATGGCTTAATAGGCCTTGCTTTAAACACTTGCATGTCCCTCTTTACTCTCAGCCCACCGGACGCATCCTGACTCTCTAGTTTGGTATACCAGCCCACTGACTTCTGTGCCCACCTACCCCTCTGGGCTTTCCAGCAGCACCTGCATGGGCATGATGCCTCAGCCAGTTTCCTGAGCATGACCAGCTCCTGCAGCCTCCTTGGCTTTGCACGTGCTGTTCCCTGTGCCTGCACCCTTTCTCCTGTGTGTTGGACTCATCCCCAGATGACTCTGAATCCCCCTCTATGTTCTCTGTCCCTTTGCTGTGCAATTGTGCCCTCCTCATTGTCACACCCAGTGTCCACATGCAATCATTTATTTTATCTTCCCCACAGGACCTTGGTGTCATGAAAGGTTATGAGCTGTTCATTTTTCTCTCTCCACAATCTGTTGAAGTGTCTAGTATGTATTTGGTACAAAGTAAATCTTTATCAAATTGAAAGTCGATCAGGGGCTGGATGCAGTGGCTCACACCTATAATCCCAGCACTTTGGGACGCCAAAGTAGGCAGATCACTAGAGGCCAGGAGTTCGAGACCAGTCTGGTCAACATGGTGAAACCTTATGTCTACTAAAAATACAAAAAATTAGCTAGGCGTAGTGGCACGTGCCTGTAGTCCCAGCTACTCAGGAGGTTGAGGCAGGAAAATCACTTGAACCCAGGAGGTAGAGGTTGCAGTGAGCCAAGATCGTACCACTACACTCCAGCCTGGGCAACAGAGAGAGACTCTTGTCTCAAAAAAAAAAAAAAAGGTCTATCAGCAGGGACCTCAACAGCTATACAATGGAATAATGGAATAGCAGGCAACTACCAAGAATGATTTAGCTTCACACATATTGATGATAATTTCAGGGTGATATTTACAATGTACCTTTTGTTTTTTTTTTTTTTTGTAAAAGGTAGAAAAATAACTCTTTACATTTGCTTTTGCGTATCTAAATGTAGAGAAACATATGGAAGAAATCCTTGATTGACCCAGTGAATGAGGTTGGAGGAAGGAGAGGAAGGTGATTTTCTTTATAACTCTATTGTTTGATTCCTCACAAAGAGCTTTATTGCTTCTGTAAAACCAATTAGGCAAAATCACGTAAATGGTTGCTGGATGATTAAATAGGCTTCAGGAAAGAAGTTTTCAGAAAAGGAGGAATACTGTTTCTGTCTCTTCTGAAGAAAACCAAAATTGGCAGAAAATATAACTACAGTATTATTATTCACTTTGCAAAAGATTTTTCTCTACCCTAAAAGAATCATGAGCTTCTTTTTAAAAGGCATCTCCAGTAAAGCTCTGACGCATTTCATCCTCTTCCTCATGTCATTAACTGCAGCGCTTGACAGAGGGTGGGACTGAGAAAGAGAAAGTTTTAAGAGTCGGTGCCAATTGAAGATCAATCTGCAATGAGATAAGCTCCATTGATATTATAATGTAATTATGGGGGGAAATTATTACACTGAAAAAATTCAAAGTTCACCTAGCTTTTCTGGAGGAGAGGCACCAGAGGAGCCTACTGGAAGGAGAAGAGAAGGTGTCTCCCTTCCCAGGACTGGGGACCACAGGCAAGGCCATGGACTTGAGGGCACTTCTCCAATCTCTAGCAGATAAATTATGCCCAAATCCCACATCTTACTGAGAAAGCAGGGGTCTGCAATTAGTCACAGAAGTGAGGTGGGTGGTCATGGGCAGAGAAGAAAATTTTTTTAAATAAAAAAATAAAAATCAGGCAAAGTAGAACTTGACAGTCACCATGCAAACAGAAGAAACACTACGAAAGTGACGTCATTAGCATGGCTGTGGGCCTGTCTTATCCTTTGGTCTCTAAAGCAGGAGACAATGAGAGCTACTTACTGACTCATTTTTAGTATTTGATAAAAGAAAAAAGCTAATCAATCGAGCTTACCTTATTGACTTATTAATGTCCTTGTTACTAAGGGATAATTTTAAAAAGGATTTTTCTACCAAAAGAAGGGAAATCAAACCATAGACCTCTTTGGGCTCCCACCCACAATTTGTATAGGATAAAGTCAAGTTTAAAATAGAGAGTGCACCCGTAAGGTTGAGAAGACATCGTGCGGTGACTCCTTTGCATAACATGAAACAAGGTTGGTTGGCCTTTCTCTGTAAAGAGCAAGATAGTAAGTATTTCAAGCTTTCTGGGCCAAGAAACATAATTAAGAAACATAATCAAGGATATTACATAGTTACTTGTATAACAAGAGCAAAACCATTTTTTCCCATACCTTTTAAAATTGATCAATTTAAAAACTTTAAACTGTACTGGTACAGTTTGCATTTTATATTGTTTTCATGTGTCATGTAATAATATTCTTTTTTTTTTTTTTTTTTTGAGACAGAGTCTTGCTTTGTCGCCCAGGCTGGAGTGCGGTGGCACTATCTCGGCTCATTGCAAGCTCCGCCTCCCGGGTTCACGCCATTCTCCTGCCTCAGCCTCCCGAGTAGATGGGACTACAGGCGCCTGCCACCTCGCCCGGCTAATTTTTTGTATTTTAGTAGAGACGGGGTTTTACCGTGTTAGCCAGGATGGTCTCGATCTCCTGACCTCGTGATTCGCCCGCCTCGGCCTCCCAAGGTGCTGGGATTACAGGCGTGAGCCACCGCGCCCAGCCTATAATATTCTTATTAAATTTTCCTGCAAGCATTTGAAAATGGAAAAAGCATTCTTAGCTTGTGGGTCGCACAAAAACAGGTTGTGGCCTGGATTTCACCCTGGGGCCATCATTTGCCGACTCCTGACATAAAACACTTCTGAGTCATGTCAGGGTCCTTAATCAGTTAGGTCATCCAAGCTCAGACTGAACTGGGACATGGTTTCAGAATCCTCAACACTGCACGCCTGCCAGAGACAACCACAGGAAGTGGGGAGGGAGAAGCTGTTGGCTCTGCAGTAGCCATCTGACGGCTGCTTGAAGGACCGTGAACTCAGTTATCACCAGCATTCTCCCTGCTCTTTCAGATCTGGGTGTAATTGGCTCAGTCCTCCATCCCCAGCCTCGGGAAAGTCTCTCTCCCAGATTTCCGCTCCTCCTCAACAAGCTTGCATGTTGTGCCCAAGAGCAATCGCTTCTGCTGTATTAGGTCAGTTTATGAATTCACTTGCCCTTGTGAATTTACGTGCCCTTCATCCTTGCCTCATCCGGAACAGGGAATTCAATTATTTTAATGTTTTACATATTTTTTTTTACAAGCCCACAGAATTTTAATGTAAGTTTGGAGAGACAATGGCAATTTACATGGCAGCAGTAACAGCATCTGCTCAAAGTCATTGTATAAGTCATCATCATAGCTAACACTTCCAGGAAATTGATTTCTTTTGCCAGGAACTTTTCACATATTATTTAATCCTGCAATAGTCATTAGAAATAGGCTTTTTCTTTTTAACAAGTATTATCCTGTTTTACAAAAAAGAAATGAGGCTTAAGAGATTGAACAGCTTGCTAATCACAGAGCAAGTTAATGATAGAGGTGAATTTTGAACACTGTCAAGTCAGGCAGTGGCTTATGCCTGTAATCCCAGCACTTTGGGAGGCTGAGGTGGGTGGATCATTTGAAGTCAGGAGTTCAAGACCAGCCTGGCCAACATAGTGAAACCCTGCATGTCTTAAAAATACAAAAATTAGTCAGGAATGGTGGCACATGCCTATAGTCACAGCTACTAGCTAGACTGAGGTGGGAGGATCGCTTGAACCCGGGAGGTGGAGGTTGCAGTGAGCTGAGATTGCTTCATTTCACTCTAGCCTGGGTGCAGAATGAGACTCCGTCTCAAACAAACAAACAAACAAAAACCACAATCAATGAGCCAGAACACAATGAATGAGCCAGAGCCCATGCACCTAAACACAACACAGTTCTCCCTCCACAGCACTTTAATTGAACACCAGACTTTTTGTTGTTGTTGTTGTTGTTGAAAGTTCTTCTATCACCTCCCTGGGAATTCTCACTGTCCTAACCACCTCATGGAGTGTCCTGGCTTCCAGCCACTCTCCTGGCTCCTCTCCTTGCCCATGTCTTTCTCACCTCTTCTCCCAGATTGTTTTCATGAACTCTTAGTGTCTTGATCCAATTCTTTAGAGTAATTTAGCTCTTGCCAGCTCATGTTCGCAACCTGAGCTCTAGCAGAAGCCTTCTGAGGGACATAACGTGATTTTTCAGGAAGAAAATATTGATTGGCCAAGTGTATGTGGAAAGCTAGGAGAAGGCCCATAAGGAGAAGGTGGAAGAAATGAAGAACACTAGAAAATCAGAAAATTGAGGGATGTTTTTCTTTCTGAGAGAGAAGAGGGACAGTAAACAAGTGAGAGTGGAAGAAGGCAGAGAAGATGTAAGACTTTTAAAAAAAGAGGTTGCTTTGCCCCAAACTATTTAGTCAGGTCTTCTACACACAAAAACGCCTCATGAGAAAATGCAGAATGTGGGAAATCAAGAAATGAAGAATTCACTGGAGATAGATGGTGGGAAATGGATGTAAGCTCCCTGAGCATTTAAAGAAATTCTGTAAACTTTCCATATTGGATTTTTGACACTGGACATTCTACAGGGCACACTAATGTTATCTAAATCCTTGGGAACAGGGTGAATCTACGTCATAGAGTGGAAGCCACCAGAGAAGAAGAGATTCTATCTGGGTATGGAGAATGAAAAAAAAAAAGGTGTAAAGAGGGTGAATGTATAGTCATCTGGAAGCCATGTCACAGAGAGGAGGGGAGAGATTAAAGGGGACCTGAATAAGAGCAGGATGGTGGGGCTTGAAAGGATGGGATGAACATGAGAGATGTGATGACACTGGTCAACAGAGACCTCTCTAGGGATGTCAACCAGAAAGGGATGTAATGTAGGAAATTGGGCGTTTTTACACTTCTTTGGAAGGGCAAGAGAAATGGGCTCTCGGCTGACCTCTAGGAATGAACAACATTGCAGAATGACCTGACTCAACAGTGGGGGAATCAAGAGACCACTTTTAGCACAATAGGTTTCTGAAAGGACCCACCCTAGCTGTGGCAGGCACTGCGGTCACTGCAAGTACTAGCTGGAGAGCTATGCTAGGCTGCTCCATCTGCAACAGCAGAATGTGAAGAGCCCGGCCCCTGCCTTGCAGCCCCCGCCTTGCAGCCCCCACCTTGCAGCCCCCGCCTTGCAGCCCCCATTGCAGCAGTGACTGGACACGGGAGCACCATTGTGCTTGCCAGCAGAAACCAGCAGAGAAAGATCTCTTCCACTTCATCCTGCCCTTCAGATTCCACACGAGTGCTTCTTATGGGTGATCTTAAATCCATTAAGAACCCTGCCCTGCCAAGCCGTATTGGAGTCAGAGGCAAAACGAAATGTCAGCAATACTGCATTACTTTTTATCTATTTTTCTTTTTTGACAGGGTCTGGCTCTGTCATCCAGGCTGGAGTGCAGTGACTCAATCATGGCTCACTGCAGCTTTGACTTCCCAACCTCAGGTGATTCTCCCACCTCAGCCTGTCAAGTAGCTGGGACTACAGGCACACACCATCATTCCCAGCTAATTTTTTTGTATTTTTTTTTTTTAATAGAGACGGGGTTTTACCGTGTTGCCAGGCTGGGCTTGAACTCAAAAACTGGGCTCAAGCAATCTGTCTGCCTCCATCTCCCACAGTGCTGGGACTACAGGCATGAATCACTGCACACAGCCACTTTTGTTTTTTGAGATGGAGTCTCGCTCTGTAGCCTAGGCTGGAGTGCAGTGGCATGATCTCGGCTCACTGCAAGCTCTGCCTCCCGGGTTCACGCCATTCTCCTGCCTCAGCCTCCTGAGCAGCTGGGACTACAGGCGCCCACCACCACGCCCAGCTAATTTTTTATATTTTTAGTAGAGATGGGGTTTCACCGTGTTGGCCAAGATGGTCTCGATCTCCTGACCTCATGATCCGCCCGCCTCGGCCTCCCAAAGTGCTGGGATTACAGGCATGAGTCACCGCGCCCGGCTGAGCCATTTTTTGATTTTTCAAAATACTGCATTAAGAGTACTAATCTTGATTA
Organism: Rhinopithecus bieti; assembly: GCF_001698545.2. Lineage (NCBI taxonomy): Eukaryota > Metazoa > Chordata > Mammalia > Primates > Cercopithecidae > Rhinopithecus > Rhinopithecus bieti. The sequence goes on from NW_016806325.1 coordinate 1,402,502, forward strand.
CTGAGTTTTTTTGATGCCCCTTAAATTTTGTGCCTGGGGTGCCTTGCTTGCCTCATCCTAGACCCAGCCCTATTAAGAATTCCAGTTACAAGGGGGTCTTAGAAATACTGTTTTTAGCTTTTCATCCTCTGTGGTACTGATGGCACCATGGAAGAGGCTGGGATGAAGGTAGCATCATCTACAAAAGCCATCCCTGTCAACCTGGCTAGGGCTGTGGAATCCAGCTGTCAAACACCAGTCCAGATGTTGCTGTGAGGTATTTTAAATCAATGTTTTATTTTATAAGAAAAATAAAATTTTTTTGTAACAGTCTCTCTCTGTCACCCAGGCTTGAGTGTCATGTCACTGTCATAACCCACTGCAGCCTGGAATTCCTGGGCTCAGATGATCCTCCTGCCTCACCCTCCCAAGGAGCTAGGACTACAGGTGTGAGTCACCACAATCGCCTAATTTCTTCATTTTTTGTAGACATAGGAGTCTTGCTGTGTTGCCCAGGCTGGTCTTGAACTCCTGGCCTCAAACAATCCTCCAGCCTTGACCTCTCAAAGCGCTGGTATTACAGGCATGGGCTACCATGCCGGCTGGTATTTTTTAGATGTGACTGACATTTAAATCTTTGAGTAAAGCAGCTGATCCTCCCTAGTGTGAGTGGCCTCATTTAATCAGTTGAAGGCTTTCATAGAAAAACCAAGGTTCCCCTCACTCCTGAGAGGTAGGAACTCTGCCTCCAGACTGCCTTCTGGCTCAAGACAACATCAGCTCTTGCTGGAATTTCCAGTTTGCCCTGCAAACTGTCTATTCCCACCACTGTGTGAGCCAATTCCTGAAAGTAAATCTTTATCTCTATTTCTATTCCTGTCTCCGTCTCTATTGTCTCTATCCCTATCTCTATCTCTATCTCTCCTCTTTGGTTCTGTTTCCTGGGAGAATCCTGACTAATATACTTGGAGGAGGTGACAGAGGTGAAGGGCCAGTCTGGTAGCTCTACCGAGGTGGAGATGGAAGTAATAATACTGGGTAACAATACGCTTCATACAGAAGGAGAGAAGGAGGAGGCTAAGTGGATTCCCAGGTTCCCGCGTGGGTGACCGCGATAAGGACGACAGATACAGTACCAGATATCTCCATGAGAAAACGGCGCACATGCCACAGTACCAGGTATCTCCACGAGAAAATGGAGCACGTGCCACGGTACCAGATATCTCCATGAGAAAACGGAGCACGTGCACGTCATCTTTGGAAGATGCAGTTCCCTCATCTCCCACATGCAGCTCTGTTCCAGTGCATGAGATCCACCCTGTGTATTTCACACATTGGTTGCCTGGGACAAGTAATTTGGTTATTTGCTTGCTTGTTCATTCATTAAATGCATGTTTATTAAGTGTGTCCTGTGTCAGGTACTATTGTAGGCTTTGGAGAAACAATAGTGAAAGAAAGCTGAGATGGCTTCTTCCATGATGTTTTCAATCTAATTCAGAGAGGTGTGACAAACACACACACACGCAAACAAAGGGAACAGTCCCAGGTAGTGATGTGTGCAGCTGGGACAGTGAAACAGGGCAGTGTGATGGAGGTACAGGGAGTAGGTGCTGCCAGACACGACCACTCACCTTGAATATGCCAGGACTCCCATCCCAGCATCACAGATGGTCTAGGTATGAGGGAACGCTGAGCTGTCCTGTGTGTGACCAGCTGGAATGAAAGGAAAGAGCTCCAGGCTTATACGACAAGTTACTGAAGGGGAGCCTGAGCCCAGGACAAATGTCTGTGATGAACACCTTCTTCCTCTCTTAGTCTATTCAGGCTAAAATACCATAGGCTGAGCAACTTAGAAATACAGACTTTTTTTCCTACCCATTCTGGAAGCTGGGTGCCAGCAGATTTGTTTTTTGGTGAGGGCCTGCTTCCTGATTCCTAGACGGTATCTTCTAATGGTGTGCAAATGTAGTGGAAGGAGTGAGGGTTCTCTCTTGAGCCTCTTTTCTAAGGGTACTCATCCCATTCATGGGGGCTCCACCTTTACGACCTAATCACCTCCCAAAGATCCTGCCTCCTAAGATCATCGCCCTGGGGCTTAGGATTTCAACATGTGCATCTGCAGGGGACATACACATACAGGCCATAGCCGTTGTCCATGCTGATGTGTAATGGGCAGTCACTGAATGAGTCTCTGTGAGGCAGTGGAGGGGGAGCTGGATGGCAAGGCCCAGGCCCTGGCAGAGTCTATGAAGAGCAGCATCGGGATCTCCCGGGCGACAGAAGCTCTTTGGGGTGAAGGTGATGCCCATTCGTTGTGTTTCCTGCAGCGGCACAGTATTTGGCACACGGCAGGTCCTCTGTAAGTACTGATTGATGAATTAAGGAATCCCTTGGCTGAAGGTGGAGGGACCAGCCACTGCGGGACCAGAGAGCCTTTGCATTTCGGATGATTTCTTCATACTTGGGAGAAGTATTTTCCTCCTTCCATAAGACAAGTCCCAGAGCCTCCCAGGCAGGAAGGACTGTCTGGCCAAATGGCTCTGACTTTGTCTTTTTTATTTCAACACTTGCTGTCCCCTGGGGGACTACGATTCACTTTAATGCTCCCGCCAAAGTGAGGCCAGCCAGCCCTTCCTGTCTGGGAGACTTTCCTTAGGTTTGCCACCTTCGCACAGCTGAGATGGCCGGGGAATTTAGGAAGACTTATTTAAACGTGAAGGGAGTGGAAAAGATGGCTAAGCCAAGAGCATGCATGAGGAATAAAAGCTGTCAGGTTTCTGCTGTCTGTTTTTCTCATCTTTCTATAATCTTCTGGCTTTGGTGCTCCATACTATGCAGAAAGAACCCGAAAGATGAGTACACTTTTACAGACAACCTGACTCAGCCCTAGGCACATCTTCACAAATAGGGAACAAATCTTACTTCCCTTTCACATTGAAATGGGTATTCAGCATTAAGAAAAGATCACTGGATTTAACAAATCAAAGTATAGGGCACTCAGTTAAAATTTGAATTTCATGTAAGTAACACAGAATTCTTTGATATAAGTATGTCCCAAATATTGCAAGTTCCAGATGTGGCATGAGGCATACTTATCTTAAAAATGATTTGCTGTTTATCTGAAATTCAAATTTGACTGGGAATCTTGTATTTTATCTGGCAACCCAAGGAAAAGATTTAAACCCTGCCACTAGCATAGGGCCTTTCCACTCAGGGCTCATCCTGGGTTCCTGCCTGAGGCCTCCACACCTCCCTCCGGGATTTGGTGGAACTTTTATAACTGTTCCAATAAGTGGCTTCTCCCTTGACTGGAGACCCTACCCACCTCCTTGCCTATACACGCAGGGGTCCTCGCCTGTCTGGACAGAATCTCAATATCTGAATCATGCCTGGAGCATACCAGCCACACAACAGGAATTACACACTTCGTCACAGTTTATCTGGTTGGCGTAGAAGAGCTTCGTATTTTTCTTTGGGAACACAAAGCTCAGTTCCCCCAATGACCATGCTGAAGAATCCCAAGGACAGTAAGCTTCATGATAGATACAGTGGCTATTCAGAGGAGAACACGTCAATTTCTCTTACATATCAGAGGATTAAACAGTCAGCCAACCCTAAGACATGCCCAGGAGCTATTTTCAGCTCTGTTTTAACCTGTTGAGCTCCAAATAGAAACTTCTATATTTTTATCTTATGTTACGCTTCCTTTGAGGGAGTCAGTCTATAGGGTAGTGAGGTTAAAAAGAAATAACTAACAACTTTCAAGAAAACAATCTAAAATAAGCACCTGTGTGGTGATTATAAAAATATACAAATTTCCTTTGCTTCTAGTGGTCATGTTGAAGCCCACACATTTGTGATGTGCATTGAGCCACACAGTTCTTTTCCATTTGCCCTTTTAGGTCAGATCTGCTAGATTTCCTCCCTCCCCCTCACATGATCAGGGCAGGATTTCTTGCTTTCTTGTGTTGAAGCAGAGTGATAATACTGTTTAACCCTTGATTCAAATATCCTGGGTAATGGCCACATGCCCCATAATAAAATACGTCCAAAGATTAGCTGGAAGTCCCAGGCCTGCTTCTCATACTAACTCTGGCTGTCTTACTAGTGTTTACAAGTGTCTTTAGTCACCTCCCTTTCTCCTTTGCTTATGTGGGCACGAGATTTTTGAGTTCTTTAATAGATTTTAAGTTTAGCAAGAACAAGGACCTTGCCTTGTTCACTGTTCTATTGGTTTGCTAGGACTACCACATAAAATATCATACACTAAGTGGCCTAAGCAACAGAAATTTATTTTCTCATAGTTCTCATAGTTCTGGGGGCTGGAAGGCCAAGATCAAAGTGTTGGCTGGTTTGATTTGTGCTGAGGCCTCTCTCCTTGGCTTGCAGGTGGCCACCTTCTTGCTGTGTCCTCACATAGTCTTTCCTCAGTGCATGAGCCCTTGAGTGTTTTTGTCTGTAAAATTTCCTCTGCTTAAAAGGACACCAGTCAGTTGGATTAGGGCCCATGCTAACAACCTTATTTTAATTTAATCACCTTAAAAATTTTATTATTATTATTGTTATTATTTTAGAGACATGGTCTCGCTCTGTCACCCAGGCTGGAGTGCAGTGGTGCAATTATGGCTCACTGCAACCTTGAACTCCTGGGCTCAAGTGGGTTTCCATTCCAACCTCCTGAGTAGCTGGGACTACAGGTGTGCATCACGACACTGGCTAATTTTTAAATTTTTTGCAGAGACAGGGTCTCACTGTGTTGCCTAGGCTGGTTTTAAACTCTTGGCCTCACGCAATCCTCTTGCCTTGGCCTCCCTAAGTGCTGAGCCACTGTGCCTGGGCCGTAATCGCATTTCTAAAGGTCCTGTCTCCAGATACAGTCGCATTCTGAGGTTCTAGGGGTTAGGGCTTCAGTATGTGAATTTCAGAGGACATGTAATTCAGCCCGTAATAGTCACCATTAGTCCAATAACTAATGTAGTGACTGGTACATGATAGATGATACATCTTTTTGTAGTCATTTGTTGAATGAGTTCACAAACTTTGATGATGTCATTGGTGAGGCACATTTACTTAGAGTTTCTTGTTAAGCCAGAGCATCAGGTTTTTAAGCTTCTTCCTACACACCTTAGTGGTCATCCATTGTGTCATGGAAAGTCATCTGACCATGCATATAACTTGTGTGACACCCTCTCTTCCACAGAGGATGCTGTATAGTAAGTGTGTGCCTCACACTCGCAGGCAGAGAGCCTGTCCTGTCCACGTTATTGCCACCTGCCCTACGCGCAGCAGGCTGTGATGGCGGCCCAGGCTCCCAGCTGTCATTCTCCAGTCCTCCTTTTGGCAAATGCTTGACATGCATCTCCACGTTTCCTTTATTTCCTTCAAATTGGGAAGAAAAAAAAATACAATCTGTCAAAGATCTCCTGCTACTTGTGTGGGGAGAAGGGGAGCCTCAACAACTTGCCCATTGTCTAGGCGTTGCTCTACCAGTCTTTCAGGAAAAAGAAAAAAAAAAAGCCCCAAAACTTTGATCCCTGGGGAGGTGAAGCGGAAGTTGATCTTCACCATTAAATTTTTTTATAGATAGCAAAGTCCATGCTTCCACCTGCATCCAAAGCACAGAGGCAGCTGGCAGAACAAAGCACCAGAGAAAAATAGCTGACCAGAATCTCTTAAATTGCCTGTGTACAGGTGCAACTTGTTTTTCATCTTGGTGGCAGCCACTAGTGATTGACAATGTTTTACCCAGAGGACTTAACCCTTTTTTCACCTAGATGAGCCAAAGAGACAAGTCTCATGGTTTAGAAAACAGTTCATACCCCTCTGTAGGTTCTAAGCCATTCAGCCCAAAGGCATGGGAACTATACTTCAAACTAATGCCACCTGCAACAAAGGAAGGAACCACACGATGTCAGAGAAAAAGTTTAAAAAAATATATTGCTAGGTCTCTCCAGCTTTGAAGCCAAGGCTGGGACACATCTTATTTTTTTAATCAATAGATAGATGGAGACGGCATGTGACGAACGCGCCTCTGGAATGGGATGCGTTACAAGTTGAACTCTTTGGGTGTTGAATAAATCTTAAGCTACCTGTTCCAGAAAACCAATCCCTTTATGCCCTCAGCATTTTAAAAATTATTAACATTAAACAAGTTATTTTAGGTGGTAGACAAGCAGTAGAGAGGAGACACCAGTGTGCAGCCTAGTTTAAAAACCTCCAAAGACAGAAAACTGAGCAGCTTCACTGGTCCTGAGCTGGTTTGGCTGTGTTTCCCCCCAGGACTCCCACGACATCTCACCTGGGTTACTTTTCATAGTTGTGTGCAAGGACATTTGCCACTGGGGAGTCCCCCACCCAGGTGGTTGCATTTGTGTGGAGACCAGAGGACTGTAGGGAGAATGCTGTCACTCTGGCAGTCTTGAGGGAGTGTTGCTGGAGGGATGAACTGGGAGATTACACTGGGATGCGGGCAATCTTTATCAAAGGAAGAAGCAGGAACCGTGAGTGCTACAGGAATAGCTCTCAGAAGAGTTAACCATTTGGAAAGAAGCTAAGCACAAGGGAGGAATAACCTCCTAAACACTGAGCCCTCCTAGGGAGAGAAGGGAAGTCGGTAACTGGTGATTATAAGCTAGCACTTCAAGGGAAGGCCCCAGAGCTGTGGGTGGATGGGGGTGAGGGGGGTGGGGCACTCCTCAGCAGGGTCCTGAGGCAA
>NW_016806325.1:1409493-1436688 GCF_001698545.2 Rhinopithecus bieti
AGAGCTTGCTTTAAAATATATATATATATTACTTTTTTTAGAGACAGAGTCTTGCTGCGTTGCCCAGGCTAGAGTGCAGTGATGCAATCAGGTCTCACTGCAGCCTTGACCTCCCAAGTTCAAGTGACCCTCCCACCTCAGCCCCCTGAGTAGCTGGGACTACAGGCATGTACCACCATGCCCAGCTAATTTACTTTATTTGTAATTTAATTTTTGTAGGGATGGAGGTCTCTGTATATTGCCCAGGCTGGCTTCGAACTCCTGACCTCAAGTGATCCTCCTGTCTTGGCTTCCCAATGTGTGGGGATTACAGGTGTGAGCCACAGTGCCCAACCAAGAGCTTGTTAATGAAGTGTTAGTATTGTGGATCCCATGGTTTCTCATTCTGGTAGCTGCGTTGTAAATCACCTTCTCTCAGCACAAGGAACACTGCAGATGAACATTCTTGATGATGAACATGCCCGAAACATACCCTAACACAAACACAGAGCATGAGCTCAATAACTCACAGCCATGGAGCAGTGTTTTGGCTTCTGAATGGAAAAAATGACATGTACACAACTCTGACACTTCCTTAGAGAGGCTTAGTAAAATCATCACGCTTGCCCAGCCAGAGAGCTCCCCATTCTGTGTCTTTGGCTTTGACATGGCCTTTGACATGAGTCCATGCTAGGTTGAAGGCATCTGTCTAGATGTTCAGGTCTCCACACTCACACCTGTTAACCTGGCAGTAAAATAATCAAAGGAATTTTGGCCTGGAAAGCAATCCATCTCATTGATAAATCAAACCTTTTGTATGAATCTTGATGAAACTGTGTGGCCAAAAGTGATTGAATTTAAAAACTTTGAATTTTCATGAATTTTTTTTTTTTTTTTTTTGAGACGGCGTCTCGCTCTGTCACCCGGGCTGGAGTGCAGTGGCCGGATCTCAGCTCACTGCAAGCTCCGCCTCCCGGGTTTACGCCATTCTCCTGCCTCAGCCTCCCGAGTAGCTGGGACTACAGGCGCCCACCACCTCGCCTGGCTAGTTTTTTTTGTATTTTTTAGAAGAGACGGGGTTTCACTATGTTAGCCAGGATGGTCTCGATCTCCTGACCTCGTGATCCGCCCGTCTCGGCCTCCCAAAGTGCTGGGATTACAGGCTTGAGCCACCGCGCCCGGTCGAATTGTTTTGATCTTAGACATAGATCACACCTGCTAGTGATTGTGCATGAAATAAACTACCAAGATTATGTGGGAATCATAGCCTTGGCACCATGGTGGTAATCCAAATGAGGCAGATGCTTGGATGCACGTCAACTTTATCAGAACAATAGGTGCTGTCAACCAGACAGAGATACTGTAAGGAGTAGCCTCAGACATGCTACAGCCGAGGTCAGGAGATGCACCTCCTTCCTTACGGAGTCTAGGGCAGGCATATCTGCACCATGCCTCTGTTTCCATCCAATTCACAGAAGCTGCATGAATGGTGAGAAGATCTCTTTAAGTTCTGCTTTAATATTTATCCCTTTCACTTGTACTGCTGTCACCGCTACAGGCTGGAAGCAGAGAACTCCCAGGCCCAGAGAGGCCCATGGGGACACTGAGAGCTGTTGATTTTCTTTTCCCTTTGGCCATTTTATGAGGGAGACACCACGCACATTCTAACAGATTTGTGCACAAGGGGTTATAGCATGCTCTATATTCTTGGCCTTGAATTTTTTTTTTTTAAGTTTGTAAAGGTAATTATGATTGTTTACAGTACTGAGGGCAAAGCCCCACCCTGGGCTCCAGGCCAGGGGCTCTAGGAGTTGAGTGTAGTGGGGTGAGCCAAGTCCAAGACAAAAGCACAATTATACTCACCTAAAAACCCACGCTGGTGGTAGGGGTATGAAGGAAACACCCACACAAATGGGAGGTGTGTGGAAGGAGGGGCTTCCTTTGAAGTTTTGCATAAATCGTGTAAAATTTTTTCCTATAGAGCTGGGAATGAAGATTCTTGGTTTTCATCCTGGATCTCTTATTGAGTATTGAGCTGTGCCATAAGGAAATGGGCTTCTTTCTTACTTGATTTGCCAATGTTTAAAACTGAACTTTAAAGAAAAGAATTTTGGAAGAATTAAGAGGAAAATGGGACAACTTGTACAAGGTTTCATAAAGCTTTCTTAATTTTTTTGGCAGAAAAAAAACTCAAGTCAGCCCCAGTGCAGTGGCTCACACCTGTAATCCCAGCACTTTGGGAGGCTGAGGCGTGCGGATCACCTGAGTTCTGGAGTTCGAGACCAGCCTGACCAGCATATTGAAACCCCATCTCTACTAAAAATACAAAAAGAAAAAAAAAATTAGCTGGGCGTGGTGGTGCGCACCTGTAATCCCAGCTACTCAGGAGGTTGAGGCAGGAGAATCGCTCGAACCCGGGAGGCAGAGGTTGCAGTGAGCAGAGATTGCACCACTGTACTCCAGTCTGGGCAACAGAGTGTCACTCTGACTCAAAAAAAAAAAAAGGTACTCAAGTCAAACACCAGAAGACTCTCTTTTAAAGCCTGTCTCCCTTCTTTCTGACCCAGGTCCATTTTCTACTTATGAAAGTTTAAACACCACGGGGTGAAAAACTGTCGCTACAGTCTATTGGGTTCTCTGGGTCAGAAATAATTAGCAAATACCCAACTACTTGCATAGGTTACCTTCCGGTTAACTCGGCTGTGTCTTTTTCTGCCTGCCAGGAGTAAGGCGAGATGATTATTTGTTCTAATGTTATGAATCATTGACAAGAAAAGCTTGTAATGGCAGTGTTGACATGCCTTTACATCCATTGGCACCACAAGGTAACCAGGAGCAATCAGTGACAGGGAAAACTGGAACATATTGTGGGGGAGGCGGGGGCGGGGCCCCCTACCTGGCAGAATGGCTGGAGCAGGAATTCTTCACTACCTGCTTCAGTTCCCAAAAGGCAGGCTCTAGAGATTAGTACCATAGTTCAGGGAGAAGATTTTTCCCCTTTAGTCCAGGAGGAGTGTGATTTTTAGGAAACAGATGGAGAAACCTGATGTTGGCTCGCAGTGGGCTTGGTGAAGCCAAGGGCTGAGTAAGTTTCGGGGCATTGGCCTGCCCTTCATTGCTGCACACACCCAGATGCGCACACCTGAGAGAACTTGAGCAATTGGCTTTGTACACCCAGCTCTCCACTGCCTGGCAGCAAAGAGGAAAGGGGAATTACAGGCAGGCTTGACTTGAAACACTGCTCTGGCCCCACCTGAATTCCAGGTGCCCCAGGGAGTCCCTTCAACCACCTGGAATTGAGGCTGTTTCAAGGTACAGATGCAGTGTGTTTGTCTTGCTTTTGTTTGCACCTTCTACCAGCTGGAAGCCAGAAGGTGTGGGGCTCTGCAAACAATTTTGATGTAAATAAAGAGAATGTAAGAATTAAAAAGACACCTTGCAGCTGAGCCCAGGGCGGAGGGGCGGGGGTACAGGCTAAGAGAGGAGGTAGGTGGAAAGCCGGGAGGAGTGGAAATAGATTTCCTCCAGGAAATAGAAATAGACACAGGGCCAATGTGGGATGATGTGATCCTGTTGCGTATTTTCCGTATGTTAATATCCCTCCATACAATTCCTCCTCAGACCGGTTATTGATAGATAGGAAATAAGCCTGTGGCCTAGATCTGCCTCTGTTCTTTATTTTTTGAATGTGCCTACTATGTGCCAGCACTAAGCTAAGCACAGGGAATAAATGTGAAAACACATTATCATGCGACAGACAGCAAATTAACAGCTACAGTGAGGCTGTTTATGATGGAGGTGCAACAAGGGCCGCGGGTGATAAAGGGCCATCTCTGTCTCCTTAGGACAGTGTGGGAACACGCTCAGAAGGAAGGTCTTCCGCAGGGACCTCTGCTTTCATCCCAAAGCAACCCTAATAGTCATCATGCTCGCAAGGGTGTGGAACACATTGGTGATGGTCTTTTATTCATCATTCTTTTTGGACTAGGATAACTTTTCTGTATCACATAAAATTTGGAAAAAAAAAAAGTTCTACTCAAACATTAAAGGGTTTTTTGTTTTTGTTTTTCCCTTTGTTACCCAGGCTGGAGTACAGTAGCACAATCACAGCTCACTTCAGCCTCAACTTTCTAGGCTCTAAGCGATCCTCCCGTTTCAGCCTCCCAAGTAGCTGGGACCACAGGCACATGCCACTATGCCTGGCTAATTTTTTTGTCTTTTTTTGTAGAGACGGGGTTTCGCCATGTTGCCCAGGCTGGTCTCAAACTCCTGGGCTTAAGCGAGCAGCCCGCCTCGGCCTCCCAAACTGTTAGGATTATAGGCGCGAGCCGCTGTGCCAGGCCTGAATGTTAAAGGTTGATGTAAATATGTAAATATTTCCAGAGCAATATGCAACCTTGAGATCATTTTGATCAACGTATTTTGTTGAAGATTGTTTTGTAAAAGGTATTTGAAATTTGGAAAATATTAAATGTTTAGCTTTCTTATTCACTTTTTTTCTCTTTCTTTTTTTTTTTTTAGAGACGGGGTCTCACTGTTACTCAGGCTGGGGTGCAGTGGTGCGATCATGGTTCACTGCAGCCTCATTCTCCTGGGCTCAAGCAATCCTCCCAGCTCAGCCTCCCGAGAATCTGGAACTACAAGTGTGTGCCAACACGCCTGGCTATTTTATTTCTTATTTTTTTTGTGGAGATGGGGTCTTGCTATATTCTATAGGCTGGTCTGGATCTTACTCATTTTTTAATAATAAAAAATTACTTTTTGTCAACTGTGAGTGGAAGAGGCATTTAAAAGAAGCTAGTTCATTTTAAAAGAAATACAGTGTATAGTTTGGCACACTCAAGGGCAGGTAACCTAATGATTAAGAGGGGAATTTTGGAGTCAGACATCCCAGAAATCTGATCCTGACACCCCAACTTAAAAGCTGTGTGATCTCAGACACATTGGTTAATCTTTCTGAGCTTTAGGGTTTTTGTTTTGTTTTTAAATAGAAATAATAATATCTACCTTGTGAGTTTATTCTGAATATTAAATGAGATAGTGCACATAACTTTCCTAACAAGAATCCCAGTTTACTTAGTGTGCACTCAGCAGATGCTAGCTATTATTAAAATTAGTCTATAATTATGAATAATTGTAACAATAAACACTTTTTCTTTTCCTGATAAATTATGACTCTGTACATAGGACAAAGTAAATTGGAATAATGGCAATTATTTTGTGAACTTAATAGCTGCAACCTACTAAAGGGGTTAAATAAATTTTTGAGCAGAGTGATGTGGTATTATTAAGAGTAATTTATTTATTTTATTTTATTATGTATATTTTTTGAAGCAGAGTCTCCCTCTGTTGCCCAGGCTGGAATGCAGTGGTGTGGTCTCCGCTCACTGCAACCTCCACCTCCTGGGTTTAAGCAATTCTCCTGTCTCAGCCTCCTGAGTAGGGATGACAGATGCTGGCCATGCACCTGGCTGATTTTTGTATTTTTAGTAGAGACAGGGTTTTGTCATGTTGGCCAGGCTGGTTTCGAATTCCTAGCCTCAAGTAATCCACCTGCCTCAGCCTCCCAAAGTGTTGGGATTACAGGTGTGAGCCACTGCACTTGGCTAAGAGTGATTTATTTAATATGATAAATGCCAAAATTACATTTCTCTGACTGTGTAGACAGAGTGGGTGCCATAGTGAGGTTACCTACAATGGCGTCCATTCTTAAGGAGCTGACCAGACTAACATTTATACTTAGGAGTATAGTTACACAAATCCTCAGGAGTATAAACTCAAAAGCTGAAAGCACAGCAAGAGTAAATTAAAGGTGTTCAGCAGCATTGCTGTCAGTCGCATAGAAATTCGAGTGCACAGTGTCCTGACTATGCGCAGATGCAGCTGAACTGAACCAGTGCCAGAGCACGTTGAGCTCCATGTCTTTCCTCCAGCCAGCCAGTCTGAGCGTGACTTCTATACCTCTGCCTCGGGGTCGTCAGGGTGCTCTTGAAACATTTTTTTTTAGATGGAGTCTCACTCTGTCGCCCAGGCTGGAGTGCGGTGGCGCGATCTCACTGTAACCTCTGCCTCCTGAGTTCAAGTGATTCGCCTGCCTCAGCCTCCTGAGTAGCTGGGACTACAGGCGCCCGCCACCGGGCCTGGCTAATTTTTGTATTTTTGGTAGAGATAGGGTTTCGCCATGTTGGTCAGGCTGGTCTCAAACTCCTGACCTTGTGATCTGCCTGCCTCGGCCTCCCAAAGTGTTGGGATTACAGGTGTGAAACACTGCATCCGGCTGAAACTTTTCATGTCAACACTGCTGGGCTGGATATTAGGCTTGCTTGTTGAACAAAGAATTGTTCGAAGCTTTTACATTTTATTTTTAGATGATAAAAATATGGGTGATGCAAAGGGCTAGGTTCACTTAATGGCATGAAGACTCATCCAAGGAACTGTGGAGCCTTATCATTGGATGATCAGACTCAGCCACAGTGATGATCTGGACTTCTGTTTATGAATCCAGGAATCTTTTCTCTCAGATAACTATTGAAATTGTAAAGAAAAAAAGTGGCCAAGATATCAGATTCACAGGCAACAAGGTTTAGATATACAAATTTTTAGAAGTCTTTTGAAGGCTATTTACCCACAGATGAATGAGAATGCAAAATACGATGCAAAGCAGATTTAACCTTCTGGCTAATTTGCCTCAATAAAAAAGGTTAAAGACATAAAAGGAAGATTACATCCACATTTGAAGATTGTGTCTTTATGTAAATAAAAAGTTACTCAGCATGCACTTCAGGCATGAGTAAAGGTCTCCAAGTTCACAGCGTGGAAGGGACTTCTATCTGGGATTCCCCAGCATCAGGAGCAGCCTGAGATGGTGATCAGCAGTCGTGTTAATGGTTAAGTTTTGAGTGCAGTGAATGCTACTGGGTGAAGTCAGGCAGAGAAAAAGAAAAAAGGGAGCCAGAAATGAGAAAAAAAGAGAGTATGATATAGGGAAGAGAGAATGAAAAAAGAAGACAGCTGTGACCACGGGAAGCTATGGTAGAATGACTAATGAAATATTTTTAGGTTTCTCCATAAATTCCCTATTCTTGCTGGGCATTTAGAATTTTAAAAAGATTATCTTCCATTTGAGAACATTCTATGATATTGAGCAATTATGAGAATTGTCTCAGGCAGACAAGAAATATTGAATAATACATGCTACTGATAGATGGAGAATATTAGTAGATTGTTATTTCAGCCTTTCTATTGCAATCCACACCCAGGTCCGGACAGCATTTTCAGCCTCCTACTGGGTGCCAAGTCAGTGGTTGGTGTCATGCATACAAAGATGTGCATGAGAGCATTTCTAACTTTCGTGAGCTCACAATCTATAGGTATGTCAGTTTCAATGTTCTGTGCTAATGTCTTGATAGGCATTAGGTGTAGGGCATAATGAGAACCATGGGAGGTAACTCACCCAACATTAAGAGATCAGGAAAGGAATCTTAGTGCATGTGACATTAAGGATGAAACCAGAATGACAATACCCAGGAAAGGCATTGGGAAAAAACTCTTTTCAAGTAGCAAGAACTCAAAGGCTTGGAGTGTCAATGGTCATTGGAGGGAAGTAGTATGGTCCTGCTGCCATGTGAGCAGAGGATTCCATAGCAAGCCAGTGAACCTGGAAAACCCACAGGAGCGGATCCTGGAGGCTTTTATCCACCCTGCTGAGCTGCTTGGACTTTTTCAGATGAGATCGGGTGCATTCAGGGTGGGATGGCTGTAAATGATACTTGGACTTTTACAGGTATCAACCAAGTTTCTTAATTTTTCTGTCACTTCCAAGGTGATTGAATTTCATTTGTGGTATCGGAGGGCACAAAAATAGATGTATAGGAATTATTCTAGGCAAACAGGAAGATCTCAATGGCTTTAGGATAATGGATGGGGCTTCAGTGTGGAGTTTTAAGGAGGCCATGGTGTGGTCAGGCTTGCATTTCATGAAGTGGTCTGGGGTACTTCGAAGCTGGTGAGTTGATCTAATGAAGCTTTAGGTCAAATGAAAATATATTGCCCCTTAATAGAAAATAATTTATTTGCATTTGAACAATAACTATTGGATTTGAATATACAATGCATTAAATGATTGTGTTTTGTTTGGCTCATAAAAAGGTTTTGAAAAAGGAATTCTGGTCTTTTCTGCATATCTGTTTTCCCATCTACAAAACATAATTTAAAAAAAAAATTAAATACTCTTATTTAATTCAAAAACGAAAACTGTGGAAAGGACACCCTATTTAATAAATGGTGCTGGAAAAACTGGATAGTCACGTGTAGAAGAATGAAACTGGATCTATATCTCTCACCTTATATAAAAATCTACTCAAGGTGGATCAAAGATTTAAATCTAAGACCTGAAGCCATAACAATTCTAGAAGATAATCTTGGGAAAACTCTTCTGGACATTGGCCTAGGCAAAGAATTCATGACTCAAACCCCAAAAGCAAATGCAGCAAAACAAAAATAAACAGGACCTGATTAAATTAAAAAAGCTTCTGCACAGCAAAAGAAATAATCGTCAGAATAAACAGACAATGCACAGAATGGGAGGAAATATGTGCAAATTATGCACCTAACAAAGGACTAGTATCCAGAATCTACAAGGAACTCAAAGAAATCAGCAAGAAAAAAAAAATCCCATCAAAAAGTGAGCAAATGACATAAACAGACATTTCTCAAAGGAGATATACAAATTGCCAGCAAACATAAATAAATGCTCAACATCACTAAACATCAGGGAAATGTAAGTTAAAACCACCATGAGATATCACCTTACTCTTGCAAATGGCCATTAATACATTTGATCTCAGCCAAAAGACTGAGAAGCGATAAAAATGGCCATCATTAAAGTCAGAAAACAATAGATGTTGGCGTGGATGTGGTGAAAAGGTAACACTTTTACACTGCTGGTGGGAATGTAAATTAGTACAACCTCTATGGACAACAGTATGGAGATTCCTTAAAGAACTAAATGTAGATCTACCAGCAACCCCACTACTGGGTCTCTACCCAAAGGAAAATAAGACATTAAATGAAAAAACATATGCTCACATATATTTATTGCAGCATAATTCACAGTTTCAAAGATATAGAACCATCCTAAGTGGCCATCAACCAAAGAGTGGATAGAGAAAATGTGGCATGTGGGCCGGGCGGTAGCTTACATTTGTAATTCCAGCACTTTGGGAGACCAAGGTGGGTGGATCACCTGAGGTCAAGAGTTCAAGACCAGCCTGGCCAACATGGTCAAACCTCATCTCTACTAAAAATACAACAACAACAACAACAAATTAGCCAGGCATGGTGGCAGGTGCCTGTAATCCCAGCTACTCTGGAGGCTGAGGTAGAAGAATCTCTTGAACCTGGGAGGTGGAGATTGCAGTGAGCTGAGATTGCACCATTGCACTCCAGCCTGGGCAGGAAAAGCGAAACTCTGTTTCAAAAACAAAACAAAACAAACAACAACAAAAAAGAAAATGTGGCATGTATACACCATGGAATACCACTCAGTCATAAAAAAGGGACAAAATAATGTCTTTTGCAGCAACTTGGATAGCGCTGAAGGCCATGATTCTAAGTGAAGTAATTTAGGAATGGAAAACCAAATATCATACGTTCTTACTTAGAAGTGGGAGCTAAGCTATGAGGACACAAAGACATACAGTGATATATTGTCTTTGCAGACTCAGAAGGGGGAAAGTGGGAGGAGGGGTGTGGGATAAAAAGCTATATAGGGGGTACAACATATACTACTTGGGTGATGGGTGCACTATAATCTCAGACTTCACTGCTATATAATTAATCCATGTCACCAAAAACCACTTGTCCTCTAAAAGCTATTGAAATAAAAAATATTTTAAAAAATGCTCTTATTTGACCTGTGTTGGGATTTCATATTTTAGGTTCTTACATAAAAATGAAATACACAGAGAAGTGCAGCAAAAACACAAACATAAATGGCTACAGGAAGGGACCATAACTGGCTTCCACAAAGCATATTTCTAAACGAGCCCAGTTCATAGTTGCATCTTGCACAGGGAACACAGATTGGCTTGTCTTATAATTTATTTTCTCCTTTTTTTTTTTTTTGAAACGGAGTCTTGCTCTGCCACCCAGGCTGGAGTGCAGTGGCTGGATCTCAGCTCACTGCAAGCTCCGCCTCCCGGGTTCACGCCATTCTCCTGCCTCAGCCTCCCGAGTAGCTGGGACTACAGGCACCAGCCTCGTCGCCCAGCTAGTTTTTTGTATTTCTAAGTAGAGACAGGGTTTCACCGTATTAGCCAGGATCGTCTCGATCTCCTGACCTCGTGATCCGCCCGTCTCAGCCTCCCAAAGTGCTGGGATTACAGGCTTGAGCCACCGCGCCCGGCCTATTTCCACATTTCTCAGATGTCAGTAAAGAATTTTCTTGTTTGGAAAAACACAGCACTGGGCAGAGGGCACCTGGGTTCTGATCAATAGTTGTTGGTCCAGTTATTTGACTTTTGTAACTGGTTTTAACAATGAGAGAATAATGCCTTTTTTTTGTCTACTAAAGATTGTTATGAGGCTCAAGTTGACTGGTAGAGTATGGAGTTCCTCTGACAGCCACTGTAGGGTGACAGCAGCCATAATAAATATTGTGACAATTTCAAGGTGAAACAGAGTAGAAGAGGCAAGGCTCCTGGTTCAAGTGTCTGTCAACAAATGCACATTCAGCAATTAAGCTGTTGAATAAGTGAATGTGTACACATTCACATTTTGACATACACATACATTAAAAAACATATTTAAATGTTAAAATTATTGAGGATCCTGAATCACAAAAATATATTTAGGAAAGTAGTCAATAATTCCAGCTACTGATAGGTAAATAGAATTAGTCACACTATCTGTATCCAGTTGTCAATACAGTCAAAAAATAAAAATAAATGGTGGGGAGGGCGAGAGGAGGTAGAGCATCAGCGCCAATAGCTAATGCATGCGGGGCTTAAAACCTTGATGACAGGTTGATGGGTGCCGCAAACCACCATGGCACACATATACCTATGTAACAAATCTGCACGTTCTGCACATGCATCCCGGAACTTAAAGTAAAATAAAAATAAGAATAAAAAACCTAACCTCCTCCCACCATGTGTGCATAGAAATGTCGTTTCTCCTGACTTTCTGATGCCATCTTGTTTACATTTTTTACCTACTTTTACCCTTATTCATTCAAATTCATCATTTGTAATAACCTGGTTTTAAAAGGGGATTTATCAGAACATAGACCGTGTTCTACGAGGGATATTCACTTTTAGTTGTGTAGGAGGTTGAGAAAATACAGGACTTTTCGGCATTAGGATTTGATGATGCAGCTTTAGGTGTGAATGTTGCCTAGTAAAACAGCAGGAGTTGGCAGAAGGAGGCAGGGTGCTGCCACTGGTGTCTGTGGTCCTGGACAGGTTACTTGTGTGAAAGAAGGGTCTTCGTTCTCATGTTTTTGGGCACACCCTCCCCAACTCTGACATGGAATAGCTCTGGAGGGGGACCTTCCGGTGCAGGAAGCGGGAAGGCACACAAGCTTCTCTTCCATGGTCTCTCATTCACATTTCCCTTGAGCTGCTTGGTTTGGGGATCTGCTGGATGCTTTTCTTTTAAAACTTAAGCCAAGCAACAAACCTCTTAGATCTTCCGAGACAGGATCCATTTCTAATAGTAAGGACAAAGAAAGAAAATACAAAGAAAATACAAAGTCAAGTGTTTACCGTTAACCTGCAGTAAGCAGGCTGGGACCACTTGAGGCCCCTTGCCCAGCTTCTCACCTCTCCCACAGAGCAGGACTCATTCTCCATCACCTGGGACCTTTCCCTAACATCTTTTTAGTCTCACTGAAATGTCCAGATTTAAGGTTCTCAGACCACCTTGACCTCACTTGTTTGTAGACTGAGAAACTCTGATCTTCCCTAGGAAATGGGCAAGGCTGTGGACCATCATTCAATATAGGTCTTACTTTTCATGGGAAGTATCTTCACTTCACTCCTGGAGCAAGAAGGCTCATTTACTACACAGCTCCATCCTTAGCGTCAGTCACTATTTTACCTGCATCAAATTACACACATCAAATCAAGAGCGGCTCTTTCTTTCACACTGATATGAACCGACATAGAACATATTGTTAGATAGGATCTATTTTGGCCAAAAACCCCCCAAAGCTTTACATTTTCTTCTTTCTCTGGATTGGATGGGGTTGGAGCAGGAATAATTTCAGTATTTATTTGTACTTTAAGTTTGCAAATGGCGGGACTGCAGCTTCCAGAAGAGGCTGGCACACAGAAGCTGGTCTTGTGAGCTTGGCTTACGGGAAAAGAATGTGTTGGAGAGACAACCAAGAGAGCTGACCTTCAAATCTTCCAGGAGAGAGTCCATCCTAGCTAGCCCGAGGGACACATGCATGGGAAGCGCTGACCAAATTGTATCGTTCCCCTTCCCAAGACTGTCCCTCTTCAGGAAAAGACCACACATGGCAGAGAAGAGACTGAACTCATAATTTCAGTCTGGGATATTTTCCATATTCTATATATTGTTATTCTGAAATTCAAAATTACAAGTCTGTCCTTGGCTCTACAGGGTACTCTAGATAATAACGGCCTTATACTTCAGTATGAAGGCAAAAAAAAAGAAAAAAAATAAAATTCTTATCACTAACAACTATAGTGTAACAGTCTGTCGCAAGTGTATTGGATGTTTCAGTTTGCCAGACCTGTCATGATAAATTAATTACAGGATGTTGCAGAAATGGCAAAGCTCCAGCAGCATCTTGCATAGTTTAATATAGACCCATTTCCCCATTTCAATGTATTTGTGGTTAGATAAATCCTCAGAAATTTACAGCTGCTATAGACTAGTTTATTATGTACTCTGCCTGCACACATGATAAGTATAAGAATTCGACGTGCTTAAAGTGCATAGATTTTACTGATATTTCTTTACCACCATGGAAATATTTAGCTGCTAAAAGTAGCATCAGTAGACACTTCTGAACATTAACTTTTGTATAATAGGCAGGGATGGTTAAACACATTACTGTGCTTTTTATTAAAGAATCATAGTTCAGGAAAAATTACATGGAGCATTTATACGGAATGGCCCTGTGAACAAATTTAAGACAAAAAAAAAAAAAAAAACCAAAAAAAAAAAAACCAAAAAAAACCCTTAAATACTGATTCTCAGCTGAAAACATCAAAAAACCAAACTGAAGCTACCAAACTTTTCTCCAGGGAACCTTCTTTCTTTAGTCTTGTGACCACTTTGCGCAAGCTTCAATTGCTTATTTTTGCTCTGGCAGCAAGTTATGTTCCTCAACTTCTTGCTTTTTCCTCCTTTAAGACTATTTTTTTTCTTATCTTCACTAACATCTCCACTCCAAGCAATGTTAAGAAATCATCCTTTGATTGGCAATATTTGAGTTTACTTATATAAATGTTTTATAAGGAAACCATTCTTAAATTTTCTTCTATTCTTTCATTGGGCTCAAATGATTTTTATGAAGAAATGAACTATAGTGAGTACAAATCATATTGTTTAGTACTTTTAGAAATAACACTGAAGTACATATTGGACCATTTTGACCTAAGTGATAAAAGATAGAACATGAATTATGTGTGTACATATCCTTTTCAGACTGAGGAGAAACTAAAATTGTTGATTCTTAGCAGCACTAGCTTCCCCAGCTTTTTGAGACGAAAATAACCCATCTATAATCAGTATGAATTTGAGGTGTTAGAAGAGCAACTTTAGAAAACAGACTGCTCACAACATATGCCTGATGTAGATTTGAAGGGGATCATTAGAAAAATAGCATTCTTTGTGTTTACAAAACAAATGTTTTTGTTATCCAGTTCCCGCCTTAGCTTAAAGTATTTCCTATTCACTTTAATAATTAGAGCAGAAGGATATGAAGAATGAAGTGCCTCATTACCAAGTTTGCTTCCTGGGTCTCTGCAGAGAGTAGCTGTCTGCTTTTGCCTAGTTAGTCTATTGTTAACCCTAAATGATGCTGACATTCAATTCTCCTGCAGATAATTGTGTCCATCCATAGAATGAGTTCTCCAGTCAACACAGCCTTTTGATTGACGTGCTTCTTGATGTTTTTATTATCTCATATATGACTGGAATGGCGCCTTTTCGGTTTCTTGAATAAAATGTTACTGTACATGTAATTAGTTTGATTCTATAGAATCTGTTTCTTAACATAATTATAGTATGGAGTAAAGATTTACTAAAATAGTTATCTACTAAAAAAAAGATCAGTTTTTAAAAAAAAAATTCACTCAGATATATTTTATTTAGGTCACTGTTGAATGACAAACATTTGAGATGTTTCTAGTCCCTGAGTGTGGTCATAGGTACATGCCAACTGCTTCCTTACTCTTGTGTGTGCTGTCATCTCCAAGTATCAGCATTTTCCTCTCCACAGCAACTGAGATCCAGTACTTTACAGATCACCCAGTGGAGTCTGACATCTCCATTTGCAGCTAGCAGTGGCTGGAGTTGTGCAGTTGGAGAAGTTACTTAACCTTCAGAACTTGGTTTCCTTAGTTGTAGAGCAGGGAAGATTTTATCTATCTAATGGATTTGACGTGAAGAGTAAATGAGGTCATGTACATACATAATAAAGTGAAGATTTGGGGACTATTTTTGGTACAGTTTAATTAAATAGAAACGAAGAAATATATAGCTTAAAACATTTGGATTGCTTAGAAATGTTTCCATAATTCACTAAACAGGTATGGCCATCAGATGGAAATCATTTGAATACATATAAAAATGTAAGGTCACAAACTTTTGTTATAGTTTCTAGAACTTCCTCTTAAAAATATTTGTGGCTAAATATATGACTAAAGTGACAACATGTCACATGAAGCTATAAAATGCTAAGTATTTCTCAAACATAGTCTTGCTGAGCTTCCTAAAGAAAAGATATCTTTCTTTAATTAAATTCTTCTGTAATTTAAAGATAATATTAAGGTCAAATATTCATTTGTATGTGACAGAAACCCTGCACAAGATTTCAGAAGTACAAAGTGTTAGCCATTTAAAAGCATTGATTTCATTTAAAATATGCATTTAATACATACATTTGCATTCATTGTGTAAAATATTTCATGTTTTAAGTCTTTTAAAAACTTGATTTTTATTCTAGCTTTCCAAGTCCTATACACAGTATCATTTCAATACTGAAGAAACGTTAATCTTCAAGACAGAGTTGCGTCAATAATTGGGAAGTGTGTTTCTAACAATGGTTTAAAAATATTATTTAGATACAGAAGATAATGTCAAATTGTTACTTGTTTGGAGAAAAGAGATGACATGGGATAAAATTCAATACTTTCAGAATAAAGATAAAACAAACCCAATTTGATATAAGGAAATGTTTAATGCCATACATCATCAAATGGATTCTGGTGTCTGATTTTCTGCTTGATTATCAGCTGGATCTACTGCTTAGAGGGCACTGTCATGATCTCCCTCATCCCATCTCATCTCAGACTGGGTGGTAAAGACCTTTTATTAATCTATTCATGAACATAACCCTAGTCTTACTTTGTCAGCAAGACAAAGGGGAAAAGGACTGGGTTTTCAGTAGAGCCAAATTTTCCTGGTGTTTGCTTCAACTGCTATTTTTGTCTTTAGTAGTTGCAATATAAAATAACCCTTCATTTTCATATAAACCTCAAGATCTTAGCAAATGCTTAGCTCCCCCTGACATATTTTTCATTCATCTTAAATTATTTCTAAACCTGTTGAAATTCTTGGTGATTCCATCAGAAAATCAACACATATCTCAAAATTATGAGCTGAAACTGCAGAGAAACAGATATTTTTATTTTTAAATTATCAAGTGCATTCACAAGACAGAAAAAAACAAGCTTGTACAAGAGGGACTCAAGCTGGCTGGGCCCAGCTGTACGTGATGCACAGACTTACGCATCCAGAACAATGAAAACTCAGTGCCATCAGAACAGACTTTTGTGCTGATGGCTTCAGGCTTCAACAGTTATCAATGCCACTCAACACTTTGAAAAATGCCTTTTTTAAAAGTTCTACACAGCAGGGACATGTTTACCAATTTTTATGCCTCTACAACATGTGCAGGGATAAGAGCCAAATATATTTTTATTAGAAGATATTTCACACTGGGTAAAATTTACACCTCAATGCCCAGCATTGTTTTTCTCACTTCTTATTTTAATGGAATTGATTGTCTAATTTGGATAAGTCTTTCTAATTTTACATTAGTTTTCACTTTCTTGGGGTTAAATATTTTATCAACAGACCTTATCACACAGTTGAGAAAGGAGTCGAGAAAAGAACAAAAAATGAATACCCCATTATAATATCTAACTTCAAAACATATAGTCTATAATAATGATGCTATTATTCTGGAACTTAGAAATAAATAAATGCAATATAATAATGTAAAAATATTAAGATTAAAATAAATATTAAACAATGTAAGTCTACAAAATAGGTATGTGCTTAAATATGAAATGTCTTTTTTAAAAAGTAAAGACATTTGGAACACTGTTGTCAGTCCAGCCAAAAATCACTTTTAGTTTAGGTGTATGAAGTTACCTACATGATTCATTCTTAAGAAACACAAACTTTAAATTCGAAAGTAAATTGTTTTCTTTTAATGTCTTTGTTACTGTAACCATTTTGAATATGCCATATTCTAAAGCTGGTTATCTTTTTTGTTTTTTGGAGACAGAGTTTTGCTCTGTTGCCCAGGCTAGAGTGCAATGGCATGATCTCGGCTCACTGCAACCTCTGCCTCCTGGGTGATTCTCCTGCCTCAGTAGTTGGGATTACAGGCGCCTGCCACGACGCCCAGCTAATTTTTGTATTTTTAGTAGAGACGGGGTTTCACCATGTCGGTCAGGCTGGTCTTGAACTCCTGACCTTAGGTGATCCACCCACCTTGGCCTTCTAAAGTGCTGGGATTACAGGCATGAGGCACCGTGCCCAGCCAGCTGCTTCTCTTTTGAATAAAGTGAATTTCAAAAGCAGACACTTCATATTCTGGGCATAACACCACATATATAATCACATTACCAATATAATAATATTAAATGATTACTTAACAGACATCCTAACAATGCAAATACCTTTTATTCACATTTGCTGAGTAGCAATTACAGTGTTTTCTTCATGAGTTTTCCAACACTGGTAATGTAACTATGATGCAATTACTACCAATATAAGTACCAATACTTGGACCAACAACAATCGCAATGGTTTATAACAATTGAGCTCAAAGGCCACATTGATTTTTCCACCCACAACTTGATTGTGATTTTTCTAGAGTCATTCATAAGAACAAGTAGTAGTGGATCCTTTCTTCCTCCCTAATATCTGAAAATTCTGAACTCTGAAGAGAAATTCCATTTGGTTTAATTTGTCATTTTCACCTCTGTGCATTTGGGCATCTCTTCACTTTTCTTCAATTCTTTACTGGAAAGAAAAATATACAAAATGTACTAAATAAATTTGAATAATGTCTTCTGACTACAACCAAATCTTAGTGTGCTCAGGCAATAGCACAGGTAATAAAAGACACTGTGTAAAACATAAACACATACAAATACAACCAAAAAAGACCAAAATACTAATTTCCTATCTTCTAGTTTGCCTCTCAAACATATTGTTAGCATCTCTTTGGATCATTAGCAATTGTTTAAGGCTTGCTCCTGCATTGACAGGTTAATGTAAGCAAGAAATAAATATAATTCCCAAATATAGACACTAAAAACTCCAAACCATGAGTAACTTCCAGAAATGAAGAGCAGGCAATCAGAGTATATGAAATTCTTCATTCAATGGGAAAAAAAGTCCTCATGAATGATATTCAGGGTTAATGATTCGAAAGGACATAGATAATTTTATTAAATAGCATTCTTTCATTTAGTCTAAGCTATGCCTACTTTTATATAATTAGGTTATTACATTTTTCAAATCAATTAAAAAATGGGTTGTCTCATTTCTGATTGATCAAGATAGCAACAATTAAGCATCTAGATGTGGCTCTGATGTAAAACAAATTATACAATTCATAAAAATCAAGAATCAATATGCAGATGAAATAAGAAGTTGCTTCCTTAGAGAGCAGGTAGTATTTGCACTACAACTAGTGTGAGATAAACTAGTGGGGCTAAACCTAACATTTTTTAATGCAATCATTCATACAGCATCGATGAGTTCTGGACTTACACAAAAAGGTTACTGTCCTTCCTCTAAAGAGAAAGGCTTAACACCTGGTTGTCCTTAGAAAATACATGGCAGTTTCAGAATGATGGCAAATCTGGTTAAGGTAGCAGTCAACTCCATCGACCACTCCTAAGAAAAAGTGACAGCTGGCACATTGTGGCAAGAAAGGGCGTCAGCTAACCATTCCTGAAGGGCTCTCCCTGGGGGCACAGGAGGGGCTGGGGACACCTGTGCTTTAAGGAACAGGCCCAATCTTAAATCAATGGTCGCCCTATCTTTTCATATAAAAAACATTTACATATGAAGGGCAAAACATTCTTTGTTACTTGATGTTTCTTGATTTTAAATTTGTTAAATGGAGCTACTCCAGGTAAGCTTGTATCATATATAGAAGCCCAAAAATATGTTCCAGGGAAGTTCATGAATGCACATGAAGTTGAGTATAAAAATGGTACAGATATGGCATGCCGAGGTATAATATCACTAGGGGCAAAAAAAGTCTCCCTGTACATAAACAGAAAAAGTACATAAAACTTTCGCCAAATTAGGATCTGATAAAAATGGAAAAGAAAGTAGTTTCAATGAAGGCTGGGCTAAAGTCACATGCAAAAAGGCAGTGAGGAGGGTAAAGGATCTCAGAGGAAGAATAAGAAAAAACAAAGTGAGAGGAAGAGTTCACGGTAGCGCGAGGACAACAAAGAATAAGAAAAACAGAAAAGGGAAGGGGGAGAAGGGGAGAACAACAGCTGGAAATTAGTGAGATGGATCCTGCACGTGCAGAAGATGTAGGACAAGGGAAATCAATCAGGTGGTGACTGCACTGTGAGAAGTAAACAGAGAAGCCAGAAGGACCTTCAGGAGAGGAACCCAAAGAGAAATTCAACTTGAAAAATCTAAAGTAGGCAGCAAAGATAACATCTTTGAGGGAAATGATTCAGACTTAGAAGAGGAAGAAACACACTGGATAGAGAATGACAAAGATGGCGCATAAAAGGGAGAAAAGAGACAGAATAAAGATGATCACGTGCACCCTTCGGACATTGGCCCACCCTTCCTGACGATGGGAGGAAAATCAAGAGTCGCACACTGGCTTGATGAACGCTAACAGCAAAGGGACCTGAAAACTAGGAGACAATAGGGATGTGCTGAAAGAGGGAGGAGAAGACATCTAACCAAAAGACAAGAATAAATGCAAAGCCATTCCCTCTCTATCTTCTCATAAAGTATCTCTATAATCTAACAGAGGAAGAAAGTAATGAAGCAAAGGCCTTTTTAAAGGCTCTTGTGATGAAAAGAGAAAGAAACATTCTTCTTAGCAAGCTTACGAAAACAAGTATGAAACTAGGTTAGTGTTTGTGTGTATATTATGTCTGGGGAATATGGTTCATAAAAATTCTGGGCCGTGGCTGGGCATAGTGGCTCATGCCTGTCATCCCAGCACTTTGGGAGGCTGAAACGGGTGGATCACTTGAGGTCAGGCGTTCAAGACCAGCTTGGCCAACATGGTGAAACCCCATCTCTACTAAAATACAAAAATTAGCCAGGTGTGGTGGTGGGTGCCTGTAATTCCAGCTACTCAGGAGGCTGAGGCAGGAGAATCACTTGAATCCAGGAGGCGGAGGTTACAGTGAGCTGAGATCGCACCACTGCAGTCCAGCCTGGGCAACACAGCAAGGTTCCCTTTCAAAAAAACAAAAACAAAAACAAAACACAACAAAAAAACCTGGACCTTACCCCACAAGACATTCAATCCAATAGATCTTTCCTGAAGGTTTACTTCTGTGGCAAGACACCAGGCTAAGTGCAGTAGAGGAAAAAAATGTATGTATTAAATAATAGCCCCTGACTGGAAGCACTGTCCATCTAATCAGAGTTCATATACAAAGCAATGTGTAAAACAGCCCTGAACTTGGGATCAAGAAGATTAATTCCTAGCTCGGCACTTTGTAGCTGTAACTTTGAAACCTTGGTTTCTTTAAATGTAGAAACAACAGGCTGTGTTAGAAAATTTCTAACAATTACATTCATTTTGAAAGAAATGATCGAGTAGTAAATATACACTAAGTAGATAAATGAGAAAATGCACAAAGTTAAAACAGAAGAAAAAAATCACTATAATCTTACTACTCATATAATTATTGATGTCTTTTGATGTATATTATATAAACTATTTTATAATCTTTTACTTAAAATCATAAAGATATTTTCATGTCCATAAAATACTTCCATAATATGATGAATAATAACCATATGATATTCTGTTATATAAATATTTCATATTTTAATCAACCCTTTATTTTAAAAATACTGCTCAAAGGAGTAGCCTTTTAACTAAATCTCTCCATGTGTACTTGAATACTTTCCTACAAGAGATTCCTTGAAGTTGAACTGTTAGGTCAAAGACATGCACATTTTGAAAACAAAACAAAAAAAACAAACCCCAACATATTACCTAATTATACTCCACAAAGAATGGATCAATCTTATAGTATTACCAGCAGTGTAAGCAGGAACCCACGTTCCATTTTCTCATCAATACTAGGTATGTATCATAAGTTTGAACCTTGTCATTTTGAAAGGGTAAAATACCATCTCGTTTTATTGTTTTTATTTTCATTAATTTGATCAATGGATGGTAAACATTTTTCATATGTCTGTGGCCATTTATATCTATCCCTTTAAGAATCCTTTAAGAATGTCCTGTGTATACCTTTGTCCCATTTTCTACTTCTTTTTTTTTTTTTCTTGTTGAAAAAGCTCCTCTTAGAGCGTTTTGTTTGTTAAGGGTATTACTCTTGGCCAGGTGCAGTGGCTCACACCTATAATCCCAGCACTTTGGGAGGCCGAGGCAGGTGGATCGCTTGAAGTCAGGAGATCAAGACCAGCCTGGGCAGCAAGGCAAAACCCTGTCTTTACTAAAAATACAAAAATTAGCTGGGTGTGGTGATGTGTGCCTGTAAGTACCAGG
This sequence comes from Rhinopithecus bieti, assembly GCF_001698545.2. Taxonomy (NCBI): domain Eukaryota; kingdom Metazoa; phylum Chordata; class Mammalia; order Primates; family Cercopithecidae; genus Rhinopithecus; species Rhinopithecus bieti. The sequence goes on from NW_016806325.1 coordinate 1,430,708, forward strand.
TTTTAAACTGCAGGAGGCCTCGAGCAGGAGAATCACTGAACCCGGGAGGTGGAGATTGCAGTAAGCTAAGATTGGCACCACTGTATTCTAGGCCTGGGTGACAGGGCAAGATGTCCAAAAAAAAAAAAAAAAAAAAAAAAAAAAAAAGTATACTCTTTATGGTAAAGTTTCTCCTTCCATTCCAAGTTACTGTTCATTTAAAGTTCTGATGTTTTTCCTCCTTTGACTTGCATAATTTTAAAGTTTCCATTATTTAAAAATCTGTTTTATAATGTTTTCCAATTCTGGTATCAAGGTTAAAAATCATTCATTAGCCCATGATTATATAATCTATATGCTTCTAATTCATCTATATGCTTCTGTACAATTAGATTTTAGTTTTCTACAATGGAAAAATAAAAATACGAAAATTTTGAATCTAGTTCCTACAAAATGACAAATTCATAAATGTGGACACGTACAGTTTGTAACATTTCACTTTCTTTTTTTTGAGACGGAGTCTCGCTCTGTCACCCAGGCTGGAGTGCAGTGGCGAGATCTCGGCTCACTGCAAGCTCCGCCTCCCGGGTTCACGCCATTCTCCTGCCTCAGCCTCCCGAGTAGCTGGGACTACAGGCGCCCGCCACCGCGCCCGGCTAATTTTTTGTATTTTTAGTAGAGACGGGGTTTCACCGTGTTCGCCAGGATGGTCTGGATCTCCTGACCTCATGATCCGCCCGTCTCCGCCTCCCAAAGTGCTGGGATTACAGGCTTGAGACACCGCGCCCGGCCTGGAGTTTCACTTTCAACGGAAACTTCACTTCTACTTGATAGAGAAAAGGCCTTCTGGCAGGCCTTTCCTGCCTTTCTTACACACCAACCCCTACCATCCAAACACATTTTCCCACTGGCCTGTCTCAGTAGAAAAAGTGGCCCACTCTTGAGCAGTGATCCTCTGGATTTCCTTAGGCCCCCTGGGACTAGCACTCGGCTCCGAAACCGCAGATGGCTCCTTCTCAAGTGGCTCTTTCAGTTTGTAAATATTCTTGTCATTCCCCTCGTTATAAAGATCTTCTCTATACCCTGTGTTTTCCACTAGTTACCGCCTAGCCTTTTCTCTCCTTTAAATTCCAGCTTCTAAAGAAAGTAAGACTTTTCTTACAGACTTTTTCCCTTTGGGCTGGAGACAATCTGATTTATGTTTTTGGGTTTCTCCATCAAAACTATCTTCTCCAAGGTCGCAAATGGCCTCCTGGTTACAGATCCCAAATGGGACTTGTCAGTCCTTGTCTCTCTCTGGTATTTGTCCTTGCTGACCATGCTTTCCTAAATCTTTTCCTGTTGACAATATAGCACAACTTTCTATTGGTTTTCCCTTACCTCTATTAGAGTGACTTTTTGGCCTGCTTGCTCGTTCTTCCTCACCTGTGTTTCCATTATGTGTCCTTGGTCCTCATGGCTCTGTTCTTGGCTCATTTCAGAACTATAGGAGGGAAAGATCAGAAACAAGGAGCCAGTAAAAGAGAGCTGAGGTAAAAGCTCAGATGAGGCTTTGATCTAGGGACGTGGCAGTGGAAATAAAAATGGGGATAAATGTGAGGATATGACAGAAAAACATCCGGCAGAACTAACAAGTATACGCGGGGGTGAGAGACAGGGAGCTGCTTAAAATAATGTAAACAGACACACCTTTGGCTGGTTGAGCTCCTTTTTAGCCATGATAAAGGGACAAGAATAAAATAAATGTCAAAATCTAAAACTATTATCTGTGGACTTACAGAATAAAATAAATTTCATCTGTCTCAGAAAAATATTAGATGCCTGGGAAAAATCGGAAAGTTCTATCAACTTAGGTGGAAACACACACACACACACACACACACACGTAAAACTACAGGACATTCATTAATGACAAGAAAGAAATGAAGGAAGTGTATATATAAGAAAGCTGTAACATCCTGATCTGTGGAATGAGCAATGTAGCTTTCCAAATGATTCAATGGCAACAGCAAAATATAAAACAAATGTTTTGTGGATGAGTGTGTAGTAATGCACTTTATATTAGGAGAAAGAAAACACAAAAACAATGAAAAAAAAAGGAAAACAAGAATGGAAGAGAGTATCTTCTCTCTAAGTTGTCTAGGAATGGTGAGAAACACCACAGAGGAGCTTGAAAAAGATGCAAGAATTTCAAAATCAGGTATTAAATAGGACTGAATAGAGATTCTTGTGAACCAAATGGTATTTCCCCAAAATTCATATGTTGACACCTGAACTCCTAATGTAACTGTATTTGGAGACAGGGGCTTCTAGGGAGGTAACTAAGGTTAAATGGAGTCAGAAGAGTGGGGCTCTAATCTAATAAGACTAGTGTCCTCAGAAGACGAGAAAGATGAAAAGCGTGCTCTTTTTGCACAGAGAAGAGGCCACGTGAGGATACAACGAGAAGGCAGACATCTCTAAGCCAGGAAGAGAGGCCTCACTGGAAACCAATCCTGCTGGCACCTTGATCTTGGGACTTCTAGCTCCCAGAACTATGTGAAAATAAGTTTCTGTAGTTTAAGCAATGAAGTCTGTGGTATTCTCTGTGGCACTCTGAATAGACTAACAAAGAAATGTATAAGTAAGTGAAATGAAGTCAGATGACTGAGAATGAAAAGGTCAGAAATTACAAACAAGAAACGACAGTAAATTTAGATAGAATGATAAAAGAACAAAGGAAAGGTTAAGTTCTGGAAAAAAACACTGATAACACACAATCTTAATCTTTCTGAAGTGTGCCCTTTTGCCCTTATTTCCAAGGAATCTATATTCTATACGGATAAGGTGAATAAGGGAAGCAAGCCAAAGATAATACAGCAGAGACAATGATACAATGGACTGTGGCAAACTGGAGAATGGATGACTCATCTAAAGGAGGCAGCCCATCTCAGCTCATTGATGGATGTCATCAAAGAATGTAGAGCTGAGGTCCAGAACTCTGGATTATTTTCAAGAAGTCAGAAATCTGCATTTCTTTTAGGTGAAATGTTTAACTATCTGGACACACACACACACACACACACACGAGACCCCATGCATACTTGCTGGTCTGAGGGTATCCCAGGCACTGCCATACTTTTGTGCCTTAGCTCCTGACTTCCAGGCCCTACTCTTCTTGTTTACTCCATCGTGTCTATATGGTCTTAAACGCTGTCCTTCCTCTTTGGCTTTCTCTGACCACTAAAGCCCACTCTAGGAAGATCAGACTGTAGTGATCCTCTTTCTTCTTTTATCTCTCACAATCTATACACAATCTATCAAAAAGCTACCTTGAAAATACATAGGACATGTAGACCTTTGCTGGTAGCCCAGATAGAGTAGGAGGAACTAGATTCACCTCTCGTCTAAAATAACAACAACAGCAACAAAACCTGAACAAAACACATGAAACAACAATTTTCAAAATACTGAGCCAAGCCACAGACAATGAAGATCCGCAGAAGGTTCCCCTCAAGTATCCAGCAGAGAACTGATGAGTGCACACATCTGGGAAAATTACTGGAGGCCCCGAACAGTGTTTATTCCCACTAGCAATGAACAGAACTGTCCCCGAGGAAGCCCAGACACTGGCCTTACTAGACAAAGACTCAAAATCCGTAAACAAAAATGTGTTCAAAGAACTAAAGGAAACATGTCTAAAGAACTAATGTATGAGCAAGGTCTCACTAAATAGAGAATATGAATAAAGAAATAGAAATTACACAAGGAGGAAGTAATACTAAATCTACACAGACTATTTCAGAAAATTGAAGAGGTGGGAATTCTTCCCAACTTGTTCCATGAAGCCAGAATTATCTCCTTATCAAAATCAGCTTAAGATGTTACCAAAAAAAAAAAAAATTACAGACCCATATTTCTCATGAACGAAATGCAAGAAGTTCTAAAGGAAATTTTAGCAAATCAAATTCAACAATTTATAAAAAGGATAACACGCCCACTAAGTAGGGTTTCTCCCAGGAACGCGAAGTTGGTTTAACATTTGAATATCAATGTAATTCACCATATTAAGAAATTTAAAAACAAAAACCATAGATTACTTAACCAATGCAAAAACACATTTGAGAAATCAAACATCTATTCCTGACAAAAACTCTTAGGAAAGGGAAACTACCTAATAAAGGGCATTTATAAAAAACCTGGAATAACATCATACTTCATGGTAAAAGAGCAAATGCTTTCCTGTTCATTTCCCACATGATCAGGAACAAGACAAGAATGTCTATTCTCACTAGTTTTATTCAACACTGTATTAGAGGTTCTACCCAGTGTAACAGGGTGAAAAAAAAAAAAATTAAAGTCACCCAGATTGTGAAGAAAGAAAACTGTTTTTTATTTGCATGATTGTCTACATAGACTATCTCGTGGAATCTACTAAAAGCTATTACAACAAACAAGTGAGTTTAGTAGCGTGACATAAAACAAGATCGACATACAATAATCGGTAGTATTTCTATAAACTAGTGACAAATACCTGTAAATTGAAACTTAAAAACAATACCATTTACATATGAAATATGTAGGAATAAATCAACCAAAGACCTATACACTGTATGTCCAAGACCTACACATTGGAAACAAAAAAAACATTACTAAGAGAAAATAAAGAAGTCGTAAATAAATGCAAAGATATATCATGTTAATGACTCAGATGATTGAATATTGTTAAAATGTCAATTCTCCCCAAATTAATATCTGGATTAAAGGCAGTATCAATTGGAATATGCTATAGAAATTCATAAGCTAATTCTAAAATTCATGTGGAAATGGAAAGAACCCTAAATATTAAATAGTCAAACCAACTTTGAAAAGGACAAAGTTGGAGGACTAATATTATCTGATTTCAAGACATACTATAAAACTACTCAGTAATTAAAATAATGTGGTAGTAGCATAAAGATAGAGAAATAGAAAAATAATTGGCTGGGTGCTTTGGCTCATGCCTGCAATTCCAGCACTTGGGGAGGCTGAGGCAGGTGGATCACTTGAGGCTAGGAGTTTGAGACCAGCCTAGCCAACATAGTGAAACCCCATCTCTACTAAAAATACAATAAATTAGCTGGGTGTTGTGGTGTGCACCTGTAATCCCAGCTACTCAGGAGGCTGAGGTAGGAGAATCACCTGAACCCGGGAGGCGGAGGTTGCAGTGAGCTGAGATCCGGCCACTGCACTCCAGCCTGGGCGACAGAGCGAGACTCCGTCTCAAAAAAAAAAAAAAAAAAAAAAAACCAAAACCCAAATTAGCTTGTGTAGTGGTGTACGCCTATTAATCCAGCTACTCGGGTGGCTGAGGCAGGAGAATTGCTTGAACCCTGGAGGCAGAGGTTTCAGTGAGCCAAGATCATGCCATTGCACTCCAGCTTGGATGACAAAGGGAGATTCTGCCTCAAAACAAATAACCAACCAACCCTCCCCAAAAAAACCCAAAAGAAAAACAGAAAAATAACAGATAGACCATAAACAGACCCACATATATATTAAGAGCTGATTTTCAACAAACGTGCAAGGCCATTCAGTTGAGACCGAGTTGTTTTTCAACAAATGATGGTGGAACAACTGGATATCCAAATGCAAAAAAAAAAAAAAAGAAAAAAAGCAAACTCTGATCCAAAACTCCCATCACATATCACACACACAAACTAAATGAAAACAGTTCATAGTCTTAAATAAAAAATTATAAAACTTCTACAAGAAAATATAAGAGAAAACTTTAGTGGCTTTGAGTTGGCAGAGGTTTCTTAGACATTATACTAAAGTATGATTTGTAAAAGAAAAAATTTGATAAATGTGACTTCAACAAAGTAAAAAAATTTGCTCTTCAAAAGTCACTGCTAAAAGAATAAAAAGGCAAAACAGAGATTAGGAAAAATATCTGAAAATCACATAGTTGATAAAGAACATATTTAGAATATATAAATAATTCTTAAAACTTAATAAAACAAACAACCTAATACAAATGAGTA
>NW_016806325.1:1438212-1443400 GCF_001698545.2 Rhinopithecus bieti
AAGAGAAACAAGAAGATGGATGAAAAAAAAAAAAAAAAAAAAAAAAAAAAAAAAAAAAAAAAAATATATATATATATATATATATGCATACACAAAATCTGACCTCTTCTCACTGACTTCATTGCTCCCACTTTTTTCCAAGGCACCACCACCAAGTCTCACCTGGATAATTTCAATATTATTTTAACTGGTCTCCCTGATTCAACCCTTGTCCATTAATGTCTATTCTTACCTTAAATGTCAGAGGGATTCTGTTAAATTGTAAGTCACTTCCTGTGTTTAATGGCTTCCTGCTTCACTTGATGTAAAAGCCAAAAGTCTTACAATAGTATATAAGGTCTTGTTACTGTCTCTGATTTTATCCAATCTCTCCCACTTGCTTACTCTACTCTAAAAACCCTAAAATTTCCTTACTTTTCTTTGAGGGTAACAGGTATGCTTCTGTTCAGGGCCCGAGTCACCTGTCTTCTACCTACTCACATTACTCAATTCCCTGCCTCCTTCCACTTTTCTCAGGCCTTCTCTCACGCCCCGATTTATAACTGCAACCTTCATGTCTCCTCTCCTTTCCCCTACCCATGCTTTATTTTTCTCCATAGTGTAGCATACATCTGGTATAATTAGACATTTCACTTATTTTGCATGAAGGTAAATAAAATGTTAGCTCCTTATAGCAGGGATTTTTTTATCTGTTTACTGCTGTATCCTCAGTGCCTAGAATACTGTGTGTGACATCGAGGGTGCTCAGCAAATCTATATTTAGCAAATGACTGTATTATGTGTCTGTCTTCCTGGCCACACTGGGCACTTCCACAATGTACAAGCTGTGTATTGTATCATTCGTCACTGCATTTCAGTGCCTAGCATAGCACCTAGATCAGAGAGCAGATGATCACATTTTCCCAATTGGACTAATGCTCACTAATGAACCACTGACACCTTGAAAGACTGATCCTGATCCTTCCTCTTTATGGCAGTAGCATCAAGGTCTAGGACAAGACCAAATTCTTGATACAGACAAATAATGTTTGCTCAGGCTCATGCAAAATGCTGGGCAAACACAGCAAGACATGTCTCCTAGCTCCACCTTCCATCATCAGATGCCCTCAAAACACTCACATTGCATTCTTCTAAAGCCACAATCTCTATCCTGTTTTTCTCTCCTACTGCAATTCCTCAACTCCAAGTCACTAATCAATCAGTCTCCTCCCACTCTCTCCCCTCTCTTCATAGCCCTATGCTCCTTTAGACTAGTTCTTTCCCACATCACATCCAAATACCCTCCCATAAGGAGGACAAAAGCTCAGTTGAAGCCTTACCTTCATCTAGAGGCCTTCTCTAGCTATGCATACTCCTCCTGCCTTCTCATTCAGCTCTCTTCTGTAATTACAATTTGCATCACATCATTTTCCATCTAATTATATTATTGGTTGCCTTTTAAATGCTTCTTATTTCCATTTCCTCATCTGACCTGTAACGCTTCTTTAATATTTCTCAATGCATCTAGCTCACTGCTGAGCATACTGTGAGGTCACGCACATGACAATAAATGGCTTCAATTTCAGAAACTGGGAGTGGGATGAGGGTAAAAAAAGGCAGAAAAGTGGTGAGTAGCAGGATTATTTTAGAAAAAAAAAAATGTGGACTATAAACTACCTCCTCATAAAAAGAAACAGAAATGAAAGAGCCTAGAATGGTTATTATAAAGATGGAAAAAACATACAGTGAAGTGATAATCCTATCACTTGGATTTGACATTTATAAGGAATTTGACATTATACTTGGAATTGACATTTATAGCTGCACTAGATTAAGAAGAGATTTCATTCATTGAGTTCAGATTCAGGGCTTATAAATAAAAGACTTTAATATGATTAACTATATGAATTAACCTCCCTCTGAACAAAGTTGTTAATGAAATAAAGGATGCTATGTTAGAAAAACCCAACAAAATTCAATATAGGCTATATTAGTAACTATGGAACATTAATACTACTTGTTAAGGATGACAACATATTTATAGCAGCCTCCTTGCCAACTCTGACTGAGGCAGCAGATCATATATGAAGAAATATCATGGGGCATGCGGTATAAAAGGTAGAAGTTTAAGATTTTCAGGAAAATACCTTTGTTAAATTAACCTATAGAAGTTTCTTCTTGATATCTTAAAAAAGAGAATGTAGAGAATGTAGTTTTACTAAAATGTGTATAAATTGCTTGCACAGAAGTGACTGATATTTCTAAAAAAAAAAAAAGAAATTCAAGTGGAGAGTAATAAGAGGCCGAATGTGGCTTATTTACATATATTGCTCAACCAACTAATAAGCAAATGTTACAAACTGAAAGCCAGGGCTGCAAAGAAACAAAAAATTAGCCTCTGTCCATTTACTTGGGTACAAGAAACTCATTTAGGTAAATCAAAGAAATGACTTCTTTGTACTTGCTGGGATCTAGTGTTTCCACCATCAACTCGCCTACAGTTTTCAAGTCATGAGAAATCTATCTTAATTCATCCTTACTTCTAAGAAATTCTAAGTAGGGAAAGTCCAAAAGCCTTAGATGAATTTGGGCATTTAGACATATCTGAACTTCTCATGAAAATTTTATTTTCAGAAGCATCTTCAAAAAGAGAAGCTGAGCTATCCTGACATCCTTTAGAAGCTGAGATGTTTGTGAGGTTTTATTGAACTTTAATCTGGAGGGCATGACATGGATCTCTGCATCTTGTGAAAACTGGTATAAAATGTAGACTGAGTGAGGTGATTGTAGGAGATATTTTTTCATTTGCATAATATTAAGTAAAAGTTCTCACAATTTTATGAAATATGTGCAAAGACACCAAGAGCACTGTTCCCATGATGTGTTAAACATGGTCATTTTTTTTTTCCAGTTGTTGAAACAGTCTTTCCTTATTGTTTCTAGTGTATTTTGTTGTTGAGTATAAGCTCCTTAGGGTCAGTGACTATTTATCCACTATTATGTAAAATTTTAATTGTCCAGAGACTGGAACTAAAAACATAATCTGACAGATAACAGAAAAACAAGAAACTATAAAACCTGGGATGTGTGCTTGAACCATATGACAGGCAGAGGGACGGCATAAGAAGAACCACAGACTGAAATCAGGGGACCCATGTTGTGGGACTGGGTCTCCACATACCACATGCAGGGATCCGAGACAAGTCATAGCCTTTTAGATTTTGTTTCTCCATTTGAAAAACAAGAGTCAGAATACTGATCTGTCCCTCCTCCAAGGATACTATGAGAATCAAATGTAATAACACGAGTGAATGTGCTCTGAAGCTATACAGGGCTATAAATAGTTACATGATTGGTTTTTTCTCTCAAAAAGAAAGAAAACTTACAACAAAATGATAACTTACCATGGAGTCTGTGAATACTAAATCTAGCTAAAAAGAAAATCAACAACAACAACAAGAAGCCAGTAGTCTGGGAATCTGGAGATTTTAGGTTGTGGTTCAAGTGCTAACAAATACGCCCTGTGAAATTTGCACAAGGCCTTTCCCGTTAGTTTTCTTAACTATAAAACAGAGAGATTATAGAAAGAATTTCTAAGGTATCTTCCAGATCATGATTCTGTGACTCTTAAAAATTACATTTGTCTTTCATCTGTATAATGAAATACTTCTTGTGAAATGCTGCATGATTTTATTAGACAATTCCTGTAAATAACTGTCATCTGAATCAGAATTTTTGTACTGGAAGAGACATATTATTCGTCAAATTGCCAAAGCATAGAGCAGGATTAACTTGAACAAATATTTTCCCCAAGGAACCTCAGCAGGGATTGTCTGTGTGCATGCCTGAGTAAGCAAGCACCCAGCAATGTATGTGGGGGTGGTGGTGATGGGATCCGAGGGTATGATAGCTAAGCTGTTCAAGGCTGTTACACTCCTGTTATATTTTGTTAGTAATGTAATTTGAATATAAAGTTTGGACATAATGTTAGGTCCAAAAGATAATCTAAAATGATAAAATTGAGAAATATTTTGGGAACGTTTTGATGTAAAATTTTTTTTGAGGTAAAAGAGTGACTTTGTATGGGCATATTAAGTGAAACAGCAAGTACTAATTAAAATATAAAACTTTCCAGAGTTCTTTTAAAATAAATACTTCAAAATAAATTACTCAAATACGTTAAGCATTTATAGAAAATATATAAAGACAATGTTCTGCTTATTAGCTTTTTTCTTAATGCTTCAAAAAAGGCATTCATAATTTTACTTTTAGCACATCATTGTTTTCAGTTAATGGTATTTCAAAATAGTACTCAAGTAAAAATAAATGACAAAATAGGTCCTCTAAAGTTTTGTGTGATACTAGTTTAATAGGATTTCTTATAACTTTGTAATAATACACATTCTCAGAGTCCAACTATTAAAATATTCATAGTTCAAATGGCCGGGCGCAGTGGCTCATGCCTGTAATCCCAGCACTTTGGGAGGCTGAGGAAGCTGGATCACCTGAGGTCAAGAGTTCAAGACCAGCCTGGCCAACATGGTGAAACCCTGTCTCTACTAAAAATACAAAAATTAGCTGGGAACGATGGCGTGTGCCTGTAATCCCAGCTACTTGGGAGGCTGAGGCAGGAGAATTACTTGAGCCCAGGAGAGGAGGTGGAGGTTGCAATGAGCCGAGATTGTGCCATTGTACTCCAACGTGGGAGACAGAGCAAGGCTTCGTCTCAAAAAAAAAAAAAAAAAAAAAAAAAAAAAAAAAAAAAATTTGTAGCTTAAACAAGCTAAATTTAACTTATAGTTTGATAATATTATAAAAATGAGAAATGGAGAAATTGTCCTTAAAAGAAAACCCCATTTATCACTGCATATTATTTTGAAGAAGTTGCTTACTGTGTCATAGATTCTGAGCCTAGTCTGAAGTCCTGGGACTTGTTCTTATTGATTGATTGCTGTGGAAGAAGAGGAAAAACAAGTAGTAAGTAAAAAATGAGAAAAGACAACACAGTCAATATTCACATGCTGGAAACCCACCAACTTCCTGAATGGGGAGAGAATACACCTGTTCTGAACAGGAATGTCTATCAGGACAATATATTTGCTCCCATGAAAAACCAAGGAAGCAGTTCTCCAGAGAGTTTAAGCGCTCTTTATAAGTAAAGTCAGCTTTCAGGTATGTGACAAAAAAAAAAAAAAAAAAAAAAAAAAAA
>NW_016806325.1:1443569-1482644 GCF_001698545.2 Rhinopithecus bieti
AAAAAAAAAAAAAAAAAAAAAAAAGAAAAATTCAGTTGTGAATCAGTTTAAATTAATCTCCCAATACAATGTGGTATACTACTTAAGCTCTAAATATATCTTTCAGCCTATCTTTCCTTCATATGCTTTATAGTATACTCTATATTTTCAGAGTAATACACATTGAGCCGTATGCAAGATTTTGAATTTGAAAACTCTTTAAATCTACAAAATGTGCTCAGTATATCTTGTTTTATTAACGGCACCTTCATGAGAAAAACAATAAGCACTTTCAAGGGTACCAAATTATAACCTGAATGTTGGATACTTCCTTTAGAATCTGAAACATTAACTTCAAATTATACTGAGGGAAATAGAGTTTGATATGATATATAGTATTCTATAAATCAACCTAATGTTGCTATAAAATGAATTGCAATTTTTTTTAGAGATAATCACATGTTATGGAAAGGATCCGTTAAACATTCACAAAGAAAATACGAATTGTTATTATGTTGAAGTTCAATAATATACAAATGAAGGAGATATACCATATGTTCCTAATTATTTCAGTAATCCAGAAAACATAAAAACAAAATGAAATGAAAGAAAAGGAGTACAACCTTCTCTTTCAGTCTTGTTTGAGTAACTGCTTTCCCGGTGTTATCTCTACTGAAGCTTGTTTGGCCTTTTTAGATTTCCTTCTTCACAATCAGATTTCTGCAAGATCATTCTTCAGCAAGATTTGGCACTATCTTTAAACAAGCATTACTTTTCTTACAGATTTCAAGAGGACATTATGCTTTTCTCGACCACAATTATATGACTATTACTGCTAACTGTATAGCTTTAAGTCAAGCATAATAAAAACAAAAATTGAAGAGCAAGAAGACTTTGTGGTAAAAGATTGAGTGTTGTAACAGGTGACCCAATTTGGTAGAACAACAAAAGTACCCATGACATCTTGATTTTTCTCCACCAGTGGAATTGCTCTGACTCAGTTAAAACGTGTTTGGGAAAAAAGTACACAGACACAGGAAATCTCAGATTCAACTACTAATTCAGACTGCCCTCATTCAACAAAGCAATAAGCAAAGAAAATCATCAAAACCTCAGAAAGCACCATCATAACAGAAATTATCCTGTTTCTTTCTAGACTTGTGAAATAAATTCTAAACACAGCAATCAAATTAAATGTGAAATGTTTTATTCTTTTCTTTTTTTTAGGGATGGGGTCATGCTTTGCTGCTCAGGGTGGAGTACAGTAGTATGATCACAGCTCACTGCAGCCTTGAACTCCTGGGCTCAAGCAATCCTCCCATCTCAGCCTTCTGAGCTGCTGGGGTTACAGGTGTGCACTTTCATGTCCAGCTATTCTTTACAAGGTCTCGGTATCATTTTTATCTCTTTGCCCATGGCAAGACCAGCATCTTACCATTAATATAGGTATATATGAAACTTGATAAAACTTTTCAAAAAATAACATAAGGGCTCTAATCCAAAATTCTCATCAATTTGAACCTATTCCAGAGGTTGAGAGGAGAGAAGTCACACTGAACTATTTATCAGCGTTAAGCCAATGTTACTTTTAATTATTTTTTGTTATCCTGAAAAATGAGTAACAATATGTTGCCATGTGCAGGTCTTGCCAATTCTGCTAAGTTTGTTCATGTGAAATGGATGCTGTGACGTCCTCAGAAAGTTTGTCTTAGGTATGTTAAACATCGTCCCTGCCATCTTTCCTACTGCGTATTCCTACTGCATATTCCTGGGATACCCAAATCCTTTTTAACGATGCAGAGGCAGCTTAGCCTGTGTTCAAATTATATGACTCCTAAGTTAATACGGGGTCCACATTACAAAGTTTTAAAACTTACTTGAAAAGGACACTTAACTTAACTAGGACCAATATTTCACTTCTAAACACCTTTACTCACTCATTCCTTGGTCTCAGCAGCAGCATGTCATATGGGTAGTTACTCATGGAGGCAGAAGCGGGGGGAGGAAGATGTCTCTGTGAGCTGTTTTGTTTTATTTTACCTTTAAACAAAAAAGCCCCCAAGGCTGGTGTGCAATCAGCCTGCAAATACCCCCCACCATCGAGAAGGCCAAGGAACATGACTGCCTTTCTTTCCATACACACTTCTCAAACAAAGTCTTATGACTTTGTTTCCTCTTCATGGATATAGTTGACTTAGAGAGGAGGGGATGAAGACAGGAAAATGAGCAGAGCAAAAGTGATGAGTGAAAGGACCTGAATCTAGAGATCCTTGCTTTCCAAACCCTCACAACTTGTTAGTGATGCTTTTAAATTTAAATGCAATGAGAGTTAACATAAAATAAATGATTAATGGAATGATGCAATGCTTCCACTGATTATGTGGAAATTTATAAGGAAGAAAACAACTTATAGATAGCTTTGTAAAAGAGAAATGGACTACACAAACAGTTCCCCCAAATATTTTTATAAACTTGAAGAATGAATATAAAATTAGGTTAAGGTTCAATCAATGTATGTTGCATCTAGCATACAAGACTTAAATAAGGCAAATTTATGATACAGTATAGCTCTATTTTTACATGCTGCTTATATACCTCATTATAGATATACCTTTTCCATATAATTTCATAGTTTGTTTATATCTACTTTGTAGGAATTTTTTTAAAAAGGATGCAAGAGAGGAAAATCAACTAGGGTTGGTGGTTCAATTCTTGCCTTGGTTCTGTCATTAACTCTATGTGGCCTGAGTAAACCACTTAGCCTCTCTTGGGGTCTTTTTTTTTCACCTGAAAGTGGGTGGGGGTTCAAAATAAAAACATAAGCATCATAGCACCATTCTCTTATTTTACAGACCAGGAAATGGAGGCCCAGAGTTACCAAGGACACAGAAGTAGTGTGAAGTTTATACTAGTGTTTTTCAAACTGATTTAAGGGCAAAACTATTTTCAATACAATTTTATTTGAAAGGCTCATGTGTAAATATGTGAAATAAGAATTACTCTGGGTGGAACTAGGTTTGCATGGCCTGGCACCCCCTGCTTCCCAACCCTATGCCCCCAGATCCCTGAGGAATAGGGCCCTATAGATGGCAGTTTACAAACTACTGGAGTATACAAGCTCTACACAAGACTAGAAAGGTTTCTTTTATTGCCACAATTCTGTTTCCAGGAGCACAATTTTATGATTTTAAATATTTACATAAGTTTGAAATTTTCTTTGACTTTAGAATGTATGTATGTATATATTTGTTTATTCACTTACTTTCTAATTTGAGACAGGATCTCGCTCTGTCACTCAGGCTGGAGTGCAGTGGCATGATCATAGCTCACTGTGGCCTTGACCTCCTGGGCTCAGGCCAACCTGTGGCCTCAGTCTCTTGAGTAGCTGGGACTACAGGTGTATGCCATCATGTCTGACTAACTTTTTTTGATTTTTTAGTAGAGATGAGGTTTCACTATATTGTCTGGATTAGTCTTAAACTCCTGGCCTCAAGTGATCCTCCTGCCCCAGCTTCCCAAAGTGCTAGAATTATGGGCATGAGCCACCATGCCTGGCCTGATTTCAGAATTACTGATAATGTATCTGGTTTACTTGTTGTTAAATCCTCCAATTATAATGCTCTTCCTTAAGGGAAAAATTCTTCTGTATTAAGATGCAGCTTCTAGAAGCATACTGTAACAAAAAATGAAGACCGCTGGGTGTGGTGGCTCACACCTGTAATCCCAGCACTTTGGGAGGCCAAGGCAGGCAGATCACAAGGTCAGGAGTCCAAGACCAGCCTGGCCAACATGGTGAAATCCCGGTCTCTACTAAAAATGCAAAAATTAGCCGGGTGTGGTGGCGGGCACCTGTAATCCCAGTTACTCGGGAGGCTGAGGCAGGAGAATTGCTTGAACCCAGGAGGCAGAGGTTGCAGTGAGCCAAGATTATGCCACTGCACTCCAACCTGGGAGACAGAGCGAGATTCCATCTCCAAAAAGTGAAGACCATCCTGAACACAATTTGTAGTTTTGGATACTAATTGTTCCAATTAAAAACAGTAACAAATACTTATCTGTGGGGCAGCATAATTAAGAGGGTGTTTTGGAAGATAAGGCAAAAATAGGTGAGAAAATCTATTTAATCTTTGAGGGGTGAGACCTAGATAAAAACTTACGAGATTCAGACTTTATAGACAAATATGGAGCCAACTAAGATTTACGCACTGGTAAGTCACATGATTTGTTTTCTATTTTAGGAAAGTATCTTCAGGAGGCAGGTAAAAGATGCAATGAAGACTGAAGAATGGGAGAATGGATACTGTTACCAGCAGAGACCAGAAGGCTGTATATCAGGTAGTGGCTGTTACACAGAAATATTCTTCCCAAGTTCCTTCCCTTCAGTTCACTCTAAAAAAGATGGCATTCCTTAAGGCCCTGTCTTCTACCTTTTATCATTTTCATTCTTGACACTCCTCTATTCCCATGGATTCAGATATCAAGTTTTCTTCAGAACGTAACAACTTAGCAATGGTTAGTTTTCAGCAAACCAAGTTTAAACACAGCAATTTTTCTGAAAATATACTTGGATCCATAAATTTTAATCAAAACTATCTTGCAAATCTGAGTTTTCAGCAAATCTCTCCTGAGCCTCATAGATGTCTGCAAGGTATCTGCAATTGGCTGTTGCAGGTGCTATGAACTTCACATGTCTCAAATGGAAGTCCTTCCTATATTATTACACATGGAGATGTTTCAATTAGAAAGTCAGATGTCTTTTCCTTCACATGGATTTAGTCATCAATTCCTAGCTCCTTATTATTTTTGGCTTGAATTATTGCAACAGCCCCTTCTGGTCTTATTTCTTTCAGTAGGCTTTTCCCAGTCTTTTCAGAGCTTCTAGAATGAGCTTTTGAAACAACCAATATGATCATGTCATCCCCTTGCTTTAAATACTTTGATGGCTCCTTACTACCTTCAGGATAAAATTCAGCTCCTTAACACGCCAGTCAAGGACCTCCTCAATCCTGTCTACTTGTTCAGGTCCAGCTTTTTCTGCCTTCAACCTTGTATCCTAAGCTGCAGCCATTATGAAACATTTCTGGCCAGAGTAGGCTTTTCCACATGCTGTTTCTAATGCATCAAATGAATCCTTCCGCCTACCCAGCTCCTCTTAAAACCTAATTCATCCACTTCTCACCACACGGCCTCATAGTTTCCCTTCACTGTCCTTTTATTGCTTTTATGTTTCGCTTTGTGACTCTTTGATTAAAGTTACTTTCACTGGTTAGACTGTAAGTTCCGTCTAAGTGCAAGGACTATTTTTGTTTTATTGACCATTATACCATCCAGACTCTCTTCTACCACAGTGCATGAAAAACCAGCAGGCACTCAAAGTATGTGTCAAATGAATAAATAAAAATTTCAATGCTGGTTGGTGAGTGGGGATGGGGATCACTGATTGAGTAAGGACCAGAAGAATGTGAGACAGGAAAATGACCAAAAGCACAACTGGAGAGGTCTGCCATAGAAAGGAAAAGCAGTTCCTTCTCTGATACCTGAAAACAGCTGCAGGAGGGTAAAATTACAGAAATACAGAGAAAGCAGGGATGAAAATGTGAGGGGATTCATATTATACGGCCTCTCTTCAAGAAAGCAGAAGACCAAGTCAACTTGGAGTAAGAAATGAGCAGCTTGAGTGAGAAATGTGGACATTGTTTTCTGACCTGTTGCTATAGAGAATGGGGTAGAGTCAGTAGGGAAGAACAAAAAAGATGACCAAGACCATGGGGCTCGCTGAGGTAGGTAATCACAAATCTCATGAAGAGACAGTGTCAATACAATTCTATAATTTTTAAAAAGCTATGATTAAATACCAGAGTAGAAGTGAGAAAATGGGCAACTGGTTGTGCCCCCACCAGTCCTGGGCACTAGTGAAAGAAATGGACCACTAAATGTCCCCCTACCAGGCCTGGGGATTGGTGAGACAAGTGATACACTCCAAGCACTGCTGATGCATCTGGCATCATATTGCTAAATAATCCTGCTTTTATTTCCTAGTGGTCTGAGAGGTCTGATTTGAGAAGAATGAAAACTGATTGCAGATAACCACGGAGGCAAGAAGCACCAGAAGGCACCCCCTTTCTTAGAATTCCTGCAAACTGAAGGGTCATTTGGGTTACCCACTTCCTCTTTTGGGACTAAACTATTTCCTAATCTCTTATCACTAGGGAATAGTTCTTCCCAAACTAGGTCACCAAAATACAGTGGTGTGTAAGAGGTGGCTGCTTAAAAACGCCTATAACAATGTGGAAGCGGTAAGAGAGGTAAAAAGAGAAAAGACTCATTAAGTACAAAAAAATTCAAATAAAAGAGTAATAAAAGCAAATTTGTTCCAATATGTTGAAACATCTTTTATTGTATGCATGGCTTGTCTGAATAAAAGACACACTTAAATAAGAAAAGTTCTTCCCTTTTATGTACCTAAAGGGGAACCATATTAAAATGAGAGACCAATATGACCCATTACTGTGACTGCTAAGTAATTATAAAAATATTAGCATACAGTTGATTTTCCATAGTTTATGAAAAGATTAGCATATGGTTAACTTCTAAAGCAAAGGAAATTAACATTAGTCAATAGGTATCTAAATTTAATTATTAGACATTTTATATATACTCATCACTTTGAGTTTCACAAAGCTGAATATATCTTTATGTAAAATTCTTATTTTTAAGTGGGGTAGTCTATAGCTCATATACCACTACTCATATACTTCAGTTAATGGAATAATTTCATTATTCCAGTAGACAAAATTACAGTAAGCAAAATTTCATTACAGGATCTTAAAATGAAAAGTTTTTTATTTTACACTTGTGTTTTTTCCTTTAATTACAATATTCATATTGTAATTTATATATATTATATATAAAAATTAAAATAGAGCAGTTCTCAACTGGAGAGTAAGGAGTGATTCTGACTCCCAGGGAAATCTGGCCATGTCTGAAAGACATTTTTGTTTGTCACAAGTGGGAAGAGGTGCATCTGGCATCTAGTGGACAGAGGACAACAATGGCACTAACCATGTTATAATGCACAACATATTCCCAACGACAAAGAATTATCCAGCCCCAAATGCCAATAGTGCCGAGGTTGAGAAACCCTAGAATAGCATGGTTGACAAAACAAGAGGACAGCAGAGTTAGGGTGACAGAGAATAACATCTTTCACATTTTAGATCTGTAACAGACTTTTAGAGGGATGTTACTGATATTTAGGTTAACCTTCCGTTTTTTTTTTTTTCTTTTGTGACACAGAGTCCTGCTCTGTTGCCCAGACTTGAGTGCAGTGGCACGATCACTGCTCACTGCAGCCTCATCCTCTCAGGCTGAAGCAATCCTCCCACCTCAGCCTCCCAAGTAGCTGGGACTACAGATGCAGAGTACCATGCCTGGATAATTTTTGTATGTTTTGTAGAGATGGGGTTTCACCATGTTGCCCAGGCCAGTCTTGAACTCCTGAGCTCAAGCGATCCATCCACCTTGGCCTCCCAAAATGCTGGGATTAAAAGCATGAGCCCCTGTGCCCTGCTGAACCTCTGAAAAACATCGTGAAGAGCAAATATGTTACTTGATAAAAACAACCCTTAGAATTTGAGAATTTACAGTATTCTCTAAACTAAGTTTTAATGGAAGATCTGTGTAAGAAAAAATGAGATGTGGCAGAGGCTGAGCTCAGAGACTCAAATCAACTAAATAAGGAGCGGGTTGCTAAACAGAAAAGCAATTCATCCCTAGATTATTCTGTGAAACTTTCAATTAACGAGAATTTAGGAAGATATTGAGGAAATGACACATTCCCTAAACCTTGTTTTGAAGTGAAACTACAGGGGGATTCTCTCATGTTCCCTTCATTTCAGAACCACTGGCAATTCTCTAGGTCCTGCCTTCAGACTGGATACACTGAGAAGATAAGCAGCCTGCAGGGTCTCACCTTGTAGAGAGTTAAGAGGGTCCTGGAAACATGGAGAGCACTTGCCCAAAGTGGCAAGAAACAGGGCTGTTGTGGCGGAAGAGACAAAGCAGGGGCTGCGGTACACATGTCAAACACAATGGCAGAGGCACAGGAGGAAAAGAAGCAGTGAAACGAGTTGCCAGACTTCAAGAGAATCAAGGCCTTCTAAGTTCCGTTCCGAGTAGGGGAGAGTTCCTATTAATTTCTGGAGGCTTTGAGAGTCCTCTGTGTAGGTCATTTCGGGACTCTACTGTTGGGAGTGGAATCTGTGGGTGTGAGGTAAACGTAACTCACACAGGCTTTGCTGTTACATCATTGGGATACCATCCACCTTCTTTATGGGACACTTATCTCTCTAGACTCCACAATAATACATATTTTTCAAATGCAAATAACATTTATATGAAATTAATACTTTTTTCTCAAAACAGGTGTTATAAATTATTGAAACAAATTATGGGGAAAGAAAAAACATATTAGTGCTATCTGCATTGAAATTCGTCATGGGACACAAATAAGCACTTCAGTGTTTTTTTTTTTGAGACGGAGTTTTGCTCTTGTTGCCCAGGCTGGAGTGCAATGGCGCGATCTTAGCTCACCGTAACCTCTGCCTCCTGGGATCAAGTGATTCTCTTGCCTCAGCCTCCCGAGTAGCTGGGATTACAGGCGTGGGCCACCATGCCCAGCTAATTTTGTATTTTTAGTAGAGACAGGGTTTCTCCATGTTGGTCAGGTTGGTCTTGAACTCCTGACCTCAGGTGATCCACCTGCCTTCGCCTCCCAAAGGGCTGGGATTACAGGCGTGAGCCACCGCGCCTGGCCGCATTTTAGTTTTAACTTACTTATAAGGTAAGATTTCAGGTCAGTTTCATCACTATCCTTGATGTATACAAAGTTAGTTTTGATTCAGTTCTCTTCAGATAAAGAAAGAAAACTTCAAATATTACAAAAAGTTTAAAGCAAATCCAAGCATAAATTAATTTTATTAAATACAATAGAGATAAATCACTGTATTTTCTTTGATGAACAGAATTACTAAAGTAAAAAAATACAAATTGATATTATTCTTTATCAATAGAAAAGAAGCAACAATTACGACCATATTTCCAAAGATTTAGTGTATATTAACTAACTACTGGCTATTTGGAAAAACTTTCACCATAACAAAAATCAGCACTGTGTATTATAAATTTGTTGTTGGGCTTAAGATAATAATAAATCATATTATTCCTATGATTAACAATAATTCAGATTCATTCCTGGTACAGGGATCAATAAATGCAAAAAATTTTTCTCTATAAAGTGATGTTTGAAAATAGTGTTATACAGCACAATTATTAGATACTTTGAAGACTAAGTATTGCACATTGAGGGCAATCTACTTATTGCCTACCATTTTTCTGAAAGGCTGACAGATTCACCATTAAAAATACAAAAAATTAGCTGGGTGTGGTGGTGGGCGCCTGTAACCCCAGCTACTCCGGAGGCTGAGGCAGAGAACTGCTTAAACCTGGAGGGGCGGAGGTTGCCGTGAGCCAAGATTGCACCACTGCACTCCAGCCTGGGCGACAGAGCGAGACTTCATCTCAAAAAAAAAAAAAAAAAAAAAAAAAATTTTGCGTGTGTGTTTGGCTGGAAGAGGAACTACCATGAAGTTATCTAATGTTTTTGGGTTCTCTGTTCTTGTTTTGAACTAGGCAAGAAAGCAGCTGTTCCTGAACATAACTAGAGTATACATTTTGGTTTAGAAGCGTCTATCCTTTGGAATTAAGCTAGCATGCTCTTATTGACTCTACATGCTTAATAAAATAATGAAAATTATTAAGACACTCCTCTGCTCACGTGAAGATTAGCTATAATAGATATTTTTATAATTATCTTGAATAGCAAAACCAATAACTATTATTCATTTAATGAATTTTTAGAGAAGAATATAAGCAAAATAACAGTAATTTCTCCACAGTTTCAAAATAATCTAACATTTCTGTGCCTACTTACTACTGTACATCCAGCATTTATATAAAAACATACTTGACTGTATTAATGTTGAAACACTAATAGAAGGTAAACAGTACTTTCTTGCTTTGGGTTTTGTTTTTTAGAAATAACAAAGAAAAAAGAAAATAGGATTTTCGGGAGTTTAATTCCTAAAACAGATTTTAGGAATTAAAAAAAGAAAACTGGGTATTTTGGTACCTAAAAATGGTTAAAAAATAGGATGGTCTCTGCTAATAAGAAAAGAGGCCAGGAGTGATGGCTCACACTTGTAATTGCAGCACTTTGGGAGGCCGAGGCGGGCAGATCACTTGAGGCTAGGAGTTTGAGATGAGCCTGGCCAACATGATGAAACCCCATCTCTACTAAAAGTACAAACATTAGCAGGGCGTGGTGGCCCATACCTGTAGTCTGAGCTACTCGGGAGGCTGAGGCAGGAGAATCACTTGAACCGGGGAGGCAGAGGTTGCAGTGAGCTGGGATCCCGCCACTGCACTCCAACCTGGGTGGCAGGGTGAGACTCCATCTCAAAAAAAAAGAAAAGGTGTTGAAGATACATTGAAAAAAGAAAAAGCAGAATCTTAAGTATGATCCTAGTTTCATAAACATAAAAAATAGACAAAGACATGTCTATTTATATACGCAAGAACATTTTTGTAAGCATGCACAAGAAACAGAATGAGCATAAATACAAGCAGGACAGAAGATTCATTTTCGTTTTTTTTTTTTTTTTTTTTTGAGACGGAGTCCTTGCTCCCTGCCCCGCGCCCATGCGGAATCATTGGCCGGCTCTCAGCCTCACTGCAAGCTCCGCCTCCCCGGTTCACCTTTCTCTTTGTCTCAGCCTCGAGTAGCTGGGAACCGACAGGCCGCCCGCCCGTCCGCCCGGCTTAGTTTTTGTATTTTTTTAAGTAGAGACAGTTTCACCGTATTAGCCAGGGGTGATGGTCTCGATCCCTGACCCTCGTGGATCCACACCGTCTCGGCCCCTCCCAAAGTGCCTGGGATTTACAGGCTGAGCCAACCGCGCCGGGCCTTTTTTCATTTTATACTAATACTGTTAAAAAATTTAAAGCTATGGCTCTTTTTCCCGGCTGGGGACCATAGGAGGACTGGGCAGAAGAGAAAGAAGAAGAAGCTCCTGCTGTGCCAGTAAACCCTTTAAGAAAAAGCGAATGGAAATTCCGCAGAGCTGAGATCAAGCGTGAGGAAAAGAAGTTTGCCCCAAAAAGCCTTCGAAAGGCTCAAGGAGAAAGGCTTATGCTATGGAAAAAGCGAGCCACTATCTCACAAGGATATAGGCAGATGTACAAGAACTGAAAGTCGATGGTCAAGGATGGCAAGGAAAAGGCTGAGCCAACGTTCTATGTACCCTGCGAACCCCCAAATGTGGGCATTTGTCATCAGGAATCAGAGGTATGCCAATGGGCGTGGAGACCCAAGGGCCCGAAAGGTAGTGTCAGCTTCTTCGACTTTGGTCCAAGTATCTTCATGGAACTTGTGGAAGCCCCTCAAACAGGGGTCTTCGATTACAGCACCCTGAGGATTGGTAGAACCCATATATTGCATGGGGGTATCCCCCAATTGGAAGTCCCATAAATGAGGCTAATCTACAGCGGAGTTATGGCAAAATCCAATAAGAAGCGAATTGCTTGACCAGGAATAACGGCTTTGTGATTGCTCCGAATCTCTTGGTAAGATATGGCATCATCTGTACGGAGGATGTCCTGATTCCATAAGATCTATACTGGTTGGAACGCCGGTCAAGAGGCAAAGAACTTCCTGTGGGCCCGTTCCAAAGTTATCTCCCTCCATGGAGGTGTTGGAAATGAAAGAAAGACACCCCATTTTGTAGACGTGAAAATGCCTTGCAACAAGGGAGGACAGATCAACAGGCCTTATAGAAGAATGAAACTAAGGAGGGTGTCCTACCGTTGATTATTTTCCGAGTCTCGTCGCCTTAATAACAGTACCTGCTCCTCAAAAAAAAAAATGAAATATATGGTTGTATTTATTTTTTTGTTGTTAGCTGCCTCGTCTCCCCCGTAACTTACTGTGGGTAAATCTGGATGTGTGGTAAATTAGCCAAAATCAACGCCCCCATTTTTTGTGCAAAATCAGGGTCGAGTTCTTGCAAAAACATCTCTCTTAGGTTTTAAAAGGCTTTTCTCGTACAAAAGATTTGTTTTTTTTAACTGGTGCCCTGAGTGATTCAAAATGGGGTTTTATTCTAAGCTTTTCACAAGCATATTGTACATTAATTTTGTAGGTACGGTAATCCACTTGGTTTATGGATAAAAAATGAATTCAGTTTCTAAAATTTTATTTCTTGGGCCTTCGCTTGTTTATAAACTACCATATAAATGTGTTTTTCTTTTGCCTTCCAAAAAAAAAAAAAAAAAAAATATGAACATATATTATTTTTTACAGTAGAACAACTCTAATAATTAAAAAAATTTTAGTAATAACTTTCCTCCCCAAATAAATGGATCATACAGGTTAATACTTAGGCTAGCAAAATAAAAGGCTAAAAAACAAAAAAAGTCCCAAAATACAAAAAATAGAACAAAGTTTGTCAGCACTACTAGTTTTCGAAGCTTCTGATTTTCTCTCCTTCCTGATAGCACCTATATTCTCTTTTCTATTAGATGCAATTTGTAGCACACCTTGGTAAAAATGTTCTAGAATGAACTTGGAGGAAAACATTATCCTGCTCTCACTCTCCTGTGGTATAAGTTGTTACTGATTTGTTCTGGGATGATTAACTCATCTCGTCCCCTCCTCCTCCAGCAAAGAGCCAGCAACAAATGCTGCCATCACCCACTAACATTTCAATGAACCAGATGAAATGCTGGAAGGTACCTGGCACAATTAGCAACAGAGCAGCTGTGTTCCACTTGGAAGAACATGTAAGATGCAGCAGCTGCCAAGCTATTAAGAGGTATAATTTTACTTCTTACTCTATAGTTTGAAAAGAAATAATTTTAAAAAGGAAAATGATTGAGGTTTATTTCCTTTTTTCATTAAAAATCGAGTACAATTCTTAAAACTTACACATGAAGAAGGGTACAATGAAACAAACACAAAACAGGGATGTGGGCTAGGTAAGGTGGCTCATGCCTATAATCCCAGCAGTTTGGGAGGCTGAGGCAGGTGGATCACTTGAGGTCAGGAGTTTGAGGCCAGCCTGGCCAACACAGTGAAACCCTGTCTCCACTAAAAATACAAAAATTAGCTGGGCATGGTGGTGCACACCTGTAATCTCAGCTACTTGGGAGGCTGAGGCATGAGAATTGCTTGAACTTGGGAGGTGGAGGTTGCGGTGAGCTGAGATCTCGTCATTGCACTCCAGTTTGGCAACACAGCGAGACTCTGTCTCAAACAAACAAACAAACAAACAAAGAAAACAAAAACAAACCAAAAAATCAGGGATGTAAAAAACCAGTGTGATACAAAACCTGGCTAACTGTGCAGGTACCAACTGTGTGTGTGTGTTGTAACTAGATGGTGGAGGAAAATGGGCACTGGCCTGAGAATGTGGAGGCCATGCTCCTAATTAGCAGCATCATTTTAAACAAACTTAGAGTTTCCTGGATCTCAATTTCCTGTAGAATGAAGGAGTTGATTAGAATCACCAAGGATGATCTCTGAGGTCCTTTCCATGTCACTAGTTTTGTAATTCTAAGAACTTAGATGCCCCACAATTTTAGTCACTTTATTAGAGACTACTTTTCATGTTCTTTCTTAAAAAAACAAAACAAATCTTATATGTGATAATAAAAATAAGACTTGTACATGAAATTAAATATCTGACAGACTCTGTGGGAGGTTTATAAGGTAAGGTCTTGATAAAATCAAACCATATATATTTTAATAAAGGAGCTAAATTTAAGAAATGCCACTAGCTAGGTGCTAAGAAGCTCAGTTACACATTTCTCAAAAGTTGGCTTTTAGTTCCATGACTCAGAGTGCACCCAAATCATTTTAATTACTCAAGACAACATTATATTTCTTAGGGGTTTCTTTTTACATAAACATAGATCATTTGTTATACTTTCTCTCACTGGGAAGTAAAATACTGTCTTACACACATAGCACATTCCTAAGAGGAAAAAAAAAATATGCAGGATTCTATTCTAACACGTGGATTCAGATAGAGAAGATCAAATTCTTCAACAAAAGAAATCCATGCATCTTAAGCTTTAAAACCTAATTTGAGTTTCATACCCTCCATGAGAACATTCTTACTCCTTGGCCCAAATGGAGTTTTACCCTCTCTAACTCCTTTACATGACTGTAAATTCCTTAAATGTATTAGAATTAAGGTTTGGCCATCAGTGGGATTAGTCTGAAGTAGACCTCAAGGGTTATGATGGTATCTGAAGAACTGGTCTGCTGCAATATGAGTATGAAGGCATGTTTGAAGCATGGAGATCAGTCTGTGAGGGGCAAAAGTCATAGGGAATTTAAAAAATCAACTACTGTCTAAACTAAGACTATGATGCAGTGAGTCCACCTAAGTAGAGGAGTGGCATAGGCAGTGACAACTGGGAAATTTTGGAAGCGAGTAGGAGGTCCCTATCCCTAAGAACATAGGCACATCAGGAAGATGAAGGGGCAATACCAACTTCACAGGTAAGACACTGACAGAGTTCTTTGTATTTCCTCTGGCAGAGTCAACGTTAACTCAAGGATAATAGACAGAAACACACCAAGAGGAGCGGGGGTCAGGTCACCTCAGTTTCAAAGGTTAGCATGTTGCAGAATCAAGGACGTGAGAAAATCACAGGAAGTAAAGGCTGTATCTTTCATAGCATCACACAGTTTTTAATATAGACTAAACGTATCGTTAGCTGCCACAGCAACCCTTTATACCAATGTTATAAATGCTTCCACTGCATTAAAGGTTTTTATGTTGTAAATTTAGACCTCAGGTTTGTGTTACGTTTGTGTTAACCTCATGTTTATGTTATGGGCCTCATGTTCACGTGTTAAAATCCTAACTCTCAATGAGATGGTTATTAGAAGGTATTTGGGGGGTAATTAGGTCATGAGGGCAGAGCCCTCATAAATGGTATTGGTGGTTTTATAATGAGACACACAAAAACGCTTGCTTCCTCTCTCTGCTCTCTGCCCAGTGGGGATAAGTGAGGTTGCAAACCAGGGAGGAGACTTTGACCAGACCCTGGATCTGTCAGCACATTGATCATGAACTTCCCAGCTTCCAGAACTGTGAGAAAAAAATGTTGTTATTTAAGCCACCCAGTCTACATTTGTTATAGCAGACGCAACTAAGACAAGCATTTTCCTAAATTCCTAAATCTGGTGCTGAATTACAAACAATGGGTAATATTACACATGCAACATTTGCCCATTATCAAATTTCTGCCAATCCTTTTGACTGTATCCCTTACAGTCCTTACATTGTTGTAGGCAACCATCACCATGCTTATTTGAAACTGATGTTTTACCAAGAAACCATTTTTCTTTCAGTTCCTTACAGCACAGGCTATTCATTCTCACATGCCCATTTTCACATAGTTCATAGTTCTCTCATGAACCATGAGAGCCAGGAGTTAACTGCTGATTTTAGGGTACTGTAATGCCAAAGCACTTTTCCTTCGGTGCTCTGACACCTGGTTATTACATCCTCTGCTTATCTTTGCATCTGTGATCTGCAGACCTTGTGGTCACTCTAACACAATGGCTGCCAATGTTGGCTGCACATTAAAATTACCTGGAAAGCTTTTGAAATCTGCCCTTGCCAAGGTCCTATTTCACCAATTAAATGTATTTGAAGGGGTAGAGATTGTAATCCATATCTAGTTTTTTAACTGGTTTGGTGATTTCAATGTGAAGCCAAAGTTGAGACCTTTGTTCTAACCTAAGAATTAAGGATATCAGCTCTTTGTTCATCGGTTTCCTCTTCATCCTAACTCTTGCTATCATCCTGGAATCTTAATGTTCAAGAGTACAACCTGCCCAACACTCTGGGTCCTAGTTCCTTGACCAGTTCAACTCTAACAACATGTTCCTCAATTTCATTTCAGCTTTTAGACATACTCTATGAATTTATCATAACCTGAGCTGCAAGACATCTGAGACACTAAATAAGCAAGAGTTTATGGCCTTGAACACTATAGTTCCAGCTTGCTGACTCCTTTTCCATGTGACACTATGCCTCTACCTGGGCCCTGGTAGCTTGCTGCAACCTTGTAGAGGAGAACCTGCTTTCTAACTCTGCCAGTCTTCTGATTCTATGTCCTTTCCAACTGGATAGCCCTCTATGGTGCGTCACTCTGGTAACTTCGACCTCTTGTGTTCCTTTCACATTCACAACTCCAGTTACATATTACACCAAATCTGCCTCCTCTACTGCTATGCCTTAGATGCTGAGAAGAGACTACTAAAGAAAAAAAATCCAACTGTACAGATTTATGCCACTTCCATTTTTATGGTATCCAAACAGCAGCTCCCAGAACTACTAAGGAATCTTCTCATATATCCTAAATGAGCCCCTATTTTCCTTACTCCAATGGTTATTATACTTCTTGTCTTCCTATCTCACTCCTTTTGCCCCTCGCATTAGAAGTAAACCTTGCTTTTTGTTTTGGAGAACATAAAAATATCTTTAATTTCTAGACTTCAACCCTTTATTAACTTACCTGCATCCCTATCCACATTTACCTGTGTTAGGGGGGCACTGCTCTAAGCTCCATACTGTTGACATTTTTGGCCAGAGAATTCTTTGTTGGGGGAGCTGTTCTCTGCATTCTAGGATACTGAGCAACATCCATGACCTCTACCCACCAGATGCCAATATTATCCCCCACCTTGTAGTTGAGAAAACAAAAAATATCTCCAAACATTGCCAAATGACTCCTGGAAGGCACAATCACTCTCAGTTGAGAACCCTCTGCTTGGAGCAAGACTAATCTGTCAATCTGTCTTTCCAGTAAAGTATTTTCTGCTTTCTCCAAGATCCACTGTGTCCTTTCTTTATCTATCTTCAACCTGAACTTGTCTATTGGCTTTGTCTCCATATATATAATTTTATGTCTGTCCATTATTTCAAAAATTATTCATGGACACCAGGCCTCCCTTTAGCCACTGCGGAATCTTTTTTTATTCTTCAAAGTGAAGCTCTGAGAAGGGCTTCCATGAGCGTTCACATGCTGGGGCCTCATTCCACCTTTACTCTGCTCTTCAATCCTTGCCACTCTACTGATACTGGTGCAAAGCTACCAGGGTCCTCTGGATGACCAAATGCTTCGACAACCTAACTGCTTGGCTGTTTCCAGCTAGACTCTTCTTGAACCTCTCTACCTCTTCTGGCTTCCAGGGCACTTTTTTAAATGTTTATTATTTTTTCTTTTTTTCCTTTATTCTTTCTCAATTGTCTCTTCTTTTAACTGTCCCTTAATACTAGTGTTTAACTGGGTTCTGTCCTTGGCCTTCCCCTCTTATAACTCTATGACATACTTTCTGGGCTCTGCCTTCATTACAAGCTTCCATTTACTGATATAATAGAACTAACACACTAATTCTCATTTGATTTTGAAGCTCTACATTCTCTCAAATTCCAATCCTGCATTACTGGCTCCCAGTGAATACTTCTCTCTGAGAGCACTACAGATACTACTAACAAATTGAGATATCTAAAACCGAGCTTGTCATCTCTTACTCTGCAAGGAATGATGATTTCTTGCCCCTGTCTTCCCAAATCTTTCTTATTTATTTCATTAATTCTGTTGCACCACTGTTTATTCAGTTGTATTAAGTCAAGATGCTTAGCAAAATCCTAGATTCCAACCTCACTAATAAAATCCAATCAATCACAAAATCCTGTCAATTACAGCTTATGTCCCCTGCCCTCCATCCCCACTAGTTCAGGTTTTCATATTTTATTTCCATGGATTCCGAATTTCCTTGTGCTAGATCCTTAGCTACCTCAAATTCAGCAACTATTCTGCTGCACTAGAATGACCTTTCTAACACACAAATCTGTTCATGTCATTCCCTGAATTACCTCCTTCAGGGGATCCCCTTCGTCTGGAGTATAAAATCTAAGTGTTTTAGCAGAGTATGCTACGCTCTTCTGTGGCCTGGTTCCTGCATTTCTCCCGTCCTTCTCTCTATTAGAACTTATGCCCAGACATAATCATAGATCCCATAACTTAGTTATGTTATTACCTCTTTTGGAAAGTTTTTTCTAACTTCACTGACTTAACACATATTTTTGCATCCTAGATGCCTCAGGTCAAGTATTTCCTCCTTAGGAAATCTACATGGACTCCCCCAGGGTATATTTAAGAGGGTTTCTTCATATGTGTTCCCAATATACTGTGTATATATCTTCATTACAGTTTCTACCAGAGTCTACTGGACTTGCTTGCTTGCAGGTGTGTGTGCCAGCCTGTAAGCAACTTAAGGGCAAGTGCCTTGCCTACTCCTGAAACTCCTGTTTCAGTGGGGATTAATAGAGTGCATGGACGAAGGCATTCAATAAATACATGCTGAATGACTGAACAATACATGTCAGGTTCAACTGTCAAAAAAATTTATTTTGACATTGTAATGATATGTACATGAAATGTATTTGTAAAAAAAACCTATGTTGGTTCATGGAATCAAGAAGGAGTGAGGTTACTCAGTCTA
Source organism: Rhinopithecus bieti (assembly GCF_001698545.2). Lineage (NCBI taxonomy): Eukaryota > Metazoa > Chordata > Mammalia > Primates > Cercopithecidae > Rhinopithecus > Rhinopithecus bieti. Next base: position 1,462,195 of record NW_016806325.1, read on the forward strand.
AGGGAAGAGCTAATGTGGTATAATAAAAGTTTAGTCAGCAGTACACACGACAGTACAGCGCTTATTAAACATTCCTGCCAAAGCACTGCTAACCTCAGAAGAATACTGATTAACATCCCCGAAGGGCCTGATGACACAGACGGAAACACACGACAGTTCTCTGGCTGCTGTGGCTGATAATACATCCACATTCATTTTAACATAAAAACATTTAAAATTACTTCCAAGTAAAAGGAATGCTCCAGAAAGATAGAACATCTTAGTTTTGTGAACTCCAATGATCTCCAGCATAAATGTTTACCTCCCAGGTGGGGCTGATGACACTGTCCGTACCACAGTTAAAGAAATAAGTGCAGAGTAGAGATAGCACCTAAAGCCACAAGTTCCACTTTGGGTCCTTGTCCTATCACTTAGGCTGTGACCCGGAGTCTACTTTAACCTCTCTGAGCCTCCTCAGTTTCCTTATCTGGAAAATGGCTATAATATTTGCCTTATGTATTTCATAATGATGTAGGTACCAAGACATAAAAAATAATGTGAGAAAGGTACCAAGACATAAAAAATAATGTGAACAATGAAGGATAACAAGCATAAAAAATAAAGTAATATTTTATCCAGAGACAGTGAAAATCAAAATACACATGCAAACACATATTCTTAAAAACATTTACCTTTTGATGAGCTGGAGACTTTTCTATTTTAGTTTTTTCCTCAGGGCTTAAAGGAGGGGATCGCTCTTTTATCTCAGGAGGCAGTTCTTGATACAGTGCTGAAATTGAAAAAAGAATTCATGCAATCAAATTGAGGAGCACTGCTTCATGGGGGAAAAACAATTGATGGTAGGGGCAAATACGAAATTAAAGAAATATTCAGTTCCTTGGTGTACCAATAAGATACCTAAAACTTACTTGTTATGGCAATTTGCAGTTTTACTCACTAGTTATCAAAAGAACTATGATTGGAAAATTTTGATCATCTGGATTTCAGAAATGTAGAAGGTGTCATTTTCACTTATTATGTGGTCAGACAGATGCTTATTTTATCTCAATACACATTTACCAGGAACCTGCTAAATGCCAGGATATCTGCTAGGAACTGCTGGAGAATATATGGAGATCATCAAAAGATGGTCTCTACTAGCAAGAAGCTTACAATCTGGTCAGAGAAAGACATCTTTACAAGTAACTATAAAATAAATGTGACATTATTTGAAAGTGAAATAATTACAAAGACAAACTCTGATGTGGGGATGGAAAACGCTTAATGGAAGAAGTGGTAGGTGTATCAGACTCTGAAGACTAGGTAGGATTTTACCAGTCAGAGGTATGCAAAAAAAATAATTTGGGGGCAGGGCACAGTGGCTCATGCCAGCACTTTGGGAGGCCGAGGCGGGCGGATCACTTGAGGCCAATAGTTTGAGGCCAGGCTGGCCAACATGGCGAAACCCCGTCCCCACCCAAAAATATAAAAATTAGCAGGGCACCTGTAGTCCCAGCTTTGGGAGGCTGAGGCATGGGAACTACTTGAACCTGGGAGGTGGAGATTGCAGTGAGTCAAGATAGCACCACTGCACTCCAGGCTGGGAGACAGGGAGAGACACTGTCTCAAAAAAAAAAAAGGAAAAGATAATTTGGGAAGATGATATGAAATCAATAAGCGTGGAGTTAGGACTCTATATGATATTGAATCTATATACAGTGTTGAATTTAAGATTCTTATAATCCAATATTCTATATAATCTATTGAATCTATATAGGGTATTGAATCTAAAGAGCTATGTGCAAATTTTGAAGGGTTAAAACAAAAATATATTTTGGTTACGAACATCTCTGAATTGAAAGAAATTACTGAAATATACTTGATCAAAATCGTACAACTAAGATTATGAGATATACTAATTGTCTTCGTATGTGGAGTGGTTTTATTATTGGGTTTCTTTATCTCATATTTTAAGGGTGTTAGATGTGATGGGGAGAAGCTGATCATGTTGTTCTTTCCAGCGCCTTAAGATACAAAGAGAATAAGTTCTTTATAACAGTGGAAGTATGAACTTCTTTTATTGTGGTGTTCTCTTAGAGGACAGGCTCTCAATTGAACAGTGGGTGGAGATTCTGCTCATACACTCCCTTAGATCATTTACTTTGCATAGTTGGCTTCAGATAAAGATCAAGGACAATTCTTCCTACTATTTTTAGACTAGAATATGCTACTGACAGTCATTTTTTTCTCTAATGTTAAAACTGGGCAATTGAGTTTTTTGTTAAATTCAGGTAAAAAAAAGGATTAAAGGGAAAGGGAAATAATCCCTAATGAAGTGTGAGAATTCAATCATTACAGTCTCAGATTTTCTAAGTTTTTTTTTTTTTCCCTGTTTGTTCTGGTCTATACAAGGCTTTTTAAAGAAGCAGTGACTGACGCCAAAAGAAAACATAAATTATTCTGGGATACAATAAAGAATTATGGCAGGTGAAGGATGGTCATTATTGAGACAAATAATTAATTTCTATATGTAGCCATCAACTCATCACTGCAATATGCCTCAGAGGTCTGGCTTTGATCATTATGGAAGAAGAACAAATTTTATTAGCTTTTAAAAAAAATTTATTTTTTGTGGAGATGAGTCTTGTTATATTGCCCAGGCTAGTCTCAAACACTTGGCCTCAAGTGATCCTCCCTTTTCAGCCTACTGAAGTGTTGGGATTACAGGCATGAGCCACTGCATCTGGCCTTATCAGCTTTTCAATTCACTGTAGCTCAAACATCTATATCTTCTCAAGATCTGCAAGCCTAAGAGGTTATTTTTGTAAACTAGATTCTCAAGTTAAAGCACTTAATCCCACCTTGCCTAGAGATACACAAGTGAGAAAATTTAAAAAATATTTCCACTTGTATACGAAAAGAATAGTGGATTCTAATATTTTGTTAAAATGAGGCATACTCCAGAGTATGTGCTGGCAGCTGTTGATTTAAAAAGCTTGATTTAAACAGAAGCTACCCCTGTTTAACCTCAGCTGTTGACCCTGTGGGAGAGCCAACGATGGGAAGAAGGAACTTGGCTATTTTAGATGATCTGGAAGTTAAAAGTGCTGAACTTATGGAACTTATATGCTGTCTTATGCCTACATGGGAATTAACCTGTCCTAAAATTTCTTCCTTTCATATGGTCTTATGTTTTTCCCATTACACAACCTCTTCTAAACACAAAAATATACCTCTAACAGAGTTTAAGAGTTGTATGTCAAAATTAGCTGGGCATGGGAGCATGCGCCTGTAGTTCCAGCTACTCATGAGGCTGAGATGGGAGGACTGATTGAGCCCTGGAGGTCAAGGCTGCAGTGAGCCATGACTGCATCACTGCACTCTAGCCTGGGTGACAAAATGAGGCCCCGTCTCAAAAAAAGAAAAAAAAAAAACAGAGTTATATGTCATTTACTACTTACAAGAAGGTAACTTGAAGTAGTTACACAGAAGAAATTAAGAATTTTGTTATGTGAATGAGAAGTGGTACAATTTTTGAGACACATAGCACTTTTTAGGGGAGGAGTCTGCTGACTGTGGCAGATAAGCTGAAGAAGGGAGCTGCAGTGAGACTTAGGGCACTTGAGAGACTGGGGAAGGGAGCAATGGGAAGGACCTGGCTGCAGACAAGGTCGTGGGAAGGTGCCAAAGATAGACAATTTTATCTAGGCTTAGCCCAGCATCTGGTAATCACGAAGGAAATTTGTCTTCCATTCCTTCATCTCTTTGGCTGTCAAAATTGAAAACTTAAGTTATAATCAATAATATTTTTGTTTAGTCATAGTTTTAGGTTAAACAGTTTCATGGACTAGCCTGAAAACCAACTATTATTTATAATAATTATTTCTTTACAGAAACAAAAGACTTAAATATTCAAAACACAGATTGTTCTCAATTTCAAGGCTGCCTATACTACATTTTTTTTTTTGAGACAGAGTTTTGCTGTCTTGCTAGGTTGGAGTGCAATGGCACAATCTTGGCTCACTGCAACCTCTGCCTCCCAGGTTCAAGCGATTCTCCTGCCTCAGCCTCCCAAGTAGCTGGGATTACAGGTGCCTGCCACCACGCCTGGCTAAATTTTGGTATTGTTAGTAGAGACGAGGTTTCGCCATGTTGGCCAGGCTGGTCTTGAACTCCTGACCTCAAGTGATCTGCCTGCCTCAGCCTCCCAAAGTGCTGGGATTACAGGCATGAGCCACAGTGCCTGGCCTGCCTATACTACATTTTGAATCAGAACCAGAATTTTTGTGCTTACAGAAGAAAAGCTTACAGATGATATCATTTAATTCCTTCATTTTACAGAAGGTAACTGGGGCATATGAGTGTAAGATGTTGAGCTGAGGTTAAAAGTCAGTTTTCCTGACCCCTGAGTGTTGTGCTTTTCCTAGCATGCTATCAAGTTAATTGTGGATAGGATGTATTCTTCTGAAGAAGCACTACTGTACTTCTTCTCTTTAATGATAGTTTTAAAGTTATTATTATTTTCTGTTTTCAGGCTCTCTGCGTTACTTCTGTTTTCACCTCTCAAGGCCTACTGGTGAATCTACAGCTTTCAGAAACCCGTATTTAGATTTTCTTTTCTAGTTCTTTTTTTTTCATTTTTAAGCTGTTATTTATTGAACAAAAACCATTATTAAAACACAAAGTAGAAATTAAAATACAAGATAGGTTCATACAGTCTTGTCACATCACATGGTAAGTTCTAGGCTTTGTCAACATGTGCATATAGCTTTTAAATAATCGTCATTTATCAACTTTGTGCTTACATATTTTCAGCTCTGGCTCATTTTGTTTTTTCCCATAAATGAGGGCTAAATTTACTTGAGAATGAAACAACTTATTGTAGTTTTGTTTTCACAGGTAACCAGCTAGGACTGAGGTACACAAAGTAAAAGAACTGCAGTTGGGAAACTAGAGGCTCTTAAGATGCCAGTCAGCTGAGAAGTCACTGTGGCAAGAGAAGAACTGACAGAACTGTGCACGAGGCAGGTGGCAGGGTCAAACGAGTTGAATAAGAAAGCTGGTAGCTAGAGGGGCAGGGTCCCCTGGGATAAGAAGTCCATGAAACAAACATTCCAATCTCAGAATGTAGCAGCTTTCTAACACACTAGTGCCTCCTCTTTTTATTTTTTTACATCATGAGAATGAAAAGCAATATCCATTGGTAAACATATGCAAAGGTTACAAAGACAGTAAATTAAAGACTAGAAAATGATAAAATCTTGGACTATCAGTTATACCATACTAGTAAACCAGGAAGGGAGCATAAAACTTACTTTCACTAGCCACATGATTAGCTGGAAAATAACCTTCCTGTCCCTTTCCTACGCTGCCATACCACCAGTCTTCATTATCTTTGAAAAACACTCGGATAATGTCTCCGCGATGGATGGTTAGTTCATCTGATCGATTCGCTGTGTAGTCATAAAGAGCCACTACCTAAGAGAGAGATAAGACCACCACAGCTTTATCACAACTGTACCACAGAGAAAACCCCCAACATTCACTTCCTCTTGCAGAAGAGCAGCTGAAACCAAAGCAGTACTTTGGTAAGTGTGAGGCTGTCTCAAAGTTTGCTAATGGGATGAGGGGTGGTGGGAACACAGCAGGAGAAGCAAGATAAAAGACTGTGGGATTGAGAAATGGTTATGAGCATTCAATACACTAAGATTAGCTTCAAAATAGCAGATGTTAATTTTTTTAAGTAAATTACTCGTGAAGCAAATAAAAAAAAGTTCATATACCATTTACTTTTTTAGAATTGTTTTATACTACCTTTAAGTCTCATTCTCTGTGCTAAGCAGATGCATCTGAAAAAAAATTCTTCAGAAGGTCTACAGTTTTACAAAAAGGAAAAACTCAGTGGAACAATCTGATTGCATCGCTTGGTTTACTGTTAATATCTCTTTTTGAGATACATTTCTGTACATACACATAAATTTTTTATGTTTTACATCAACAACTTAAATCTTCTATCTTTAAAAGTATCCTTATAAGTTATTTTTACTTGATACAAATTTAAGAGGATAAGCCTTTTTATGAGAATCCTCTTCTTTGTGTTATGGTGATCATATTTGATTTCCTTTTCTTTTGAAAACCCAAGTCAAAATGATATGGCAGTGGCTGCACAGGAATTTAAAAATCCTTGGCTGGGCATGATGGCTCATGCCTGTAATCTCAGCACTTTGGGAGGCCGAGGCAGGAGGACTGCTCGAAGCCAAGAGTTCGAGATCAACCTGAGCAATAAAGCCAGACCTTCATCTCTATACAAAAAAAAAAAAAAAAAAAAAAAAAAAAAAAATTAGTGGGTAGTGGTCACGTGTGTGCCTGCCAGTCCTAACCACTCAGGAGGCTGAGGTAGGAGAATCACTTTGAGCCCACAGGGTTTGGAGGGCTGCCAGTTGAGCTATTGACTGCACCACTACATTCAGCCTGGGTGACCTGGGTGACACAGAAAGACCTTGTCTTAAAAAAAAAAAAAAAAAAAAAGAAAAAGAGAAAAGAAAAAAAAATCTCTTATAGTAGTTAAAAGGAGGAAGACCTCAATTCATTTTAGATTTAGATCTGATACACTGTATAAAGCAGGACATAATAACATCTATACTAAATAATACATTATTTAGGCTGTTTTCCCCTCTACTTAAACAGTATCTGAAAATGTTTGGCTTATACAACTACATATGTAATGGAAAATTACATATATATATGTAATTTATATATATATATATTTACATATATATATACACACACACATCAACCAGGCAATTCTAACAAATGAGTTTGGACTTAACTGCTGTCACCATATAAGAGCAGTAATGATAATTTAATTCAAATGGCTCAAATGCAATGCCTATTGTACAGCTTAGCATAGTATCTAATTTACAACATGTGATGCAGGGTATTATTTAAGGTTTACAAATTATACTTTAGTATATCGATTAACTCGCTTACATAAAAGTGGAACTTTTAACTTTTCTCTTTGTTCTCCACATTTCTCTTTCACTCTCTCACCTGGTACTATCATAGAAGAGGAAAGCTAATTAAAATGTACTGAGTGCTTACCATGTTCTAGATACCATGCTAGTTGTTTAGGTGTTATTCTGCTTAATCCTTATGACAACTTGGTGAGGCCATGTATCCTTATTTCCATTTTACAAAAGAGGAATTTGATGTCCAGAGAAATTTAGGAACTTCCCTAAAGTCAAGTAAACTAGTAAGTGATAGAATCAAGACTTAAACCCAGTCTCAATCTCTCTCCTTCCTTTCCTTCTTTCTTTCTTTTCCCCTAGTTCCAAGAAACTCTGTGATGGTTCGTTCCTGTTCCTTATCCTGGTTGTGGTACACTGAAACACCACAAGTTTAATGAGTCTCATGCAAATATGAGGTTAACGTATGCTTATTTGTCTGGAGCCCTAGGTGGCTGTTGGGAAGGAGAACAGGCGAGATTCAGCTTAGGCAACAGAATCACTTAGGAAATCCTGTATCAGGCTGTGTCACTGTGTGAACCTTGGAAAATCTGAAGCTTATCAAGTGAAGTCTGAAAAATTTTCCTGAATTTTACACACAGGGGTGTCTTGATAAAAGAATCCCTTCAGAGGCACAGGGGTCCAAAAAGCCTATGAGAGTCGACATTACACCTTTTCTATTATAGTACCTACTGATTATTCTCTTCTTACAGAACCAAATACACACATTAATTTTGCATGGCCCACTAGTACCTGTAAACATGTTCTGCACTCTGTGACTGTTATGGACTGAATTGTGTCACTCAAAATTCACAGGCTGAAGCCCTAGCTCCCAGTGTGAATGTATTTGGAGACATGGCCTTTATAGAGGTAATTCAGATTAAATGAAATCATAGGGGTGGGGCCTGGATTAACAGAACTGGCATTTTTATGAAAGGAAGATTCAGTGAGAAAGTGGCCATCTGCAAGACAACAGGAGAGGCAGTAGGAGAAACCGACTGTGCTAGCACCTTGATCTTGGTCTTCTAGCCTCCAGAACTGTGAGAAAATTAATTTCTTCTTCTTTTTTTAAAAAATTATTTCAATAGCTTTAGGGGTGCAAGTGTTTTCTGGTTACATGGATGAATTGTAGAGTGGTGAAGTCTGGGTTTTCAGTGTACCTGTCATGTAAATAGTACACACTGTACCCCACAGGTAATCTTTTTTTTTTTTGAGACAAGAGTCTTGCTCTCTTGCCCAGGCTGGAGTGCAGTGGCGCCATCTCAGCTCACTGCAACCTCCATCTCCAGGGTTCAAGCTATTCTCCTGCCTTGGCCTCCTGAGTAGCTGGGATTACAGGTGCCCGCCACCATGCCCGGCTAATTTCTGTATTTGTAGTAGAGATGGGGTTTCACCACGTTGGCCAGACTGGTCTCAAAACTCCTGACATCAGGTGATCTGCCTGCCTTGGCCTCCCAAAGTGCTGGGATTACAGACGTGAACGACTGTGCCTGCCCCCAACAGGTAATTTTTCATTCTTCATCCCTCTCCCACCCTCCTTCCACTTTTCTGACTTCCCAATGTTCATTATACCTCTCTGTATGCCTTTGCGTAGCTTAGCTCCTACTTTTAAGTGAGAACATGTAGTATTTGGTTTTGTTCCTGAGTTACCTCACTTAGGATAATGGCCCCAGTTCCATACAAGTTGCTGCAAAATACATTATTTCATACTTTTTAAAATGGATGAGTAGCAGTCCACAAACATACACATACCACATTGAGAAAATAAATTTCTGTAAAACCACCCAGTCTGTGGTATTTTGTTAGGCCAGCCCTAGCAGGCTAGTACACTTTTAAACTTGATGGTATCACATGAACCACTTACTACCACCCCAGCCTAAAACTACAAATAGGTAATGCCTCACTTGTATCCATTTCAGGTCCTCAGCAACTTACAGAACCGTGTTCCACACTATTAAGCTGTCATCTCTGGATGTAGAAATGTCTCTGTCATCAAATTCTACAACCAGCATCCCTGGGAGGGTGATGACTGGTGATGCTACATTCTCTAAAGCAAAGAAATTGGAGCATGTCATCATAATACCATTGTTGACATTTAAGTACAGGCAGACCTCATTTTATTGTATTTCACAGTGTGGTGTTATAATATGTATTATGTTTCTGTTTCCAGGTCCTGGTTCATAACTCCCATATCCCTTGTTACAGTTTTTTGGTTTAATGGTGGGTATGTTAGGCCTTAGGGGCAGGCCTCAGAAAACAGAATATCTCTGACCTCCTCCTGCTCTCCTTTTACCTCCCCAAGGTAGGGCTCTAATCACCACCCCCTACCTTTCTAACTGTAGGTCTTATGAACAGTCAGAGGGTCCTTCCCCTCTCTACCCTGGAGGAAGGAATGCGGATGTCACAGAGCTTCCATAAAAAACCTAAGAGGACTGGGTTAGGAGAGCTTCCAGATAGCTGAACAAATGGAGGTTCCAGGAGGGTGGAGCCCCAGGGAGGTCATAGAGGCTTCCCCTTCTTCCCCCATAGATCGCTCTACGTATCTCTTCATCTCTTTCCTTTGTAACATGCCTTGTAATAAACCAGTAAATGTAAGTAAGTGTTTCCAAGAGTTCCAAGAGTTACTCCAGCAAATTAAGTGAACTGGAAGAGGAGGTTGTGGCAATCCCAACTTGAAGCCAGTTGGTCAAAAGTTCTGGAAGCCTGGACTTGTGAATGGTGTCTGGGTTTGGGGGCAGTCTTGGGGACTGAGCCCTCAGCCTGTGGGATCTGACGCTGTCTTCAAGTAGAGGGTACTAGAATTTGATTGGAGTACATCTAGCTGGTCATGGAAGTCTTCTGTGTTAAAAGTGGTGTGAGAGCACAGTGAAAACATGGTTTCAAAGTTTTTCCCAAACATGCAGATACTGCAATTTTTTTTGCCAACTGAAGGTTTGTGGCAACCCTGCATTGAGCAAGTCTATCAAGGTCATTTTTTTTTTTTTCCAACAGCATGTGCTTACTTGTGTCTGTGTGTCATATTCTGGTAATTCTTATAATAGTTCAAATTTTTCCATTATTATTACATCTGTTATGGTGATCTATGATAGGTGGTCTCTGATGTTAGCAATGTAATTGTTTTGGGGTGCCACAAACCACAGCCATAGAAAACAGTAACTTAATTGATAAATGTTGCGTATGCTTTGATTGCTTCACCAACCAACCTACACCCTCTTACCCCCTACCACCAGGTCTCTCTCCCCTTCTTGGGCTTCTTATTTCCTGAGATATAATGGTATTGAAATTAGGCCAATTAGTAATTCTATAATGGCCCCTAAGTGTTCAAACCAAAAAAGAGTTGCAAGTCCTTCATTTTAAATAAAAAACTAGAAATGATTAAGTTTAGTGAGGAAGGGATGTAGAAAGCTGATAGAGGCAAAACCTGGCCTTTTGTGCCAAACGGTCAAGTTACAAATACAAAGGAAAAGTTCTTGAAGGAAATTAAAAGTGCTACTCCAGTGAACACATGAATGATAAGAAAACAAAACAGCTTTATTTCTGATATGGAAGTTTTAGTGGTCTGGATAGAAGATCAAACTAGCCACAACATTCTTTTAAGCCAAAGTCCAATCCAGAGCAAAGCCTTAACTCTCTTCAATTCTATGAAGGCTGAGAGAGGCGAGGAAGCTGCAGAAGAAAAGTTGGGAGCTAGCAGAGGTTGCTTCATGAAGTGTGAAGAAAGAAGCCATCTCCATAACATAAAAGTGCAAGGTGAAGCTGCAAGCGCTGAGGTACAAGCTGCAGCAAGTTATCCAGATCTAGCTAAGATCACTAATGAAGGTGGCTAAAGAACAGATTTTCTCAATGGAGATTAAATAGACTTATATTGGAAGAAGATGCCGTCTAGGACTTTCATAGCTAGAGAGGAGAAGTCAATGACTGGCTTAAAAGCTTCAAAGAACAGGTTGACTCTCCTGTTAGGAACTAATAACAGCTGGTGACTTCAAATTGAAGCCAGTGTTCAATTGCCATTTCAAAAATCCTAGAGTCCTTAAGAATTATGTTAAATCTACTCTGTCTCTCCTCTATAAATGGAAGAACAAATCTAGATAATAGCCCATCCATCTATAGCATGGTTTACTGAATATTTTAAGCCCTACTGCTTTGTGACCTTCTGCTCAGAAAAAAAGATTCCTTTCAAAATATTACTTCTCACTGGTCTACCAAAGAACTCTGATGGAGATGCACAGAGAAATAAATGTTGTTTTCATGCCAGCTACCACAACATCCATTGTGCAGCCCATGGATCAAGGAGTAGTTTTGACTTTCAAGTTTTGTCATTTAAGAAATATATTTCTCAAGTCCATAGCTGGACATAGATAGTGATTCCTCTGATGAATATGAGCAAACAAGTTGAAAACCTTCTGGAAAGGATGCACTATTCTAGATGACATTAAAAACATTTGTGGTTCACGGGAGGACATCCAATTGTCAACATTAATAGGAGTGTGGAAGAAGTTTATTCTGACTCTCATGGATGACTCTGAGGGCTCTAAGACTTCAGTGGAGGAAGTAACTGCAGATTTGGTGGAAACAGCAAGAAAACTAGAATTAGAAGTGGAGCCTGAACACGTGATTGAATTGCTGCAATCTCATGATAAAACAAATGGATGAAGAGTTGTTTCTTATGGATGAACAAAGAAAGTGGTTTCTTCAGATGGAATCTACTCCTGGTGAAGATGCCGTGAATCTTGCTGAAATAACAGAGGATTTAGAATATCACATAAATTTAGTTGATAAAGCAACAGCAGGGTTTGAGAGGACTGAATGCAATACTGAAAGTTTTACTTTGGGTAAAATGCTATCAGACAGCACTGCAAGCTACAGAAAAATCTTTTGTGAAAGGAGAGTCAATCGATGTGGCAAATTTCATTTTTGTCTTATTTTAAGAAATTGCCACAGTCACCACAACCTTCAGCAACCACCACTCTGATCAGTCAGCTGCCATCAACACTGAGGCAAAAGTAACAGTTCTGAATTAACAGTCTATTTTCTCCTTGTTCAGTCAGGCATCACTATAGAAATATCTTTCTTGATCATTCTTTTGATGAGTGTCTATTATAACATACCATTTCTTGCAACCTGTGGCTTGGCATGTAGGCATGACAGAATATCTTCAGCAATATGACTCGAATCTTGAGCTGACAGAGTAATTAAGAAATCTTTCTGTGACAGAAGTTTAAAGACACGAACGAATATGTCCATCTTGGTAATGACAGGTCTGGAAACTGAGATGTTTCACAAAATCCATGCGGTCAAATTTTGACGACTGTTCACATATTTGAAACAGAGTTCTTTTTCTCAAAGCTTGGGCATAATCATGGTCTCAGTGTCACTGGACTGGCAAGTTGTGTTTTTTTGACACACGATTTTCAGTCTTTTCCAGCACTGTTGGAAAGCAGTGCTTTCCAGACACCATTTCTTGATTCAGGCAGAGTCTGCCAGGCTGTTGTAAGGTATTAGCGGAATTCCTTTCTGTATTATCTTTCAAGGGATTAAATATTATTATAGTGGTCTCTGAAGAATTCTCAATGACCCTTGGTCAATGAAACCAGTGTACTGAGGGAACACCAACCAGCAGAATTCAGCAGCATATTTGTTCCTTGCAGTTTTATCCACAATGCAATCCAATAATTGATATTTATAACACCTCCAAGTCATTCGACAAGCTAAGCACTGAATAAATTCACATGCATGAGCACTTTTTCCTTCAGTACTACTTCAACTGGGCCCATAATCATTTGGGAACTTCTCTGTGCCAGTCTAATAAGGCATTGTGGCATCTGGATCCCATCACTTTCTTTATGCTTTCTCCTTGGCTAACCTGATTTCAGGCTTCTGGCTTCCAGTACTGTGAGTGAATAAATGTCTTATGTTTTAAAGCCACCAAGTTTGTGGTAGTTTGCTCCAACAGCCCTAGGAAACTAATAGACATGATTTTTACTTTGGTAAGTGCTGGATTTTCTTCTATTTCTTTAAAGAGTGTTGGACTTTGTTCTGGCATGTAATTACTTGATACCGGTTTTCAGGTTTAGGTTTTTTTTTTTTTTTTTTTTGAGACGGAGTCTCACTCTGTCACCCAGGCTGGAGTGCAGTGGTGCAATCTCAGCTCACTGCAATCTCTGTCTCCCAGGTTCAAGCGATTCTCCTGCGTCAGCCTCCTGAGTAGATGGGATTACAGGCATGTGCCAGCAAGCGCAGCTAATTTTTGTATTTTTAGTAGAGACAGGGTTGCACCATGTTGGTCAGGCTGGTCTCGATCTCCTGACCTCATGATCTGCCTGCGTCGGCCTCCAAAGTGTTGGGATTACAGGCGTGAGCCACCACACCTGGCCCAGGTTTAGGTTTTGACATAGCATATTCAAAGAAGACTTTACTCTAGGGCTAAATTAACCCCACTATCAAGGTGTGACCTTCCTGATGATTCTACCTGATGCTCCACATATTGGGAATATTGAATAAAAATTAAAAGCCGTTGGACTAAGCTCCTGAACTAGGCCCCAACAGACCAGACTAACAATCAAAATGAAGTCACTTGTGCTGAAGTTCTGTGTCATCAAACCAAAACTAACTTGTTAATTCGCCTTCTAAGAAATTGGGAAAGAGAGAGAGCCAATTTCTCAAACAGGCCAGTTTAAATCTTCAACCAGTAAGGTAATGAAGCTCCCTCTCTTTTAATCCTGACAACAAAAGTAACCTGAAGTTAATCAGTTATTTTCTATTGTTCTGTTTTCCTTTTCCTGATATACAAGGAAAGTAACTTTAAAAAACCAATCTGCTCTTTATTCTTTGTTTCTCCCCCCATTCCTTCTCTGTCTATAAAACCAACCTCTTTTGCTTACCTTATTGGAACATATATTCTATTTTATGGAATGAAATGCTGCCCCATTCTGGCAAATACGCCAACTAAGATCTTTAAATTTATTACAATTTTGTCTTCTGACAGAAGGTTTATCCATTCAGGCTATCAGAAATGTGAATTTTTGCCATCCTGTTCTTGTGCCTTCTACTCTCTGATGGTCCTTTTCTTACGAAGTTTTGTTCCACATATGTGCAGATCAGCACTCAGCCAAAGACTTCAGGTACTCCTTAGGATTACTGGTACAATTATTACCATTTAATATAGAGCCAAATATAGAGTAATGTTTTAATAATTATTTTAAAAGTGAAATAAAATATGCTTTAAGAAAGTCTCATTTCTCAATAATGTCAAAGATAAAAAATATTTGTAGAAAACCAAATTTAACAATAAATCCTGAATTGTACAGAAGCACATTATTAAATATTCAAATGATTCCTTTAGTAATAGTGACACTAGGACTATATTTTATTTCATAAGAGGAATAAAGAAACATATAGCCCTATTTCTAGCATCATGTGGTAGAAACATACAGTCCCTTACCATTATATCCAGGGACAACCCTAAAGATATTTATAAAAAAGAAATCAAGGTCCTATTATTTTTAACTGATCTTATCTGGATAATAATAGATTAAGAAAACAGAGATAAAGAAAGTAAATAATTGCACACAGTTTATTGCCTCTGTATCAGATAAATGATCTATTCCTATCTTGCTATATAATGCAAGGATATGTGAAACTTAAACACTTCAAACAAGCATTTGAAAGTATTTAATTCCAAATATCTTCTGATAAAATAATGACCAAAGGTATTGGAAAGAATAAACTAGAAATCAAGAGATTGAGTTTTCAGTCCTGTGTAGGCCTCCAAGGTTAAAGCACTCAGATTATATATCTGTAAAATAAGAGGTCTAGACAAGATGATACGTGGTATACTTTCCAGCTTTAAAATTTTACCAAACTAAGTACTCAAATAATTATTTCAAAAGAACAACATTCATAGATTTTAAGGTAAACTGAAGATATTAATTTATTGGATAACATCGTAGCTTTATTGTTTGTGATCATACATTAACTGGAAAAGCTTTTGTCTGATTGCTGCAATAGTATATAGGAAAAGCCTCTTAGTAGTAATTAGACAACAATAACGATAAAGCATTTCCTCTGAATTTACCATTTGGAAATACTTTTCTTATTCTCTGACAAATAGGGATGACTTTCCAAGTTAGACTGAACTTGACCTTTGGGCTTCAAAAATAAAGCTACTTTACATGTGAAAGCTCATTTTTATATGATGGTTGGTGCTATCATCTGAATGTTTGTGCCCCCTCAAATTCATATGCTGAAACTTAATCATCGATGTGATGATGGGGCCTTTGTGAGGTGATTAGGTCATGAAGGCAGGAATGGAATTAAAGCCCTTACAAAAGAAACCCCAGAGAGCTTCCTTGCCCCTTCCACTTGTGAAGACACAGCAAGACGATGTCATCTATGAACCAGGAAATGGGTCCTCATCAGACATCAAATCTGCCAGTCCCTTGAGCTTAGACTTTCCAGTCTCCAGAAATGTGAGAAACAAACTTCAGTCATTTATAAGTCACTCAGTCTATGGTATTTTGTTACAGCAGCCTAAACAGACTAAGACAATTGGTATGAATTAAACCTTTTCTTACTGTGAATCACAATTCACATACTTTGTTATAAGAAATAATTGGTGTTACATTGAAAAGTTTCTAAAATACATGTTTTATTGGCTATTCGCTAAAAGAAATCAAGAGAATTCTACAGACCTTTATACATTGGACTACAGATTTGTTAAGAGAAGAAAAAATTATAGTGTATTTTCATTTTCTTTCTTGGGAGGCATAATCTGCTCACTATAAAAAGAAAATTATGAATCACTGATTTAGATTAGGGTTCTCAAAATGTACTCCCCAGACCTGCAGCAGCAACATCACCTGGAAACTTGTTAGAAATGCAAATTCTTGGGCCCTATTCCAAATCAAGGGCATCATAAATTCTGGGGATGGGCCCAGTAATCTGTGTTTTAGCAAGTTTTTCAGCAATTCTGATGTACCAAACGTTAAGTTAATACTTTATTTTACTGGTCTACTTTATAAAACATACATACTTATTTCTGCACATATCAAGTAGTAACTGAATGGGTAAGAAACATAATTTAAAATATAAAGTCGAATCTTAGAATGTTACTGGCCAAACTTAAGAAATGAACCTACTCTCCCTTTCTGAGTTATTAGCTTTACTTATCTTGCTTAGTTTCCCACCTGTCACACTGAAATGCTCTCTAGCTCTAGATTTGGTCAATGTAACATCTACTTTGTCATTTTTTTTCAACAAGCTTATGCTCAAACTGCAACTAGGAGTCATAGTATATAATTTTTAGGTTTCCTTAAAATCTCTTAAAGATTAGTCAAATTTTAAAATAGAAAAATACACAAACTTTAAAAATTGAATCTGTTCGTCCAACAACGATCATCAGTTACCTATTATCAAATACTCTTACAGGCTAAGGAAAGAATAACGAATAAAAGAAATAAAAAAAAAAATCCCACCCTCAGAGAGCTTCCAATTTTTGGGATGATACATTGTATTTGGTTTGGTATTCCTTTTCAAAAAAAAAAGGGTACCTCTAACATTTGTAAAAGTTACTCTTCTGTTTCTCTACTTTTATGTTGCTAATAAACAGTACCAAGGTGCATGCAGATATATAATATTAAAATAACTTGTGCATGAATTATTTCAGAAAAGTATAATGAATTTCTTTAAATTCTCTTAATGAACTGTAAGCTATAAGTAAATGTAAAATTACTAGTAATAGACCCAGACAATATTTTTAAATCAGAACAAGTCCAAGAATTTGTAAGTAACATCCTACTCATGATTTACAGATACAGTTTCAGTAGTTATAAAACATTTTAGAAATATATAAACAGGGCAGGGCATGGTAGCTCATGCGTGTAATCCCAGCCGAGGTGGGTGGATCACTGAGGTCAGGAGTTTGAGACCAGCCTGGCCAAAATGGCAAAACCCCGTCTCTACTAAAAATAGAAAAATTAGCTGGGCATGGTGGAGCACACCTGTAGTCCCAGCTTCTTGGGAGGCTGAGGCAGTCGAATCGCTTGAACCCAGGAGGCAGAGGTTGTAGTGAGCTGAGATTGCACTACTGCACTCCAGCCTGGGCGACAAGAGAGAAACTCCATCTCAAAAAAAAAAAAAAAAATAAAAAAGATTAGGCTGGGTTTGCCTGTCTTTTGCTTTATCTCATCATCATGGTCTTGGTCCCAGGTGGGGTTTGCAGCCTTATTGGTAAGAATGGAATCTTCCTAATCCTAAAATCTTTCTATAGTTTGGGAGTGTTAACATTTCCTNAAAAAAAAAAAAAAAAAAAAGAAATACATAAACATCCACATTTACAAATACAGACATATACTACATAATGACATTTCAGTCAATGACGTACTGCATATATGACAGTGGTCCCATATAATGGAGCTGAAAAACTCCTATTGCCTACTTTTGTTATAGCTGTCATAATGTCACAGCACAATTGATTTTTAAATAAATTTAGTGTAGCCTGGGCTGGGTGTGGTGGCTCACACTTGTAAATCCCAGCACTTTGGGAGGCTGAGGTGGGAGGATCGCTTGAGTCCAGGAGTTCAAGACAAGCCTAGGCAACATGGTGAAACCCTGTCTCTACTAAAAATACAAAAATTAGCCAGGCATGGTAGTGCATGCCTGTAGTCCCAGCTACCTGGGAGGCTGAGGCAGGAGGACAGCTTGAGCCCTGGAAGTCGAGGCTGCAGTGAGCTGAGATCATGCCACTGCACATCAGCCTGGATGACAAAGTGAGACCCTGCCTTTATAATAATCTCCTGTTATCTTATGAGGTATTCTGTTTTTTTTTTTTTTGTTTTTTTTTCTGAGATGGAGTCTCACTCTGTCGCCCGGGCTGGAGTGCAGTGGCCGGATCTCAGCTCACTGCAAGCTCTGCCTCCCGGGTTTACGCCATTCTCCTGCCTCAGCCTCCCGAGTAGCTGGGACTACAGGCGCCCGCCACCTTGCCCGGCTAGTTTTTTGTATTTTTTAGTAGAGACGGGGTTTCACAGTGTTAGCCAGGATGGTCTCGATCTCCTGACCTCATGATCCGCCCGTCTCGGCCTCCCAAAGTGCTGGAATTACAGGCTTGAGCCACCGCGCCCGGCCAGTATTCTGTTTTTTAAACATCTAATTTAGATGTTTTAATTTTATTCAAACATGGTTTTAGAACTCGTTAGCTCTAGAACAATCATACAGACCTCAGTTGGGTTTTCTCTCAGCATTGATGTTCATTTACTGTTACTATTAATCATCTGATACATTATAGACATGCCTGTGCATTTGTCCAGATATATTTAGGAATATAGGTATCTACCATTTACTTAATGCTTGCTATGTCTCAGGAAGGTGTTAATCATTTTATACTATACATATATATGTATGCACATATACACACACACATACACATATATTCCTAACTACCCCATTTAGTATTTATCACGCCTTAGTTTCCTTAACTATAAACTAAAATAATTGTTATTTTTAAGTTATACAGTTTAGCAGAGCAGACATGTGAGCAAGTCTGCTTTTCTCCCAAGTCTATGCTCTTCTTAATCACTAGACTTACATTATAAGCACTCATGGAACCATGGGAACACAAACCTGCTTGGTTCACTGCTTGTCACTTTCCTTAAAATTATGCCCAAAAAAGTGTCTTAAAGACTTGGCATTTCTGTGTTAATAATGAAGACACCTGAAGAAGATCAACAAAGTACTTTTCTGCATACTCATTTCTCAGTCACAATCTGTTGAGGCCACCAAAGGAGGAAGCTACATGGGAAAATGAAATGAGACCAAGGTGGCGGCATACACGTACCACATACACATATATGTATATATGAACATAACTACTATGCATACATTAACATTTGTGTCTATTTGATTACTGAAGTTAATTAGTACTTAGGGGTGGCAGGAAAGTACTAAAATGACTAGAGGAAAGTTACTGTGGAAAGGCTGTGAAGAGGCCAAGCACAGTGGCTCATGCCTGTAATCCCAGCACTTTGGGAGGTCAAGGAGGGAGGATCACCTGAGCCCAGGAGTTCGAGACCAACCTGGGCAACACAGTGAGACCTCCATCTCTACAAAAAAATAAAAAAATTAGCTGGGTGTGGTGGCATGCACCTGTAGTCCCAGCTACTCAGGAGGCTGAGGTAGGAGGACTGTTTGAACCCGGGAGGTCACCACGGCTGCAGTGAGCCGTGATGATGTTGCTACTGCACTCCAGCCTGGGTTACAGAGTGAGATTCTGTTTCTGAAAAAAAAAAAAAAAAAAGAAAGAAAAGAAAAAGGCTGTGAAGAAATCTTGAGTACTAAAATTAAATGAGAAAGCAGATAGCGGGACATCGATAATTAACTGCTTATTTTACTAAAACACCGAGGCTTATCTAATTTCAATGTCAATCCAAATATTCTAGGAGAAGCTCATGCACATGCATATGAGCATTTGGTTTATGGGGAAGAAGATAAGGATATAATAACAGAAAGGATAATGAAGAAGGATAGTAGAAAACATCCCTGGCTGGGTGTGGTGGCTCATGCCTGTAATCCCAGCACTTTGGGAGGCCGAGGCAGGTGGATCATCTGAGGTCAGGAGTTCGAGACCAGCCTGGCCAATGTGGTGAAGTCCCGTCTCTACAAATAATACAAAAAAAATTAGCTGGGCATGGTGGCACACACCTGTAATCCCAGCTACTCAGGAAGCTGAGGCAGGAGAATAACTTGAACGTGGGAGGTGGAAGTTGCAGTGAGCTGAGATCGCACCACTGCACTCCAGCCTGGGCAACAAGAGTGAAACTCCACCTACGAAAAAAAAAAAAAGAGAGAGAGAAAAGAAACATCCCTACGTTAGCATATAATTCTAATTGTGATACATAAGGAAATGCAGACAGTTGTTAGGGGACTCTAAAACTTATGAAAGAGTATTTTGAATGGCAAAATAGAAAGTAGCAAATAGAATCTTCAGAAACAAATGGAAAACTCTGAGCTTAAGGTTAAATGAGTAAAGGGGAATCACTTCCAGAACACTGAAGCAGTGAAATGGGCTCCTCCACCAATGCAAGAACACTGGGATTAACAGTCAAAATCAACTTTATCAGAACTCTGAAAACTAACTAAAGGCTTGCAATAATCTCAAGAGTGTGAATTTAAGAGTAACAGCAAATATCAGCAGAAACAGCAAACTTTGTGGAATTTTAATTTTCTCTATTCCTATTATCCCCTTGCCAACTCGGTGGTAGCCTTACAAGCCAATAATCTCACAACTATGCAGTTACTAGACAGGGCAGAATGGTTCTGGAGCACCTCCAAAGCCCATTCCCAAAGAAATGTCACTTTATGACCTGTGTAGCAGCTCCCTGAAAAGCTCCATTCCCAGGGCTCATCTTTCTTTCTTTCTTTCTTTGTTTCTTTTTTTTTTTTCTTCTTCTTTTTTTTTTTTTTTTTTTTTTT
>NW_016806325.1:1486810-1509145 GCF_001698545.2 Rhinopithecus bieti
GATTTTCCAGGTGTTGTGTGTCTCAGTTCCCCTGGCTAGGAAAACGGATTCCCTTCCCCCTTGCGCTTCCAGGTGAGGCGATGCCTCGCCCTGCTTCAGCTCTCGCTGGTCAGGCTGCAGCAGCTGACCAGCACCGATTGTCCGGCACTCCCTAGTGAGATGACCCCAGTACCTCAGTTGAAAATGCAGAAATCACCGGTCTTCTGCGTCGCTCGCGCTGGGAGTTGGAGACTGGAGCTGTTCCTATTCAGCCATCTTGCTCCAAAAAGTCTTTTTTTTTTTGAGATGGAGTCTCACTCTGTGGCCCTGACTGGAGTGCTATGGTGCAATATCGGCTCACTGCAACCTCCGCCTACTGGGTTCAAGTGATTCTCCTGCCTCAGCCTCCCAATTAGCTGGGATTACAGGTGCCCGCCACCATATCCCAGGACTCATCTTTTTAAGATCTGACTCACAGCATGCTGTGTGAATGATTATATCCCTAGGGTATTTGTCAAAAGCAATTAATGGTAGCTGTTTAACACTGCACCTGCCTTAGGTGGTGATATGAGTTAGGACTAGATAAATTAATTTCCAATTTGCCACATTATATAAGTTAAAATATCCACTTGTGAAAAAGTTATGAAAGATGCAAGGAAAGAGGAAAGTATGTCTCCATATGGGAGGTAAAACAGTTAACAGAATTGCTCCTGAGAAAGCCCAGATGTTGGACTTAATAGACAAATATTTTAAATACTATTATAAGTATGTTCAAAGACCTAAAGGAAACCTTGTCTAAAGAGAAAGTATAAATGATACCTCACCAAAGAAACAAACAAAAAATCAATATAGAGATATAATTTAAAAAAACAAGTGAAATTCTGCAGTTGAAAAGTACGATATTCACTAGAGGGACTCAATAGTAGATATAAAATGGCAGAAGAATCAGTAAACTTCAAGATAAGTAAATTGAGATGATTTAGTCTGAGGAACAGAAGGAAAATAGAATGAATAACAATGAAGAGAGCCTCAGAGAATTATGGGATGCCATCAAATGTACCAACATACACATAATGGGACTCCCACAAGAAGAGTCAGAGAAAGGGGGAAAAATGACCCCAAACTTCCCAAATTTGATGGAAAACATTAATCTGCACATTGACAAGCTAAATCAACTCGAAGTAGAATAGATTAAAAAAGATCCATATCTAGACAAATCCTGGTCAAATGACTGAAGGTCAAAGATAGAACCTTTGATAGAATAAAACAAGATAGACTAAAACAACTCATCACACAGAAGTGATTCTCAATAAGATTAACTGTGAAGGCCAGAAGTTAGTGGGATGATGCTTTTGATACTGTGTTGAAAGCAGACTCAACCAAGAATTCAAACTATCCTGCAAAACAATCCTTAAAAAAAAAAAGGGACGGAGGGACGGGCCAGGCACAGTGGCTCATGCCTGTAATCCCAGCATTTTGGGAGGCTGAGGCGGGTGGATCATGAGGTCAGGAGTTCAAGACCAGCCTGACCAACATGGTGAAACCCTGTCTCTACTAAAAATACAAAAAAATTAGCTGGGCGTGGTGAGGCGTACCTGTAATCTCAGCTACTCAGGAGGCTGAGGCAGGAGAATCACTTGAACCTGGGGGCAGAGGTTGCGGTAAGCTGAGATCGTGCCACTGCACTCCAGCCTGGGCGACTGTCTCAAAAAACAAAAAACAAAAGAGGAAGGAAAAGCAGTGTCCTGGGTCACTGAAAAAATAAATTAAAAAAAAAAAAAGGTGAAATAAATACATTGCAAGATAATTGGTAACTCAAGAGAGGTTGTTGCTCGTGGATCTGCCCTTCAAGAAAAACTAATAGAAGTCCTTCAGGCTGAAATGAAAGGGCACTGACAGTAACTAAAATCCATTTAAAGAAATAAAGAACACTGATAAAGGTAACTACACAAAATATAAAAACCAGTATATATATATATGTTTTTGTTTGTAATTCTTTTCTCTCCATCTAATTTAAAAAAGCTTTGTAAAGAAATAGTTATAAAAATAAGTTGGTGGGCTTAAAATGTATAAAGACATAATTTGCATGAGAAGAACAGCACAAAGGAGGCAGAAGGGAAACGAACTATCTTGGAGCAAAGTTTTTATATACTATTGAAATTCACTTGGTATTAATCCAAACCAGATTGTTGTGAGATGTTAATTGTAATTCTAAGGGTAAACACTGAAAAAACTCAAGAAAATATGCTAAAGGGAAAAGAAAATTAAAATTACATAGTAAAAAATGCTAATTTAACCCCCAAAAGTGACTAATCGTGGAACAAAGGAAAAGCAACAATAATAATACATCAGACATATAAAACTCCAAAACCAAACTGTAGATATCATCCTATCTTATCAGTAATTTCATTAAGTGTAAACAGATTAAACACTCCAAACAAAAAGCAGAGATTATCCGAATGAATAAAATAAATAATCCTATTACAAGCTATGTACAAGAAGAACACTTCAGATTTAAGGACACAAGACTGCTGAAAAAATGGAAAAACACATACTATGCAAATGGAAATCAAAAGAGAACTGGAGTGGCTAATCTAATATCAGGCAAAATAGACTTTAAGAGAAAAACTCACTAGAGACAAAGAAGGACATTTTATAAAAATAAAAGGGTCAACCAATCAGGAAGACTTAAAAAGTATAAACATGCAAGTACTTGATACAGTATCAAAGATCAACATAAAAATAGAGGATTTAATCAATGCTGTAAACAACTAGACCTAATAGATATCTATAGGATGCTTCACTTAACAAAAGCAGAATACATGTTCTTCTTGAGTGTACATAGAACATTCTCTAGGAGACAATATGTTAGGCCCAAAAATAAAACTTATTTAAATAAATAAATTTTAAAAACCTGAGAGCACAGAAACTATGTTCTCCAACCATGATAAACTGAAAATCATTCACAGAAAATTTTGCAATGTGTGGAACATAAACAACATACTCCAAATAACCATTGGGTACAAAAATAAAACCTCCCGGAAATTACAAGAGAATAAATGAAAAGAAAAACACATATACCAATATATATGGGGTATAGAAAAGTAATTTGATGAAATTTTATAGTTGTAAATGTTTTATTAAGAGAAAAAAGATATCAAGTGACTGTTTTACTGTATACCTTAAAATTGTTAAATAAAATTAAACCCAAAGGAAGCAGAGGGAAAAAAAATTAGAGTGGAAATAAATAAAACAACAAATAGAAAAGAGTAGAGAAAATTAGTGAAATAAAATTGGTTCTTTGAAAGATCAAGAAAATAGACAAAACTTCAAATAGACTGACCAGGGGAGAAAAAACAAAAGGTAAGATCCAAATTAATAAAATCAGGAATGAAAGAGGGAGTATCACTAACTACTTTAGGAAAATAAAATTTATTATAAGGAAGTGAACTATCAATTGTATGTTAATAAATTAAATAGCTTACATGAAAGGGACAAAATCCTAGAAAGATGCAACTTAAAACTGACTGAAGAAGATAGAAAACGTGAATAGGCCAATAAAGAGATTAAATCAGTAATCAAAAAACTGCCCAGAATGCATCGTTGGTGAATTGTACCAAACGTTTAAAGAAATGCCAATCTTTCACAAACTTGCCTAAATTAAGAGACAAATGAACATTTTCTAATTCATTCCATCGGTATTACCATGATCCCAAAACAGACAAGAAAATTACAGATCAATGTCCCTTATGAGTACTGATGCAAAACTCTCAACAATATACCAATAAACAGAATCAACAACATATGAAAAAGATTATATTATACATCATAACAAGTGGGATTTGTCACGGGAATGACAGGTTGGCTTAACATATGAAAATCTATCAATGTAGTAGACCATATTAATAGCATTAAAGGTAAGATCCACAGAATAAACTCAGTAGATTGGAAAAGCATTTAACAACATTTCCTAATAAAAACACTCAACAAAGTAAGAATGCAAGGAAATGTCCTCAACCTGATAAAACCTATATATATAGCCTTTCTAGGCTATATATAGGCTACACACACACACACACACACACACACACACACAAACACACACACACACACATAGAAGCATAGCTAATTTCATAATTAATGGTGAAAGACTGAAAGTTTACCTTCTAAGATTAGGAAAAAGATAGGGACATTCATTCACACCACTTCAACATTGTACTGGAGGTTCTAACTGGAAAAATTAGGCAAGAAAACAAAAGGCACCCAGATCAGAAAGGAGAAGTAAAACTATCTCTATTAGCAGAGTATGCAGATAATCTCAAAGAACTGACACCCCCAACAAGAAAATCTAAAACAAACAAACAAACAAAAAAAACCCCCCAAAACCTGTTAGAATATACAAATTCAAAAAGGTCACAGGATACATGACCAATATACAAAAAAACCACTTATCTTTCTATACTCAAGCGATAAACATCTTTACTAGAGTAATGAACAATCTGAATATAAAACCAATTCCATTTGCAATGGCATACAATAATAAATTTAACAACAACAACAAAAAGCTAAGAGTTATACACTGAAAACCACAAAACACCACTGAAAAAATTTAAACAGACCTAAATAAATGGACCCATGCTAAAAGACTGGGAAGACTTAACGTTTTCACCATTTGATGTGTGAATTTAATGCAATTCCCGTAACAAATATTGCAAGAGCTGAGAAAGTGATCGTAAGATTCCTACCGAAATGCAAGGGATCTAGAATAGCCAAAACAATCTCGAAAAAGAACCAGGTTGAAGGCCACACCGTGATTTTAAAACTTCTTACAGAGGTACAGTAATTAAAACAGTGTAATGCTAACCATAAGAATAGGCGTGTGTATGGATCAATGCAAAAAAATTCAGACTCTAGATATAAACTCTTACATTTTTGGTCAACCGATTTTCAACAAGGGTGCCAAGACAATTAAAAGGAAAAAAAAAAAAACCCAAAACCAAAACACAAACAAACCGCCCCCCCCCCGCAACTTTTTTCAACAATAGCTAAATGCAAAAGAATACAGTTGGATCCTTAACTCACACCGTCTACAAAAATAAAGTCAAACTGGATTATAGACCTTAAAGGTAACAGCTAAATATATAAAACCCTCATAAGAAAATCTGAGAGTCAATCTTCAGATCGGGCAATGGTTTCTTAGATATAATATCATAGGTACAAGTGACAAAATAAAAAAGTAAACTAAACTTTATCAAAATCTAAAACATTTTGTGTGTCAAAGGATATGATCAAGAAAGAGAAAAGACAACCTATAGAATGGAAGAAAATATTTGCAAATCATATACAGTCAACCTTCGGTACCCTTGGAGGATTGGTTCCAGGATCCCCCTTGGATAACAAAATCTATGGATGTTCGAGTCCCTTATATAAAATAGTATTTGCATACAACTTACACAATCCTCCCATACACTTTGATCTCTAGATTATTTATAATACCTAATACAATGTAAATGCTATATAAATAGTTGTTATACTATTTTTTGTTTACACTATTTTTATTTTCATAGTTATTTTTTTCAAATATTTTCCATTTATAGTTGGATGAATCTATGAATGCAGAACCTACAGACACGGAGAGCTGAATGTATCTAATAAGAGACTTGTATCCAGACTATACAAATAACTCTTACAAGTCAATAATAAACAGGTTAATTTAATTAGATAAAAATAATATGAACATATTTACATTAAAAATTTATATATATTTTATAAAATTTTACAATTTTGATGTACTATATAGGTATATTTATATACTATATGCCTGGCACATATTAAGTACTCAAGAGTTAGGTATAATTATTATTAAATTCCTAAATTATTTGAGTATTAACAAGGAATGATATTTTCTGTAGAATGCCTACAGCTATGTGACCATATTTTCCAAACCAAATACAGATTTGTTAACTTCAAACCCTCACTCCCTCCCTCCCTCTCTTCCTTTCTTTCTTCCTTCTTCCCTCCCTCTCTCTTCTTTCCCTTCCTTTCCTTTTTCCTTTCCTTTCCTTTCTCTCTGTCTTCTCTCTCTCTCTTTCTTTTTTAGAATTAGAGGAGAATTCCTAAAGTGAAAGCAAGTTTATTAGGAAAGTAAAGGAATACAGAATGGCTACTCCATAGGCAGAGCAAGCCTACTTCAACTCCATTTCTGAAAACCAAAAATTATTTCTCAGTTTGGTAAAATAAGCTCTGACACACACACACACACACACACACACAGTGTAAAAATCTAGTATACATAATTATATAACAAAACATAATTATAATCTCCCAAATTAGAAAATGAGTAAAGAATCTGAATTAGACATTTCTCCAAAGAAAATATACAAATGTCATTTCAGAAGATGCTCACATTATTGTCATTGGAAAATGCAAATGAAAATCATGAGGTGTCACTTCCCATCCACTAGGATAGTTATAATAAATAATCAGTAACAAGTTAGGATGTGGAGAAATTGCAACACTCATTCATGTCTGGTGTGAATGTAAAGTGGTTCAGCTGCTTTGGAAAACATCTTGACAGTTCCTCAAAAGGTTAAACAGAGTCACCATATGATGCAGCAATTCTACTTCTAAATATATACCCAAGAGAATGGAAAACTTATGTCCATGCAAAAACCTGTACATGAATGCTCACAGAGTAATATTCATGGTAGCTAAAAACGGAAGCAACCAAAATGTCCATCAGTGAATTAATGGATAAAAAATGTGGCATATCCATATACTTGATATTATTTTTGGTCATCAAAAGGAATGAAATTCTGATACATGGCACAACATGGATGAACCTTGAAAACATTATGGTAAGTGAAAAAAGCCAGACACAAAAGGCTACACAGTGCGTTTATATAAAATATCCAGAATAGGCAAACCCATAGAGACGGAAAGTTGATTAATAGTTGTTAGAGGTGAAGAAATGGAAGGGATCATTTTTAATGAGTATGGGATTTCTTTTGGGGGCCAACGAATGTTTCAAAATCAGACAGAGGTGGTGGCTGCAAAACTCTAAAAATATATTAAAACCCACTGAACAGTACACTTTAAAAGGGTGCATTTTATGGCATGTGAATTATATACAAATCAAGCTGTTATAAAAAAAGAACATCATGGAAATGATTGTTAAAGGAAGTGTAGCTGCTTATGATGAAGAAAGCAACAGTGCAAACAAAAATACAGATAAGGAGACCATATTTCTCCACGTCAGAGAAACAACCTTGATCCTGGCCATGGAAACAGACAAAAGAGGTTAGACTGTGGAAATATAATCAAAGGAGAAAGCAACATATGTGGGACATAAGAGAACTAGCTAAGCTTAACATATTACACCAAGGTATTGTTCGTAAGACCAAACAGCTGGTAGTACCAATGACAGAAAACTAAGGTGGAAAGTCCCAGTGAAGGTCCTGGGGAAGACAGGAGTTTTATTGAGCTGTTCTAATTTTCATTTTTATTTTATTTTTATTTATTTATTTATTTATTTTTGAGACCGAGTCTTGCTGAGTGCAGGCTGGAGTGCAGTGGCGTGATCTCGGCTCACTGCAAGCTCCACCTCCCGGGTTCACGCCATTCTCCTGCCTCAGCCTCCCGAGTAGCTGGGGCTACAGGCGCCCACCACCATGCCTGGCTAATTATTTTATTTTATTTTAGTAGAGACGGGGGTCTCACTGTATTAGCCAGGCTGGTCTCGATCTCCTGACCTCGTGATCCGCCCACCTCGGCATCCCAAAGTGCTTAGGATTACAGGCGTGAGCCACCGCGCCCAGCCGAGCTGTGCTTATTTTTAGTTTCTTTAAATTATCAAGTGGTAACAGTCTAAGTATGGATTATAAAGATCTTTTTTCTAGTAAGAGATAAAGAAAAGAAGAATTAAGATTAGAATATCAGCTAGACAGTCATTCATGCTTGAACATTAGCTGAAACTTAAGTGTGTACAGTGAGCTTACCAAGTAGGTCTCAAGGAAGAGAGGAAGCAGCCCCATCACCTCATTCTTGGGTGATACAAATAATCACCTTCTCATTCCCTCACTCCTTTTCTTCAAGCAGCTGTCTGTGGCATGTGGGTAGCATAGTTTGAAGTGTAGCAGGTGTTTGTAATTTCCTTTCTCAAGGTCACAGGTGACTCTGCCAGTGCACTACAAAAACCACAGCTTCTGGGCCCCTTTCTTCCCACCAAACCCCAAGATCCCCTTCTCACATCCAGATTACTCTGTTACTTACATATCTTTAACCCACTCCACAGCTATTAGAACTGAAGTGCCCCTCTTCCCAGGAAACGGACTAAGATTCTATCCACTAGCCTCAGATCGTTATCTGTTTGAAACTTCTTTGTGGGTTGATGGAATGTTTTCCAAGAAATGTTTTAGAAATTGGCTTTCTTAGATAACTTCCATGGTGGATTTATTAAGAAGGAGGAAATCAAGGTCATCATGCTCTTTTTAGCTGACATTCTGTTCAGCCTTTCCAGTGGTGCCTGTTGTCTCCAACCTCATTGTCACACTCCCTGCCTAATCCCACTGAAAGTTACAGTTACCTTACAAAGATCAGATGAGATAATATACAGTATGTAGCAGGGCTTTTAAAAATATACAGTGTTTCATAAATGCTAACTGCTGTTAATACTACCTAAACTGCTCTCAATTTTCACAAAATTTGCCTTGTGTCACTGAATGACATTAGAGTTTAATGGTTTATTCACATAAACTGAGTCTGCTTTTAGAGTTAATAGTTTTGGCTCATTTATCATAATGAATTAACATATTAAATCTAAATGGTTCTAGAAGATGCTTAAAGACCTTTTGTCTGTTTTCTCATTGGCAAAAGGTGATGATGATAATAATTTATCTCATAGAATTATTATGACATTCAAGTGAGATTATCTACTTTGCACAATATATAGTAGGTGCCCAATAAATATTATCCAATTCCTGAAGTTCTTCAAATTATCACAGAGGAAAGGTGTTTTGTAGTAAAATATTTCTGTAGAACACTCACAGCTATAAATGTGATCATATTTTCTAAATCAAATGCAGATCCACTAACTGGAATTCCTCTGCTGAAAACCAATATTTATTTTCAGATTTGGTAAAATAAGCTCTGAATCCAAAAAGTGCTTCCAGAGAAGTCTGCATGTGTTGCCATAAGATAGTAGCAGCCAGAGATATGCTGACAAGAAAACTTTATGAAGTTTGATTTCAAATACAGAATAAGAAGGGTTTTTCCCTCCCTAGGGATTTATCTTACTTAATCTTTATGCATCTAGCTAATCTGCGACCCAATTATGTAGTTATGCCAAGGGTATCTGTGTTAGTGACTGCCATGAGGCTATCTCTGTCAAAGACTAATCTCACTGCTGGGGACACTGAGATGACAGGATAGAGTACCAGAAGAAGATGAAACTTGGTGAACTTACATGTTTATCATAGCAAAAAAACAATCTATGGAACATTAGTAGTGGCAGATGGTAGATGTCCATCTAGGCAGGAAAACCAGGGTACTAGTAGTTTGATAATCTTTGATTAAATTTCTCCCCAAATAGAAAGTAATGCTCCATAACAATGTGCGTTAAATTTTTTCTTTTCCAAATAATTGTTTCTTTCATTTCATGGCCTGTTAACTCAAGGTTTGCTTGCTGCTAGTGACTATATTACTGCTTCCTTAGAGTGGTCAAATTTTATTTTCGTTTTGGGAAAGGGAAATTTTAAGTAACCACTATATCTTATTTCAAAGGCATGCAGTAAATGCTTTGTTAAAGTACAATACAACACTGAAATTACTGTTAAGTAATAACACTCCCCAGGCAAAATTACTTAAAATAAAACTTAAGTTGCCTGCAGGAAAAAAAAAAATGCTGCCATTTTGATTTTGTGCACTGTTTAATATTTTCTACTGTTTTGAATAAAGAAAACTTAGATGAGGCATTATAAAACTTGTCAATGTTACAAAGTTTGGAAGAGAGCTATTACCATAGTTGAGAAAATCAAGATTCAAAAGAATATTGACAAGCAGGTTAGTGAGTCAAAAATGAATCTATGAAATTCAGTAAAAATAAATGGACAACTTTGCAGTTAGGGTTAAATAGTAATAACTAATGGCCGAGAGAGTACCGTGTGTTAGACACAGTATTTAGTACTTGAAACAACAGAATAATATTAATAAGGCAGACACTATTCTCATCTTCTTTCCAGATATAAGGATAGTATGAGGCACAAATATATAAATAATGAGAAGATCTGTCTTGACGGCCTATCTTTAAAACATCAAGGAGTTATGGTAGGTCACAATTCAATAACAAACAAAATATCCAGATAGTAGAAACCAATAATACCACTACATTTTTTGTATTATAATTGGAACATTAAGTCTAGTTCTAAATGCCACTTTTCTGAAGAACATAAACAAACTGGAAAGGAATGAATACTAAGAGAAGTAAAAAAAAAAAAAAAAAAAAAAAGGACATAGCCTAAAAAAGAGAAGAACAAGATGAAACTGATGTCCTCAAACATTTTAAGAGCTATATTTACATAAGAGGAAACTTATTTGTACTACAATGATCTAAATGCAGAGCAAAGCTAATATACTAATTATGTGTAGCAAAGAACAAAACTTGAGTAATTAATGCACACAGTGTTCTTAACATAGAACTAGTTTTTATATTTTCCCCAAAAAGAATGTATCCACAAGTAAGGGTACACTTTCTTTAGTAACTACTGATACTCTTTTCATATGCTGAACTTAAATGACTAGAAACATACTAGAAATGTCTCAATACTCTTATCACAATATTCCAATATTAGTAGATAACACAGTCTCTGAAAAACTCTTGATGGAAATCTCAATAACTTCAGAGGCTTTTATGTAACATGTTAAGAGAAAATAACTTCTTGGCTCTATATTTATTACGTGTGTGATCCTAGGGAAGCCTCTCTTCACTTTTCAGTGCCTCAGTTTCAAATTTATAAAATGGAAATAATAATATCTACCAAATAGAATTATGCAGAATAAAAGTAGGCATAGATATCAGAACTATATACTGGTAACACAGTGAGTGTTCAATACATGTAAGCCTTTATTATATCATTAATGTTCACAACAAAGCACTACTAAGTTTAGTAATTTAATATTTATATGTTGCCCAGGCTGCAATACAGTGGTGTGACTGTAGTTCACTGCAGTCTTGAAATCCTGGGCTCAAGTGATCCTTCTGCTTTAGCCTCCAGAGAGGCTGGGACAACAGGTGCATGGCACTGCACCTGACTAATTTTTTAAAAAAAAATGTTTTTAAGAGACAGGTTCCTGCTGTGTTGTCCAGGCCAGTCTTGAACTCTTCCCTCAAGCGATCCTCCTGCCTTGGGAGTGCTGGTATTACAGGTATGTGCCACTGCACCTGCCCCTTTTCTTATCTTAGAAAAAATAGTGAGAATTTATGAAATGAAGAAAACAGATTACTGGGTGTTCATTCAATAGAACTCTAGGCAGCCTGACCAGGGTCCTCCCTCTTTCACACTATACACTACACGTGTTCTCCAACCCATCTGCTGGCTAAATTGCACAGATATCTGGATCCCACATCCGGCTGCTTAGCATTGTTTATCAAGCACTGATTTTATGAAGGTGGAGAGACTGGGCCCTATAGTGAAGAGACTTAGATTCTGATCTACCGACAACAACTAACCTATGCCCACTTATTAAGCAGCATGAAGTTTTCAACAAAAATGGTGGTGGCGTTAACTGTCACACTATAATATAGGGAAGTGAATTCTAACTGAATCCTAAGAATGAATAAAATGATAAGTGAGCATTCAAAGGATGACCACTAGAGATGTGCTTCATTTTTCTGCTCTAATATATTGTCTTTGAGCAATACGAGCAGCTGAAAAAGATTCACAGAACTTTAGACCCAAAAGTTGACTTTAAGATCAATTTTTTCAACTCTCCTCATTTTAGCAATTAGAAAAGTAAGTCTCTTGGTAAGAGACCTTGCACAATCGACCTACTCTACTCCTTTGTCAAATGCTAAAACTCAGTTTGCATCTTTCTCCTGCCTCATTCATACTGCTGGATCTTTCCTTCCATCTGATAAATATTTATTTTGAATGGAATACTGTTGTATAATTATGCAAACTGTACTTTTCACTTTCACAGAACATGGAAAAAGAAATATTTATTTCACATTCTATATAGGTTTATCTCATCGTAGTTCTTTTGGCAAAATGCTTTCTTTTCTGAAATGAGTCAGTAACATATCCACAGGGCTAAATTAATTGCTATTCTATTTTCCATCTCCTCTCATGATGAGCCTCTTGAATTGCTTCTGATTCACCATGCCTCCTAGTGTGACCATCCAGCTTCCTTTCTGGGCCCTGCTCTCATTCTCCCAGAGTTAGCATAAAAACACCCTCCATTTCCATACTTGCATTGGTTTCCGAGATGCTACATTATCCCTGATCTCCTGCCTCCTTTTCTACATTTTGTCTTCTTTGAGGGCTCTTCTTCCAACTTTTAAAATATGGACACACATCCAGGCTGTCCCTCTGTTCTTATTTATTTTTAGTTTCATCATATATGTATTTATTCATTTAAGCAGTATCCAGTGAAAGCCTATAAGTAGTGGTGAGTAAGATGGACATGGTCTATGCTGTCATGGAACTTACATCCAACTGAGGAAGACCAGATAAGAAAATAAATTAAAAAAATTCCAAATTGGGATAACTGCTGAGAAAAAAACAAGGTGTAATAATAAAGACTAATGGGGGTGAAGGAAGGTCTTTTGAAAAGTTAACATTTACCTGGGATCTCAAGAAAAAGCCTATTATGCAAAAGCTTATGTATATTCAGGGGCAGAGAGACCAAATATTCGAAGGTCTATGGGTGAGTGGGAGAAAGGTTACTTATGCTCAAGAAACTCAGAACAGAGTAACATAGGATGATGCTGAAGAGATAGGCAGAGAGCAGATCACGCAAGGTCCTATAGGCCCTGGGAAAGGGTTTGGGTTTTATCCTAAACATAAGGAGAAGTTACTGAGGGTGTTAAGCAGGAGGTTATCCCA
The DNA here is from genome assembly GCF_001698545.2 of Rhinopithecus bieti. Classification (NCBI taxonomy): domain Eukaryota; kingdom Metazoa; phylum Chordata; class Mammalia; order Primates; family Cercopithecidae; genus Rhinopithecus; species Rhinopithecus bieti. The sequence goes on from NW_016806325.1 coordinate 1,499,890, forward strand.
TTCTGATTTACATTTTTAAAAGATCACTTCGGCTATCATCACTTACAGAACTTATGAATAAGATGATCAGATATTTAGGGTTGCCCCAGATAGTTCCAGTTCATGCCTATTGTCCTGGCGTAACTGAGCTTCTGCACTGATTCCAGGGAAGAGTAACAATATGCAATAAATAAATACGCACATAAATAAAACAAACAAACAAACAAAAAACAAAAAGAAGAAAGAAAATTGACTAAGACACAAGCCAGCTGTGGGAGGCAACATTCACCAGGTTTCCTTGTTCCTGATCTCCTTGACCTAACTGGGACCCTTGGGTCCTCCCTTTGATTCTTGACCTAGTTTTACGTCTCAAGCTTGAAATATATTCTTGTCCTTCATATCTGGCTATCTCCTGTAATTAAATAATATTCAGCAGCTGGTATACAGAAATATATCGAGGTCCCATTTGCATAAACTCATTTATTTCTCATAACATTCCACAAGGTAGGTATTATCCCCATTTACAGATGAGCAAACTGAAGCACAAAGAGGTAAAGAAACGTGACTAAAGACAAACACAGCCAAAGAATCAGCACTCGACACCAAGTAATTTGGTTCTGGAATCAGTGTTCTTTACTTTGAACATTGCTTCTCTATGTGAGAAACCATAGGCATATTTAGGAACTGCAAATAACTCAGTGGCCAGAGTGAGTACTGGGACAAACTGGAGATAAGTTTAGAAAAGTAGCCGAAGGGTTTCAAATGACATACGAAACAATTAGGTTTTCATCTGGCAGGTGATGAGGTACACCACAGGATCTTAAATACATGATCATATTTTTGGTTTGGACAAATAGTTCTGTGGAAGAGATTTCAGAGGTGGGTAGGAGGAGAATGGTTCCTGACTCAGCTTTTTCTAAAGACTCTGGACCTACGCCTCCTTCCCGGATGGGGCCTTTGGATGCCTATTGTGAAGAACCTGCACGCAATTATAATACTTGACTTCCCATAACCTAAGCTCGGGCCTTCCAACAATGGGATCCTCCTTTTGAACTATACAAGTTTTCCTTTGAGTCCCTTTCATCAGGTCTCATCTCCAAGTCTTTTTTATAAGCATATCTCTATTTCCATTTCCAGATTGATCCCGAGAGTCCCCTTGTTCAAATCCTTATCACCACAAATGTCGATTTCTGTAGCTTCACAGCTCAGTTACCTTCTTCCTATCACCACCACCTGCAATTTCATGAGCTGCTTTTATTTAATCCTTTTAAAACATTACTCCCTTGATCATATTATTCTCATGATCAAATGCCTTACTACTGCTTATACAGAGTCTTAACTGTTAACCTAACATTCAATGATCTTTATAAATCATGCCCAAATCACATTTTATAATCTTCCACTATCTCATCTACGCTGCTGCAGTCAAATTTTCTACCCATCTATAAACTCTGTGTACACAGTGTGCCCTTCTATGATCTTTGGTCACACTGTTACTCTGGTTTAGCAAATCTTATTGTTTTAAAAATCTCATCCTTTCAAGATCTGGTTTAGCACTTTCCAACTCTAAACAGCCTTCCTAAACCACTTCAGTCCTGGGAATTCCTACAGCACTCAAAGCCTTACACCATATTCCTATACTTGGGCACAAACTGCCTCAGTAACATGACATCCCTTCCGTTATTGCTCTGAATTTTTTATTCATTTCATATATTACGGTTTAGTTGTTTACAGATCACTTTTCTAATGACATCAAGAACTACTCAAAGACACATTATCTATCTATCTATCTATCTATCTATCTATCTATCTATCTATCTATCTATAGATATGATATCTAAACACCTGTAAAATCATGTTTTATGGTTTTTTGGTATTTCTACTTTTCCCATAGTACTTCCATACCTCTCCAGTGCTTGGTATGGTACTACTGTCCTATGTATATTGCATATCTAATGTTTCCTGATAATTTAGAAAATTCAATTTATGCTGCTGTTATATCTTCCAGTAGTATAAAATTTTCAGAATTTTAAGAGTTTCTCAGGTAGAAAAATTTAGCAAAGCTGAAAAGAAATGGAGGGAAAAAAGTCTAAGAAAACATAAATGCCAGCAGGGTACGCTAATGGGGAAAAAATCAACATAAGTTTCATAATTTATAATGTCTGGAGAAATAAACTGATGTGCATATACTTAAAAATGTTATATTATGGAAGACTATAAGTGGTTGTTAAAGAAAACATATTTTGCATTTATATTTGAATTTCAATAGAACTGCTTTGAATTGCTACTTTATTGATAAGTGAAAACAAGTTCTTTTATGACAAGTTATAAAAGCTTATAGTTTATTAGTTCCCTCTCCACCCTGCAATTACCTACAGGAAGAGATTGGTCATGGCTTCTACTTTATGAGTTTTATAGGGGCCCATTCACCCCAGTTTACATACTATGAATTCTTGGAAAATGCAATAAATTATAGAAAATAAAGTGCTTCCTTTGAATAAAGGACATTTCACTTGAACTCATACATGTATCTACATGTAAGCTGTCCCAATTATTATGTTAAAATATGAAACAGCCATATTTTACATGAATATATGTATAAAGTATACAAAAGTATAATAGTGCAATAGGTGGCACTCTTGTGAATCTACAGAATGGGCTAAACAAGGATAACAATCTAACAACAGTCACAACTCAACAGTTGTTGAGTAGGTACAGATATATAATCCAAGAGATTCAGGACAAAATTTAATTTATATGATTCAGATCAATATATTTATGAATAAGTTTAGTGTTAATGGCAAACAACATTACAAACATCTCAGAAATATTTCAGAATAACAAAATAAGTCTAACGCATATTAAAGTTTACTACTGATGAAAAATCATGTGACAAAAATTCATTCAGCCCTTGGAAAACTTTGAAGAAGGGTAACTGCAGAAGAAATAAATTAATAGCTTTTAAAATTGGTCTTATAAATATGAAGAATAATGAATCAACATTTAAATTTCCGATCAGGTTAGGATGCTTTAAATTCTAATAATTAAAAGAATACTTAAGACAAAGACACATGGCACGTGTTTCATAGTTGGTATAATCCTGATGAGACAGTCTGGATTTTATTTCAACCTGTTGTGATAGATGTGTAGGCCTCTGTGAAAATGCAAGCTGTAATTTTATATACTGCCCAAAATCTATTTGCTAAAAGAAGCTTTGTTCTCTCTACCAGGGGTTACAGGGTCACCGAATAAAAACTAAAAATATTAATATTAGTGTTACAACTTTGGAATGTAGGAGCTGTACAAAAATTTAAGTTATTCATTCGAATAGGCCATATTGACGTCATTTGAATTTTATCATATTAGTTTTCACTGGAAGAGATTCAAAAACAATACTACTCAAGACACTAGAAATTATATATTCAGTATGGCTTATCATGTTTCAATTTATTTTACATGTATATTAATTCTGCCAGAAAATGTGAAAAGCTATGGGATTTGCCATGCGTATGACTGTACACTGAAAGGTAGATATGTTTTAACTATGTTCCTGGGGGAATACTTCCTTATGCTAGTGGCCATTTCCCTTTGGTTTGCAAATAAGTCCTTCATTTAAAGTAAATACAGGACTCAAACTTGTGCTGACTTAACAATTAACTAACTTTTACACCTGCCTTTTAGGGTTCAGACAATAACCTCTGATTAATCTGAGGCTGATTTTATCCTTAACTTACTATAAGCGATACGCAGCTGCAGAGGGACTAATTCTTAAAGTGGCACGATGTAAGTCTTTTCGTATAATCTAACATCATGATTATCTCATGTCTTATTTACTTTTTCTATTATCAATAGTACAGTGTCTGAATGAATATCGTTCAGGACAAAAATGAGTGAAAAGAAAGCCACACATTTAACCATCAAAACTGACCTAGGACACCAGGTATAAAGAAAATAAAACAATATCTATAATATACGAGCAGGCCACATAGGTTCCTTACACAAGAGAATGACTAGCAGTCTGATAACCAATGTCTCTTCTGCAATACTAAATGCCAGAATGCAAAGATAATCAATTTCCACAATGTTCTGAGGAGAAAAGGTTATGTTCAAGTAATTAAAAATCCTGGCAAGCTGTCTAATAGTAAAGGCAACTGACAAGTATTTAAAAATATGTAGACTCAGATAATTCACTTCCCATTTTCTAATTCTTGAAGAACAACTAGAAAATGTACTCTGAGGTATAAACAAAATTAAGAGCTCAGCATGCCAAAAAAAAAAAATTAAGTGATTATAGACAGTTAAAATAGAGGTTTGATTCTTTTCCTGGAGGGGTGTCATGTCATGTCATGTGGAGATTTTTTTTTTCACTTTCTATTAAAGGTATCTCAAAAAAACAAATATGGTACTATTTCTAAGAAAGAAAAAAACCCAAACAAAAAAAAAAAAAAATCAAAACAAAAGGAAACAAGTAAATTAAAAAGAGAGTGAGAGGTGACGTGGAACAAGGGGACAGAGGTGGTTTTGTTCTCAGGCTGATCTTTATTTACTGAAGGGACACTGGATTATATTATAGTACTATAGAATCAACCTCAAGTTTGATTGACCATAACCATATATTTACTGTAAACTTCATTCAGAATTCCAACTTGGAATGTTAAGAAACATACTGGCGGGGCGTGGTGGCCCACACCTGTAATCCCAGCACTTTGAGAGGCCAGGGCAGGTGGATCACGAGGTCAGGAATTTGAGACCAGCCTGACCAAGATGGTGAAACCCCATCTCTACTAAAAATACAAAAATTAGCTGGGCGTGGTAGCGCACGCCTGTAATTCCAGCTACCTAGGAGGCTGAGGCAGGAGAACTGCTTGAACTCGGGAGGAGAAGATTGCAGTGAGCCAAGATTGAGCCACAGCACTCCAGCCTGGGCGACACAGCGAGACTCTGTCTCAAAAAGAGAGAGAGAGAGAAAAAAAGAAACATCTTTCCTTTGAAAAGAGGTCTGATAAATTCTCATCTGCTCATTTCCCTCACCCATTTAATGGCTGCAGCTAGCATATAGCACTCTCCTAGAACTGCCATTTATGGCAGCACTTGGAGCAAGCGGGATGTGGGCGTGAAAATGGGTAAAGAAGTAAGCTGGGAATCCAGGGTTAAGTCTGGGGTCGAGAAGTCACTCAGGGTCCCAGCCTCAGCTAGTCTAAAATCCTGGCTCACTCCCTTTCTGTTTTTTTCTCAGGCTCTCACAGATACTTAAATCACGGTATCTCTTCTTTTTGGGTCAGCAGAATACAAAGTTTGGGGCTACAAATATCCCACTTTGATACATACTTAGACAGACTCCTTTTTTCCTCCCTATCCTAAACATTTTCTTCTCCTAAGCCCTTTAAAGAAAATAAGAGGGGGCGGAGCAAGATGGCCGAATAGGAACAGCTCCAGTCTCCAACTCCCAGCGCGAGTGACACAGAAGACAGGTGATTTCTGCATTTTCAACTGAGGTACTGGGTTCATNCGTTATGCACATGTACCCTAGAACTTAAAGTATAATAATAATAATAATAATAAAAAGAAAATAAGAGAATATAGGTTCAAGGATGAAAATTAGGTAAAATTACATTTCTGTGAAAATCAGACTTTACCTGTCCTGGTCTGGGACCAGAGAGCGTTGGGTAATAATAATGAACAGACTTACGATTCTATTTAGAGGTGATGGAGAAAGGGCAAAGATTAAGTATTGGCAAGCCGGGGGGCTGTCAGGGAGAGAGGTAGTAACATCCTTAGTTTGTAGCAGAGACACAGAAGGAGAAGAGCAGCCAATCCTTTCTCAAAAAAATACATCAAAAAGGACTGAGTATATTATTCAAATATATTAAAATAATAAATTTTTCTTAATTGCCATCTTTAATTTTTTAATACTAAGGAATAAAATTTATAATCATGTTACGGCTACTCTTTTAGCATATTTACTAAACGATAACTGAAACATACATACTACAGTCAAGTACTTTTTAATGAGTATGCTAATTCCTCATGTACTGGTCTTTTCTGGAGTCCCACATATTAAGTTATCAAACATGTTAAATCAATCATAGGGATTTATTACAAATAGAAAAGAGAGTCAATTTGCTACTGAGGCATATATTAATCATCAACACAATTCAAATACTTTAATATTATCTTTATTTATTTAGTTTGGAGATGGTGTCTTGCTCTGGTGCCACGCTGGAGTGCAGTGGTGCAATCTCCGCTCACAGCAACCTCCACCTCCTGGGTTCAAGCGATTCCCCTGCCTCAGCCTCCTGGGTAGTTGGGACTACAGGCGTGCACCACCACGCCCAGCTAATTTTTTGTATTTTAGTAGAGACAGGGTTTCACCATGTTGGCCAGGATGGTCTCGATCTCCTGACCTTGTGATCTGCCCACCTTGGCCTCCCAAAATGTTGGGATTACAGGCATGAGCCACCATGCCCGGCCATCTTTATTTTCTGAATTGGTACAGTTTAAATATCCCTAATCCAAAAACCTGAAATGTGAAATCCTCCAAAATCTGAAACTTTATGAACATTGACATGACTTTCAAAGAAAATGTTCATTGGGACATTTTGGATTTCTAATTTTTGGCTCAGGGATGCAGGAAGTATAACACAAATGTTCCAAAATTTGAAAAAGACCAAAATCCAAAACACTTTTGGTCCCAAGCATTTTGGATAGGGGATACTCAACTTATTACCAAATCTTTCTCACAGCAGGAAATGGAGAATCACAGGAAGTACTTGGAAGACTCATGAATACAAAGGATAAGAAATAAGAGTAGGACTAGGGAATGTACAGTGTACTCTATATCATCTTAAGAGTCTTTTAATTGCAAACTAGCAACTAATATATGTTTCACACAAATATTATATTTAGAGACTAAAAGGGAAATCTAATTCTCTTCCTTTTATTAATAAAACTTTTTAAATATAGTGAATAGATGCTGTAATTGTTAAATGCCTTTTGTTGAGAAGAGGGATAAAAGATAAGACTTCAGTTCTGTAATAATAAAGCAAAGTAACCTGTAAGAGAAATGAAGCATAATGGCCTTTTTTCACTATTATAAAACATTCACTTTAAATAATGATGCTAGTGCACAAAATAACATTCATTTTAGAAGGGTAAAATCAATTTGTACAAATATTTACATTACATTATCAAAACTATAAATTATCTCTAAGTTAACAACATTAATATAAACCAATCTTGCAGGGATATAACTTTCGGCAAAAGGGAGGTTGTAAGAGCTTTCTACAATGGCACTGTAACTATAACCAGTATAATCTTGCAGTTTCTTAACACTTTTAACAATGCAGCAACAGACTGTCTTACCATTGGTGCTGTATCTACCTGATGGTTACAAGGCTTTCTGTCTTTGCTGATAATCCCTGTGGAAAGAAAACATTGTGAATATTTGGTTATTAAGCCTGTCCATTTCATGTTGAAAATATTTATGCCATTTTAGTGGAAAAACATTTATTATGACTCACACAGCTTTCAAGAAAAAAGTCTCACTCGGAAGGCAGGATCCTTTTAAGATGTATCATGAATTCTTTGGTCAGAAACAGTTGGTGAGTTTAGCTAAACTGACTCAAGGTTAACTAAGCCTTTTTTCCCATTCAAGTGATGTCTAGCAATAGTGTAAGATGCGTCCATATCCTGCTCTCAGCTCAAAAATCACACCATTATCCGGGCTCTGCTGCTTTTCTTCTATGAAAGTTTTATTTCTGATTCAAGGATATGAAGTTTTTAAAAAGAAGTATTACAAGGGCTATGAAGTGAATCACCACTGTCTTATTTTTTCAAAAGAATAAATACATCCATCTGAATTTCTCTTTGATCATCTGACTTCCTACTATGACATACTCTATTTATTCAATCACCATGAGTATCTGAAGAAAAATGTTCCCCTGATTCCCTCCTTTAAAATGGTAACACAGACAGCTAATCTCGAGAAATATTCTTTTACCATGTGTGGATTTATCTTTTTGTTCTCAATGTTCTCTACTGCATTTCTTTGTAATAAACAGCCTTTCAGGACGTGACACAGGACATCTCATCTGTAAAGACACTGGTTCAAAGTCTAACTCAAGTTAAAAATGAACACAAGTGTGGGTCTTGTTTAATTCCTAATTTCTGTCTACCAGCAAACTAACCTATAATTTAGGATATTAACACAGTTTGTTCAAATAATGCTAAAGGTTGTCATATGCAGGACTAGAGGCAAGAACTACAATGTCTGTTAATAGCAATTAGTAAAATTCCTACTTTAAATATTAGTTCTTCTTCTAAAAGCATATGACTCATTTTTCTTAAAGTATGGTAAAGGATTAAGTGAGATCAACACAAACAATCATTTTCTATCCCTTTGCAAGAGTATTTTCAAAATGAATCATGAAACATGATTAAAGTAACAGTTTTTGTTTCATTAAATTTTTTTAACATTTATTGTTAGCCAGTGAAGTATAAAGCACTATACTACCTTCATTCAATTGACTAATATTTTTGAGTGGTTATTCTTGGCACCCAGTGATAAAAGATGAATATATTACAGTTTCTGACTACAAGAGTCTAGTAAAGCATGGATATCCTTTTTTGAAGAACTACCACAGAGCAAATTAACAGAGTTTCATCTTAAGTGTAATAAAATCTTTAAGGTAATTTTGATGGAAAGACACTCTTCTTCATAGAGTAACACCAGTTTTGGGTAAATTTCTTTTTTTAAAGGGTACAACATGCAGGCAAATACTCAAGTAATGTAGATTCCTATTGTAAGATTTTAACAATACAGAAGCATACAGAGAATAAATTGAGAAATCCCAACTTTGTCAGCCCCTACAGTCTCACAATCCTAGCTGCAACCACTGAGAACTGTGTGGCATGGCAACTGGCTTTCAATGAGAGTGGTCATGCCAGAGTTCAGCAATTAACAACATCTTACACACGTCTTCTTGCTATTGTAATCTGACTACTATAAAATTGACCTAGGCTGATTATCGATTTTTAAATTCTTATCTAAATAGAAAGTAATTTTAATTGGAGAAAAGGAACTTTAAAATAATAAAAACCAAAGCAAACCAGGAAAAAATCTATATACATAGTTTATACAATAACAAGAAAAAAACCAAAAAACTCTACAGATTTTAGAGTTTCAATTTTAGGATAAGAATGTTTTGAAAATTAGAATTTCAAAAAGTGGATTATCCAAAGTTATAATCTTAGTTTTTTTTTTTTTTTTTTTTTTTTT
>NW_016806325.1:1509577-1518649 GCF_001698545.2 Rhinopithecus bieti
CCCGCCACCTCGCCCGGCTAGTTTTTTGTATTTTTTAGTAGAGACGGGGTTTCACCGTGTTAGCCAGGATGGTCTGGATCTCCTGACCTCGTGATGCGCCCGTCTCGGCCTCCCAAAGTGCTGGGATTACAGGCTTGAGCCACTGCGCCCGGCCTAATCTTAGTTTTAAATTTAGATTACATATATAAATAATATCATTTGGAGATACAATTATGCATGTTTGTTCAAGCTTGCAGTAAAAAATAAATAGAAAGGAATAAACTTTAGAAAAAATGTATCAAAATAACTTCCTATTTTAGGTAAATTTTACTTAAAAACCTATCTGTATCTCATTTTACTTTTATTAAGGTATAACAATTATTGAAAGCTTATAATAAATAGCTTGCTATAATGGATAGTATTAAATCTCTACTTAGCTAGGCCATGGTACCCAGATACTTGATCAAACATTATTCTAGATATTTCTTTGAAGGTTTTGGATGGAATTAACATTTAAATCAACAGGCTTTGAGTAAAGCACACTGCCCTCCATAATGTACGTGGGCCTCATTCAATCAGATGAAGGCCTTAAGAAAATGACAACTCACTTGACAGCGAGGGGATTCTGCCAACAGGCTGCCCTCTGACTGGAACTGCAACTCTTTCCTACGTCTCCCTCCTGTAGGCCTAACCTGCAGATTTTGGTCTCGCCAGCCCCCACAATGTTTGAGCCAATCCCTTAAAGTAAACCTTTCTCTCTCTATGGACTTCCTACTGGTTCCGTTTCTCTGGAGAACCCTAATAATACACTTACTTTCTGGTAAATATGAAATAAATAAAAATACTATTGTTTATACTCTAAATTATACATGTTATGTTCATTCAACATAATTGTGAAGGAATATAGTTAAAATGTTGATGTTATTATGAAATATTTTAAAATCTGCATATGTCCGAATGAACTCAGGAATATAGAATATAGGCAGAATAAATCGACCTATCAACAAATAAAAATGAAAAAAATTATAAAGGCAGTCTGTCAGCAGAATAAAGAATCAGTCAATCAATAAATATTACTGCTAGGTTGTCCAGTCTAACAATCTCTGCCTTTCAATGATTTGACTATTTACATTTAACGCAATTACTCATATGGCTTTGTTGAAGTTTAGAATTTTGCTATCTTACTGCATATCTTTTTGTTCCTTTCTTCCTCTTTTTCTATATTCTTTTGGAATAGTCAAATAGTTTTACTCTTCCATTTTATGTCCTCTGATGGCTTTTTAGCTACATCTCTTCATATTTTTTAATGGCTAATATAGAGATTGAACCATACAACTTTACTATACTTTGAATTAGAATTTTTTCTACTTCAAGAATAATACAAGCAACTTAAAAGTGTTAACCCCATTTATACAACCACATTTATGCTTTTGCTGCCTTGTATTTAACTTCTATATGTTATAAACACCACAATACATTGTCAGTATTGCTGTTTTAAACCGATATATTTATCTTTACTCCTTCTTACAGATCCAGGCTTTCACATAAGATCATTAACCCCCTGTTATTTTGTAGTGTAAGTCTGCTGGTGACTATGTTTTGTTTTTTCCTGAAAAATCTTTAGTAGGGATTCATTTACAAAGAATGTTTTCCTGGGTATTGAAATCTAGGTTAATAGCCATTTGCTTTTAGAAAATGATTTCATTCCATTACTTCTTATGAGAAGGAAGGTATCATTCTTACTATGATTTCCCTGAACCTAACACATTTTTTTCCACTCTGGTTGCTTTTGTACTTTTCTTTTTAGTTCAATCAGGAGGTATCTAGGTATGGTTTTATACACACACACACACACACACACACACACACACACACACACACGTGTATATTTATACTCTAAAGGAATATAAATTTTTCATTTTCTTCAGTTTAATTAGGCGGTACCTATGGTTTCATTTATATATATGTATATGCGTATGTGTGTATCCTTCTTGGATTTTACTAAGCTTTCAAATTTTTTTATTTATTTTATCTTATCTTATCTTATCTTATCTTATCTTATCTTATCTTATTTTATTTTTGAGACGGAGTCTTGCTCTGCCACCCAGGCTGGAGTGCAGTGGCCGGATCTCAGCTCACTGCAAGCTCCGCCTCCCGGGTTTACGCCATTCTCCTGCCTCAGCCTCCCAAGTAGCTGGGACTACAGGCGCCCGCCTCGTCGCCCGGCTAGTTTTTTGTATTTTTTTTAAGTAGAGACAGGGTTTCACCGTATTAGCCAGGATGGTCTCGATCTCCTGACCTCGTGATCCGCCCGTCTCGGCCTCCCAAAGTGCTGGGATTACAGGCTTGAGCCACCGCGCCCGGCCTCAAATTTTATTTTTTTAAATTTTATTTTTTATTTCAAAAGGTCTTTGAGGAACAAGTGGTGTTTGGTTACATGGGTAAGTTCTGTAGTGGTGATTTCTGAAATTTTGTGCATCTGTCACCCAAGCAGTGTACACTGTACCCAATGTGTACTCTTCTATCCCTCACCCCTGTCCCACCCTTTGCCCCAAGTTCCCAAAGTCCTTAGAATAAGAGTCTCCAATTCTATCCAGGTTGCTGTGAATGCCATTATTCCATTCCTTTTTATGACTAAGTAGTATTCCATGGTGTGTGTGTGTAGGTGTGTGTGTATGTGTATATATATGTATAAAGAAAATGTGGTGTATATACATATACTTGTTGATTGATGGGCATTTGGGATGGTTCCATATTTTTGCAACTGCAAATTGTGCTGCTATAAACATGTGTGTGTAAGTATCTTTTTTGTATAATGACCCTTTTTTTTTTTCTGGGTAGACGGTAGTGGGATTGCTGGACCAAAAGCGCTACTTTTATTAGGTTGGTACAAAAGTAATTGTGGATTTTGCTGATTGAAACTAATGGCAAAAACTGCAGTAACTTTTTCACCAACCTAATAGTTCTTTAACGAAACTCCACACTGTTTCCCACAGTGATTGTTCATGTTCACATTCCCACCAGCAATGCAGGAGTGTTCCCTTTTCACCGCATTTACACCAACATCTATTATTTTTTGATTATGGCCATTCTTGCAGAAGTAAGGGGGCATCACATTGCAGTTTTGATTTGCAGTTCCCTGATCATTAGTGATGTTGAGCATTTTTTCATATGCTTGTTGGCCTTCTGTATATCTTCTTTTGACAACTGTCAATTGTATATGCATGTCCTTAGCCCACTTTCTGATGGGATTGTTTTTTTTCTTGCTGATTTGTTTGAGTTCCTTGTAGATTCTGGATAGTAGTTCTTTGTCAGATGCATACTTTGAGAAGATATTCTCCCACTCTGTGCGTTCTCTGTTTACTCTGCTGATTCTTTTGCTATGCAGAAGCCTTTTAGTTTAACTAAGTACCATCTATCTTTGTTTTTGTTGCGATTGCTTTTGGGTTTTTGGTCATAAAGTCTTTGCCTAAGCCAGTGTCTAGTAAGGGTTTTCCGATATTATCTTCCAGAATTTTTATGACTCTGGGTCTTAGATTTAAGTCTTTCATCCATCTTGAGTTGATTTTTGTGTAAAATGAGAGATGAGGATCCAGTTTCATTCTTCGACATGTGGTTTGCCAATTATCCCAGCACCATTTGTTGAATAGGGTGTCCTTTCCTCACTTTTATGTTTTGTTTGCTTTGTCAAAGATCAGTTGGCTGTTAAGTATTTGGGTTTATTTCTGGGTTCTCTATTCTGTTTCATTGGTCTAGTATCAGTACTATGCTGTTTTGGTGACTATAGCCTTATAGTTTGAAGGTGGATAATGTGATGCCTCCACATTTGTTCTTTTTGCTTAATCTTGCTTTGGCTACATGGGCTCTTTTTTAGTTTCATATGAATTTTAGGATTGTTTTCTAGTTCTGTGAAGAATGATGGTGGCATTTTGATGCAAATTGCATTGAATTTTTTATTGCTTTTGGCAGTTATGGTCATTTTCACAATATTGATTTTACCCATTTATGAGCATGGGATGTGTTTCCATTTTTTTGGTGTCATCTGTGATTTCTTCCAGCAGTTTTGTACTTTTCCTTGTAGAGATCTTTCATCTCCTTGGTTAGGTACATTCCTAAGTATTTTATTTTATTTTTTTGCAGCTACTATAAAGGGGGTTGAGTTCTTGGTTTGATTCTCAGCTTGGTCACTGTTGGTGTTTAGCACTGCTACTGATTTGTGTACATTGATTTTGTATCCAGAAACTCTACTGAATTAATTTATCAGATCTAGGAGCTTTCTGGATAAGTCTTTAGGGTTTTCTATGTATACAATCATATCACCAGCAAACAGCGACAGTTTGACTTCTTTACTGATTTGAATGTCTTTCTTTCTTTCCCTTGTCTGATTACTACGGCTAGGACTTCCAGTATTATGTTGAACAGAAGTGGTCAAAGTGGGCATCCTTGTCTTGTTCCATTTCTCAGGGGGAGTACTTTCAACTTTTCCCTGTTCAATATAATGTTGACTGTAGGTTTGTCACCGATAGCTCTTATTATCTTAAGGTATGTCCCTTCTACATCAATTTTGCTGAGGGTTTTAATCATAAAGGACACTGGATTTTGTCAAATGCTTTTTTCTATTGAGATGACAATATTACTTTTATTTTTAATTCTGTTTAAGTTCTATATCACACTTATTGACTTGCATATGTTAAACCATCCCTGCTTGATCATGGTACATTATCTTTTTGATATGCTACTGGATTTGGTTAGCCAGTATTTTGTTGAGGATTTTTGCATCTATATTCATCAGGGATATTGGTCTGCAGTTTTTTTTTTTTTTTTTGTTATATCCTTTCCTGGCTTTGGTATTACGGTAACACGGGCTTCACAGAATGATTTAGGAAAGATTCCCTTGTTCTCTATCTTTTGGAATAGTGTCAAGAGGATTGGTAACAACTCTTCTTTGAATGTCTGATAGAAATCAGCTGTGAATCCATCTGGTCCTGGATTTATTTTTGATGGCAATTTTTTTTTATTACCATTTCAATCTTTGTGCTTGTTATTGGTCTGTTCAGAGTTTCTATTTCTTTGTGGTTTTATCTAGAAGGATAGCATATTTCCAGGAATTTATCCACCTCCTTTAGGTTTTCTGATTTTTGTACATAAAGGCTTTCACAGTAGCCTGGAACAATCTTTTGTTTCGGTGGGTTGGTTGTAATATCCCCCATTTCGTTTCTAATTGAGCTTATTTGGATCTTCTCTCTTCTTTTCTTGGTTCGTCTCACTAGTGGTCTGTCAATTTTGTTAATCTTTTCAAAGAACCAGCTTTTCATTTCATTCATATTTCGTATTTTTTTGTTGTTTCATTTAGGTCTGCTCTGATCTTTGTTATTTCTTCTCTTCTGCTGGGTTTGGGTTTGGTTTGTTCTTGTTTCTCTAGCTCCTTGAGGTATGACCTGTGTGCCTGTGCTCTTTCAGATGATTGTAGGCATTTATGGCTATGAACTTTCCTCTTAGCACTGCTTTTGCTGTATTCCAGAGGTTTTGACAAGTTGTATCACTATTATCATCCAGTTCAAAGAATTTTTAAATTTCCATCTTGATTTCGTTGGTGACCCAGTGATCATTTGGGATCAGTTTATTTAAATTCCATGTATTTACATGGTTTTGAGGGTTCCTTTTGGAGTTCCTTCATTTATGAAGCTTAGTTCCTCTGGATACAAAATTCTTGGCTGATGATTGTTTTGTTTAAGGAGGCTAAAGATAGGACCCCAATCCCTTCTAGCTTCTAGGATTTCTGCTAAGAAATCTGCTGTTAATCCGACAGATTTTCCTTTATAAGTTACCTGATGCTTTTGCCTCACAGCTCTTAAGATTCTTTCCTTCATCTTGACTTTAGATAACCTGATGATGTGACTAGGTGATGATCTTTTTGTGATGAATTTCCCAGGTGTTCTTTGAGCTTCTTGCATTTGGATGCCTGTATCTCTAGCAAGACCACGGAAGTTTCCCTAGATTATTCCCTTAAGTACGTTTTCCAAACTTTTGGATTTCTCTTTTTCCTCAGGAACACCAATTCTTCTTAGATTTGGTCATTTAACATAATACCAAACTTCTAAGAGGTTTTGTTCATTTAAAAATTTTTTTATTTGGCTTTGTCGGATTGGGTTAATTAGAAAGCCTTTTCTTTTAGCTCTTACATTCTTTCTTTTACTTTTGAGTCTATTGGTAAGACTTTCCAGGCCTCACCCAGCTCCCACGCATCCCAAAATGTCACTCTCATTCCCACTCTACCCCTCAGTAGCAAGGAGCTTATTTCCAGGCAGCCAGTGAGCAGGGTTGAGAACTTGCCCCAGGCTA
Organism: Rhinopithecus bieti; assembly: GCF_001698545.2. Classification (NCBI taxonomy): domain Eukaryota; kingdom Metazoa; phylum Chordata; class Mammalia; order Primates; family Cercopithecidae; genus Rhinopithecus; species Rhinopithecus bieti. The sequence continues at coordinate 1,515,899 of NW_016806325.1, forward strand.
CAAGCCTCTCCTCTGAGAAAGCAAGCAGGGCTTTCAGGTTTTGCACCTTCCCACCTGCTGTGGATTCTGTGCTCGTATCTGCACTCCTCATTTGCTCCCTCCTTCAGATTCTGTCCAGGAAACTTTGCCTTCAGTTGAAATTGTTATAAACTTGAGCTAGACGTTTCCTTCTCTTTATGGTCTTCCTCCAATTCCACTGGCGGCCCTCCCCAAGGACTCCTGCAAGACAGTCAGGAATGCAGGAATGGCTTCCCTGAGGACCAAGAGTGCCCACAGGGCTCTTCCCACAGCTTTCTCTACCCCTATATTTCACTCAGCTCTCTAAATTTGTCTGAGTTCCAGGTAAGGTCAAATCCTTTTCTGGTGATCTGGACCTGCAAGTTCCCCGGTGAGAATGTGTGTTCAGAGGTGGACATTCCCTCTCTCACACTTTGGGCACTAAGTTTTTCAGCCGTCTCACAGAGCCTGTAGCAGCAAGCTCCCTCCTCTAACAGATCTGTGGATTCTCTTAGCTTTTCTGGTATTTTCCTGCAGTAGTTCTTGGAGCAAAAGTTCACAATGTGATTCTCTGCACACTGCTCTGTCCGTCCAAGTGGGAGCTGCAAGTTAGTCCTGCCTCCTATCTGCCATTTTGAGACAGCATCAACACAGTTATGGAAACAAGCTTGAAATGCTGATGACGACTTCTCCTTGCTAAGCTTATGCCTATAGGTTGTCTTTAATTAGAGGAAAACTACTAGCCCATTATTTCTTCAAATATTTCTTCACCCACATTTTCTATTTTCCTTTTGCAATCCCAATTGCATGTTTATTCCATTTCATAGGGTCACACAGATCTGACTCTTTCTTATTCCCATGCCTCCTCTTTATCTTGTTTCAATTTGGATAATCTGCATAATTTTTATTGTTTTGCCCTCCAGTTCAGTAGTCCTTTCTTTTAAGGTGTCCTATCTGTTGTTATCTGCTGTTATCTGTTGTTACGCCCATCTAATGAATTTGCATTTTATCTGTTATACTCTTCAGATCTAGAGTATCCATTCATTCATTTTTCACGAAATTCTCCATCTTTGCACTCCTTTTGCTCATGGTTCCTCATGTTATTTAACATATATGTAACAGGTATTTTAAAATTCTTGCCTGCTAATTCCAACATTTTGATTATCTGCAGGATTCCTTTTATTCATTGTTCCTTTTCTTGCTTACGGGTCATTTATTTCTGCTAATTTTTATGCCTCAGAATTTGATTATAGGTTAGAACTGCTAGACATGTAATCAGTAGACTGAAATAGAAAACGTATTCCCTCAGAAAAGGTTCACCATTTCCTTTTTCAGAAACCTAAGGGGTAGATCTCTTTTCAAATCAGGAGTTGACTTGGGTTGGGACTGGGCTGTTGCTTAATTTCAATACACCTATTATAACTTCCCCCAAAATGAGATGAGTTATTCCTTCTAGGGGGACTTTGGGATTTAAACTTCTAGAGATTATGAGAACTCTCTCTGCCTTTCTCCCAGTTTCCTGTCAGTGTTTAAGCTGCAAAAGTCCTCCTGAGGAGAACTGATGGGCGAAGAGGACTGAGTGACATTTGGGATCTTTCAGATTCCCATCTACCATGCCAGTCCACATAGTACTTGGAAGTTCAGCTCATCTCTCCTTGCCTCAGCAGTAACTCTGCTTATAGAAGGCTTGCTCTTCTGCTTGCCTGGTTTCTATCTCAATAAATGTTCCCATGTATTAAAGTGACTGCTTGCCTTTACTTCTTGATGCAGTAGGCTTCATTTCTCTTTGCAATTTATTTTATTTAGAATTCTCTGTGACCACATCTCTTTGATGGCTTTTTAGTTTATGTGAGGTCTTCTCAATCATATGGTAACAGTGATGATCATTACAATGTACATATTAATTAGAAGCAAAACTCTACTTCCAATTAGTTATATTGTTGCTTTTAAAATTTCTTGTTTTGGTCTATTTCAGTGTATACTCCCTTTTTTTCTTGCCTGTTGATCTTGAATTTTTGTTTTCAATTTTACCAACACTTAAAATCTGCTATTAGTTACCTTCTGGATTCTAACAGTAATAAATACATTTATTATTTATCCAAATAAATTTATGTCTAAACCTCTCTCCAACCAAGATACTATACTTACCAATATCTCCTTGCTCCATATCAAGATTAAACTTTTAGAAGGCTTTTATTTCTCTATTCTTTTTATATAGTTAAGTTTAAAGAGACAAAATGCATGAGAATTTCCAGAAGTGCTAAGTGTGAATTTATGAAACAAAATGACATAGTGTAAGAAAACATCTAATCTTTTTCTCTATGCCTAACAGAAAAATCTAATGTTTTCCTCTGTCTTGAGATATCTGTTTCATTCAGTTGTCATTTGGTTACAGTATACTCTAAATCCTGGTATATCCAAATATGCCTTCCTTTGGATAAGAAACCCTTTATCTTGGTTGCCTATATGTTACTCCACTATCAGCCAGCTTCTAGTGTTTTAGATATGTCAAGTGCTCATCTGATTTTCTTTCCTATGTAAAGAACCTGTCACTCCTCTGTAGAAGCTTGTGATATTTTTCCTTTACCTAGGAAATCAGGAATTTCACCAGAGTATGGCTGAGTGCCTTTGTTATCATTCATCTTTTCCTGGGACTTGATAAACGCTTTGACCTGCAGAGTCTTATCATTCTTCTGCTCAGGGAAATTTTATCCTATTATTTAATTTTTTTTTTTTTTTTTTTTTTTTTTTTTT
>NW_016806325.1:1518978-1530173 GCF_001698545.2 Rhinopithecus bieti
CCCGCCACCTCGCCCGGCTAGTTTTTTGTATTTTTTTTTTAGAAGAGACGGGGTTTCACCGTGTTAGCCAGGATGGTCTCGATCTCCTGACCTCGTGATCCGCCCGTCTCGGCCTCCCAAAGTGCTGGGATTACAGGCTTGAGCCACCGCGCCCGGCCCTTATTATTTAATTTTATAGATCATCTTTACCTTCACAACTTTTATCTTCGTGATAATCTTTTCAAATAATCTTCTATGTGAACATCCTTTCTACTCTAGAGATTTTAACATTTGAAGTCATATAGTTTAGTTTCTTTCTAGAGATCTACAAAGACTAAGACAAGAAGGCTGGCAAACCCTGGAGTGTATATCAGAATGAAGTTTTCCTGGGATCTCAGGACCAGTATGTCAAGGCAAAGGGTCGGGGTGGGAGGACTTTGTTCTACTCAGTGCTGAGCGAGGATTTGTGCAAGGTAAGCAGGCTTTTTCCAAATGTGTGAGTAGAAAACTAAGTTTTCAGAGTTCATTGAGGGCTTTCAGCCAGCAGAAGCTATAAATCCCTTTGGAAATGGGCAATATCTATAAGTTTAATGTTGTAGTACATTAAGGGCCTAGCAGATCCTATGAATCATAATAACCCTAAAAAGGGTCTATACACCTGGAAGAACTGGTTTCTGGAAGAACTGGCATTCAGTCCCAGTCATTGGGAGATGGTTGTAACTTGCAACTAATGAGACTTGAGAAGAGAGGCTTACTCCTGTGCCTCAGCAGAGGGGTATCAGTTGGGCAGGTTTGATTTTGGTACAACTCAGACTTCCATCAGTATAGCTGGGGCAACAGACCACGAAGAGGCAAAGAAAATAACTTTCTTCAAGAGCCTTAGTAGCCTGAAGAAGAAAAAATAAACTAGAACTGGTAGTGACACTGATGCCAATGGAAGAATCAGTCTTCTAAATTAAAACAAAACAGACAAAAAACAGCTATTAAGAATTCTCGCCAGGTGCAGTGGCTCATGCCTGTAATTCGAGCACCTTGGGAGGCTGAGGCAGAATTGTTTGAGCCTGGGAGTTTGAGACTAGTTCTGGCAACATAGTGAGACCCTGTCTCTACCAACAACAACAACAACAAAATTAGCTGGATGTGGGTGTGCATGTGTAGTTCCAGCTACTTGGGAGGATGGCCTGAGTTGAGCCTGGGAGGTCAAGGCTTCAGTGAGCTATAGTTGCACCACTGCACTCCAGCCCAGGTGACAGGGTGAGACTTTGTCAAATATACACAAAAGAAGTTTAAGTTAATTACTAAATAACAAGATAACCCTATTTTAAAGGAAGGAAACAGTGGCTTTCAGAAAGTAAATTAGAAGGTAAGTAACATTCCTAAGGTCATATAACTAAAAGCAGCAGTACCTGGACTGACACCCACACCTCTAAGCCACAAACCCTTCGGTCTAGACCCATTTATGTGTTTGTTTAGCCCCTGTGTTTGGGACCTGATTTTTTTCATCTTCATATCCACAGTGCCTAACCCAAATGCTTAAAATATAGAAGGTCAAGAATTGACTCAAATTTTAACTGAATGAATCTATTCTCCTATGCTACATTCACCAGATTCATATGCTACAATGCAGTGTTAGGTGTATTAGTCATCTGAATGCCTGAGTTAACGTACTAGGACTGTCTTAAAAAACGTTAATTTACCCTTTGGTAATGTTCCTAAACTTAGCGCAAAACTGAAATGCATTACCGTCATGTGCTGAGTAATGATGTTTTAGTCAATGACAGATCGCACATACAATGGGGGTCCTATAAGATTACAATACTGCATTTTGCTCTACCTTTTCTACGTTTAGATACACAATTATTTACCATTGTGTTACAACTGCCTGCAGCATTAGGTATGGTCATACGCTGTACAGGTTCATAGTGTAGGAACAGGTGGCCATACCATACAGCTTAGGTGTAGTAGGCTATACTATCTAGGTTTGTGTAAGTACACTCTATGATATTTGCACAACGAAAAAAAACACCTAACTACGCATTTCTTAGAATGTATACCCATTGTTAAGTGATGCATGACCATACTTAAACATTTCCCAAATTTCCCAGATAGTAACACAGGCTAGAGAAGATAATAAAAGAAATTTTATGTTTCTTGGGAGACATTTTTAGTATTTATTTTGTAGAAAATCAGATCATGACATTTTACTCTATTGTACCTAATTTGAACAGCTGAAAGCATACATTTTTTCAGTTTTCCTAAACCTTACCAACCTTTAACTCAGGACTATGATCAAAGAAAGAAGAACAAAGACAAACAGATATGCTGCAAAACAAAAACAGGCAGGAATATGTGCCAAGTTTTGAAGACAGAACATATATCCAGCAATCTTATGTATCATTCATTACCAAATGGTTACAAGCTACTCACTAAGCACAAGGCACTGTTCTGGGAACAGGAGAAGCTCTAACCTCCCTTTCAAGACATCTTATGAGTTACTTGTTTCGGGTATCCTATGTCAGTTTTGGCAATCCCCGTAGATCTTTCTATATAGAACAGAGATAGAATTATGCTTTGATTATCTGTGCCTATGAAAACATGAAATTTATTATATTCCAATAAAATACAGTTATAGAAGGCAGAGATCTTTTCTGCTGAATTAATGTAAAGAAGTTATCTGTCCTGAGATTGCAAGCCTTTCTTAAGAATTGGAAAAGAAGGTGAACTATATTTTGCAGATAATATAATTTTATATCTAGTAAGTCCAAAAGAATCAATGCTAAAATTAACACAATCATAAATTGGAAAGTTAGCATCATATAAAATTTAATATGCAAAAATCAATTTCTCTTTTTTTTTGGAATGAAGTTTCATTCCTGTTGACCAGGCTAGAGTGCAATGGTGCGATCTCGGCTCACTGCAACCTCTTCCTCCCAGGTTCAAGCAATTCTCCTGCCTCAGCCTCCTGAGTAGCTGAGATTATAGGCACCCGCCATCATGCCTGGCTAATTTTTGTATATTTAGTAGAGACAGGGTTTCACCACGTTGACCAGGCTGGTCTTGAACTTCTGACCTCAGGCGATCCACCTGCCTCGGCCTCCCAAAGTGCTGGGATTACAGGCGTGAGCCATCATGCCCGACCTCAAAAATCAATTTCTCTTACATATTCAACGAATTAGAATATACAACGAAAGAGAATACTTCACTTATAAAGGCAATATAAATAAATACATGAATAAATATAACAAAAAATGTGTAGAACAGTATGAAGAACAAAAATACTTCTGAAAAATACAAAAGTACAGGTGGTCCTTGACTTATGATGGTCTGACTTAACAATTTTTCAACTTGACCATAGTTTGAAAGTAACATGCTTTCAGTGAAAAGCATACTTTGAGTACTCACACAACTACTCAGTTTTTCACTTTCAGTGGAATATTCAATAAACTACAAGAGATATTCAACACTTTATTATAAAATAGGCTTTGTCTTAGATGATGTGGCCCAACCACAGGCTAATGTACACGTACATCTAATGTACATCTAATGTACACTTACATCTAATGTAAGTGTTCTGAGCATGTTTAAGGCAGGCTATGCTAAAGTATGATGCTTGGTAGGTTTGGATGCTTTTCTGACATATTATGGGTTTATCGGGCTATAACTCTATTGTAAGTTGAGGAGTATCTAATTGGAATATCCATGTTGTGTGACAAGACAATGTAGCATCATATAAATGTCAGCTCTCCCCAGGACAATATATAAATTTAATATGATTTTAATTTTTAAAAAGTTTTTTTCCAGCACTAGACAAGTTGATTCTAAAAATCATATAGAAGAACATGCAAGAATACCTTAAAAAAAATCCTGAGGGGAAAAAAACGAGCAACCACTGGAAATAAACACTACTCAATATTAGTATATATCATAAAAAGCTTCTGTAACTAAAATAATGCAGTATTAACACACGAGTAGCCATGTAGATGTACAAAACAGATTAAAATGTTTAGAAAAAGATTCAAGTACATATGGTATATGAAGAAGAAGAGATATTTTCCAATACGTGGTGTTGGGACAATATGTTGGAGACAAGTGAATGGACCTTTTGAAAAATAAATTGCATCCATACCTTGCAACATCTGTGCTGCAAAGTCAAGAGCCAAATGACAAAGTGGGAAAAATATTTGCAGCCTTTATTATTGATAAATGACAAGGCTCCCTATTATGTCAAACGAAAGCACACAAATATACAATAAAGATAAAACTTGATTTTGTAAAAATTTGTTTTCAAGTTATGTTCACTGACAGGATCTAGAAGCAATGATTCCCCAACAGCAATGAGTGTACTTAGTCCCAGATTTTAGTTTCTAAATTGCATTATCTATTAATAGTACCAGAGTTGTTTAGATAAACGACTGATTGCAGCTCTGGGGTAGGGATAGTACCAGACAAACTCAGGACATTATAAGCATGGAAGTGCTCAAAGGCTTACTAGTTCATGTCAAAGACACAAGAGCAGGAATGAATGGGCTCTCCTTTGCCAAATTAGGGGACAATTTGAACCACACACAAAAAATGTTAGAAAAGTAGTATAACAAATTGAATAAAAAAAAACCCATAGTACTCATATAGAAAGAAAGACAGGAACCCAGGGGGGCGGTGGTGGTGGTGTGTGTGGAGGGAAGAAAATATTCGACGGAAGAATACCAGCCAATAAATGTAAAGGTGATAACAGCACTAGAAAACACCATTTTGTATCCTCTGCCCACTACAATAGTTAGTTCAGGCCAGGATCATCAATGGACACTGAAACTATGAAGTAGGCTTACTAAGCCCACTAAGTAAGGAACATACAGAAGGAACAAAGGAAGGTTGGGAACCAGATATTCACATAGCCTTAAAGTATCATTCCACAGATTATTTCAACAATTACAAAGAAAAGTATTAATTTTTACAATTAAGAGATCTGGTGTTCACCACCTTAATTAAGGACTAAACTTGACAACACCAAAAGTGAGACAAGCTGACATGATATGCACCTGATATGATGCAAACCATTTACAGGTACTTTTTAGATATTTTTCATAGTATTTTTGCCAAAAAAGTTTAGCCTGAATATAATCAGGATGAAATACATTCAAAATGTTGGACATTTAATGAGACAGTTGGTCCAGTCTGACTATTTAAAAAGTCAATGTCGTAACAACCAAAAAAAGATTCTAGATTAACTGATATTAAATGACATTAAAATGACAAGACAAGCAATTTAAGTATGAATCTGGACTGGATGCTGAATAAAATAAGCATGTAAACAAAAAATTGCTTAAGACTTTTTTGACACAATTAGGGAAATCTGAATATAAACTGTTAATTAGATTAGAATCTTGGCTATTTTTCTTAGGTATGATAATGGTACTGTGGTTAGACAGTACTGTGGTAAGTAAAATATCCTTACTTTAGCAGATGTCTGATGAAGTTTTGGGAAGGAAGAAGCAAATGCAAAATTAGGGGTTTTATTTTACATTTTTTCAATTTTTTATGGTTTTAAAAAATTTCAAAATACAGTTGGGGAATAATAGGCCCTGAATAGACATTTAATTATCTTATAGTAGGGAAACCGAATCTTCAACGGTTTTGCCTAAATAGACGTTTATTATCTTATAGCAGGCAACCAAATCTTTAACAGTTTTGAACACTGTAAAGTCTTCCACATAAGCAGAGTAATATGGTTTTGAGTTATTTTATTTATTTATTTATTCATTCATTCATTCATTCATTCATGATACAGGGTCTTGCTTGGTTGCCCAGGTTGGAGTGCAGTGGCATAATCATGGCTCACTGCAGCCTTGATCTTCAATCATTGCTTGGTTGATTGATTCATTCATTCATTTATGATACAGGGTCTTGCTTGGTTGCCCAGGTTGGAGTGCAGTGGCATAATCATGGCTCACTGCAGCCTTGATCTCCTGGACTCAAGTGATTCTCCCACCTCTGCCACCCGAGTTGTGGGACTACAGGCATGTACCACCACACTCAGCTAATTTTTTAAATTTTTTGGAGTAACGGGTCTCACTATGTTGCCCAGGCTTGTCTTGAATTCCTGGCCTCAAGCAATCTTCCTGCCCCAACCTCCCAAAGTACCAGGTGCATGAACCACTAAGCCCAGCCAAAGTTCTTATTTTAAAAATGTCTCAGCATTATTAAAAGCAATTAGAAAACAAAGTACTCCTTCTCAACTCTGGTTTATCAGATCACCTTCCTAAAAATAAGAGAAAGCTAAAAAATTAATGCATGAATGAATAAATATTACATATTTATATTCTACATGTTGATTGCTCTACTCAATAAATTTACTATGTTTATTGAAAAATAATAATTTTCTGGGAAAATTACTCTCCCAAATCAGAGGTATCAGTTATTTACAATTCTCCATGATTAGTATTTGTTCCTTTACAATTAGGAAAAACAACATTTCAAGGGATAATTTACTAGTGTATATCCTGACTCTGGGGCCATTTTGCATTTATTACAAGACTGGCTCTGACAATTGTTAGATATGTGATCTTGGAGTAGTTATTTGCAACTCACATCTCTGGGAAGACCTTCCTGGGCTATGCCAGTCTTTAATAATCTGTATTAATTTCCATATATTAGTCAAAAATAAAATTCACTTGATAAAATGAATACATAAAGTTAGCAGAGATTTAACAGACTTCTAAACTAATGCCCAAATAATTGTGCTAACCAATGATCAAATACCAACTATACTAATTTCTACATAAAACCATAAAGAGTTGCCTACAATTTTTAGTATTTGATAAATTTCCTCAGTAAACTCTAATATGGACTGGAGTCTGTTCAAATCATATCCTTTGCAACATGCTCTAGATACCATATCTGAGGCTAGTAGGGTGTGTTCCTAATAAATTACACTGGCAAAGACAACAAACTTCAATTCTGTGTGTTAAATCCTTAAAATACAATTTAATATCTGTCTTTAACATTAATATTATTTTAGCAATAATGTTATAGATGGAAAGTAGATTGACAATAGATTAACATATAGATTTAACAATATGTTATGGACTGAAAATCAAAAGTACAAATATAACAAGGATGAGAAAGGTAAATTTATAATTTCAGCATTTCCTTTTTACTCAGATTTGTTATACTACAGAATTAAAAAAAAATATATAACACCAAAAGAAGCTTCTTGTATTTTCTTGTTTCCTCCTTTTTTTCTTTACTGTCTTTTTGGGTAACAAACATTCAAGTTATCCACCTCATAGTCACTCCTAATAGTTCTTATTTTTTTTTTCACTAAATAGCCTCTTCCAGCTTATCTCATTAGCTCCCATGGACTCAAATACCACACATATACCAATGACTCCTTCATCTATACTTATACTCTAAGCCTGTATTCCAAAATACACTGTATAGTTCCTAGCACAGGGCTTGACTCACAGTAGGATGTTTAATAAATGAGGTTCAAATGAACGAGCAAGCTATTAGATATCGTGTTTCAGAAATGCCATAGTATCTTGTGGGCATTTCAAACTCAATCTATCCAAAATACAATTCAATATCTTCCTCTCAATATTCCTGTATTTCCTATTTTCATTTATGGATTGCTACCCACTCATTCACATAAATTAAAAGCCTCTAGCACCCTCAAATTCTACTTATTTTCTTTTCATTCACATTCTAGACCTCCATGTTAATGATTTAACATCTCCACTCTCTTACTTCAACCCCCTTATCCTACCTCAATTATTAGATCACCTTTTAACTGGCCTTCCTAGCTGGAATGCCCTAAAACATTTTACGATTCTTCTCATCTTACAATTAGTTCACATACAGTCTTCTCTATAAGGTCTTATTATCTTCTCTAACACAGAATTTGTTACTACATCATCTGCATTCTCTAGTACACTTCGTTCATTCCTTTTACAGCAAATATCAAACTATGCAATCCCATCTACCTACCTTTTTAAAAATAGGTCTCCAGTGAATACTAGCAGTGTGAGGGATGGGGCTGAGTACTGCACTTCATTTCTACAAGGTTCTGTACAATCTGGGCCCACTGCTACCGCTCTGGATCTACTGTCTTCTACTTTCCTCCTTGTTCCCTCCAATCCAGCTATACTGACCTCTTTGCTGTTCAAACTGCATATCAAGTACAATCCTGTTCCAGGATCTTGGATGGGGATGTTATTCTCCCAAACAACTCAGTTTCCTAGCTTCTTTCCTTGTTTCCTTTTTTTACTAGCTTCCTTTTTTCCAAGCTCCCTCCCTTCCTTCCGAACTCCCTCCTCCCCACCTTCCCCTCTCCATCCCTCTCCCCCTTCCCCTCTTCCTCCCTCCTTCCTTCCTTCCTTCCCTCCCTCCTTCCTCCCTTCTTCCCTTCCTCCCTCCCTTTCTCTCTTCTTCATCTAAATTTTGCTTAATTCTCAGTTACTTTGTGAAGCTTTCCTTGACCACCCCATTTAAACATTGAAACAGCAACCTAACCCTACTCCACAGGTGCAACTCCCTTCCCTGCTTTGTCATTATACTGTTTTTATTTAGCAGCCCTCTGTACCCATGGGTTCTGCATCCATGCATTCAACCAGCCACGGATTGAAACAATTCAGAAAAGAAATGCATCTGTACTGAACACACAGTCTTTTTCTTGTCATTATTCCCTACGCAATACAGGACAACAACTCTTTACACAGTATTTACAATGTATTAGGTATTATAAGTAATCTAGAGATGATTTAAAGTATATAGGAGGATGTACATAGGTCATATCCAAATACTGTCCATTTTATATTAGGGACTTGAGCATCCAAGGACCTTGCTATCTACAAGGGGTCCTGAAACCAATTCCCCAGATACTGGGGAATAATCAGACTACATTTGCTTCATGTCATTCTCCACTAGAAGGTAAGCTACACAAAGATGGGGAGTTTTACCAGTTTTGTTCCCTGATACCTTCAGAGCACGTATAAAAGTGCCTGGGACACTGTAAGTATGCACTGGGTACTTACTGAATGTATAAATGATCTTGCACTCCCAGTACCTGCATGTGTAAAAAATAAACATCTTTTTAAGTAAAATAAAACCAACCCCCTCACCCCCGCAAAAGTACAAAGTTAAAACAAGAAAGGACTTAATGATGGAAAACATTTTTTTGGTCTATTATATTGGTATGGTATTGAGAATGTGAGATGGTGTGAACCCATTTTTCCAGGTCTTTCCATAAAACAGACATTTTAAATTATAGGGAAAACTTTTAAATTTAAACTTTGAACATAAGCATGATGATTTAGAAAAAGTTTTCCATATTCAAAGCAAAGAGAAGTCATTTTTAAAAATATGCTTATTATGTTATTAATTTTTTCCCTGTAGTAGTTCAGTGAACATTAAGTACATTAATTTGCCTGTTATAGGTGCATTTATAACTGCCTTTTACATTTGCTTTTAAAGTGTTTTACTTTCAACTCTTCATTAAATCTTCACTTTAAAATCAGACTAAAAAGACTGAGATAACATTATGCCTCATAATGTCACTAACAAAGGAGGGAAAAAAAGGAAAAGAGGACTCCCACAAAAAAACAAGCTTCGCCGATTCTGAGTTGGCCAAAACAAAACACCTGTTCATGCTCTATATTTCTCAGACAAATTTAACAGCAATGAGATGTAAAAGACTTGATTCTTTTTTAAAAAGTGGCAAGTATATATAATAACACATACACATACAACACATAGACATTGACATGATATACAAACACACCCACATAGACATTAATATGAAATAAATTGGAGTCCTTTATAAGTATAAACTCACTTATTCTCAGAATATTGCAAGATCCTTGGGAGACAGATTTGAAAAAAAGCATATTAATTAATTAAGGTCATTATATGACTTGTGACACATGAGCCTTACAAAAGGCCAGCAACAAAATCCAGATTCCGAGTTCTAAGCTATCATTTAGAGAACTCCTAAATAGATGATATTGTTGTATATTTCAAGGGCAAAATAAACTTCTAAACAGGGCCATAAAACTACGTCCACTTTATAAGGATGATACATGTAATCGGATTTACTCTCCTCTCTGCACTGCCACAGTGTTTTATATGCATGCCCTGTTGAATTTACCACCATCATATTATAACTATTTCTTTGCCTGCTGGACTCCCCAGATAGACTGGAAAGCCTCTGAGGCTTTCTCACAGTGCTTGGCAGAGTCTCTGTCATATTGTAGGCTCTCCATAAACAATGCTTGATGAACTGCTTCAATTAATTTTGAAAATATTAAAATGTTTTATTTTTTAAATTGAATAACAGTTTTCATTAGAGTACTTCTATTAAAATGTAGTATTTCTGGTTCTTCTCAAAAAAAGGATGGAAACCAGTCAGAAATCGTTCTTAACTTTTATTCCTTATGAATTACAGTTGAATGTTTTCTTAGAGAAAGCTGAGGAAAAAAGTAAATTGTCTGAAGTAAGAACAATGTTCTGAAAAAAGTAAATTGTCTGAAGAACAATGTTCCACTTTTACTTATTAACCATTTATAACACAAAATCTCTCATGTTACTTAAAAAAAAAAATGACCAGTCACGCATATAGTCATTTGTCACTTTCCATATTTCTCAATACCTTTGCTCTCACACTGGTAGGCAAGTTGCTGACTAAGAACAACACAGTGATTCTTTACATTTTCATTCACTTTTCATTCAAGGAAAAGGCTTCTTTAAAATGTGCATTTAAAATTCTAGAAAATACAAATCAACATTATCTCTAAGTCCCTATCATTATCAGAAGGTCTGGTTCCTAAACCTATTTCCATTGTTAGTTAACGTCTTCAATAAGTGACAGATATTCATTTCCAGAAAACATTACCAGTAAATTCTATGATATCACAGACTGTTCACTATCCAGACCAAACTGACTAAACCACAAAATGCAAAAGTATGCACTTCACTTCTGTAAGGGAAACCTTAGGGCTATTCTGAGCATAGTTTTAGCAGATTATGACCTGACTAAGAGTAAATGACTAGAGTAAGATTATGACCTAAGAGTAAATGAGAGCTTAATTAGATAGCCTCCTTCTTCTGAATTTCCAGAGCTTTCAGTAGACACAAACTAAAATGTTTAAAACTAAAATTTCTCGTCACAGACTTTATTTTTTAAAAGTTACTTTGAGACATAGGGATTTACAAAGAAAATAATT